>NC_073303.1:230988644-231325835 GCF_027595985.1 Sorex araneus
TGTCCAGAGTGATCATTTCCAAGTAATGTTGTCATAATGGACCCTCTTCTATCTTAACTACCCTCCCCCACCACACATACAAACCCTTGAGGTAATTTCCAACTATTGACCAGTACTCCGGCCCATTTTCCCTGGGCTTGGACATTAGTTTCATACTTTTTTTTTTACATATATCTCACAAACGCACAAAATCATTCTATATCTGTTCCTCTCCTTTTTTTTTTCTTTTTGGGTCACATCCAGCGATGCTCAAGGTTTATTCCTGGCTCTATACTCAGGAATTATTCCTGGTGGTTCTTGGGGGACCATATGGATGCCAGGGATCGAACCTGGGTCAGCTGCTTGCACAGCAAATGCCCTATCTGCTATACTATTGCTCCGGTCCACAGTTTTTCTTCTTCTAACTCATTTCACTCAGCATGATAATCTCTAAATCTATCCATTTATAGGCAAATTTCATGATCTCATTTTTCCTAACAGCTGTGTAGTATTCCATTGTGTAGATGTACCGTGGTTTCTTTATCCAGTTGTCTGTTTTGGGGCACTCAGATTGTTTCCAGATTCTGGCTACTGTGAATAGTGCTTCAATGAACATAGAAGTGCAGATGGTGGGGGAATGCCGACAGATCCAGCCTTTTTGGAAAAAAATATGGGCATTCCCCAATAAGCTAGAAATTGAATTCCCATTTGACCAAGCAATACCACTTCCAGGAATATACCGTGAGGGCTCAAAACACAGCAGAAACGTCATCTAATCTTTTATACTGAAGCCATTTGGCTTCAAGCAATGGATCAAGGAATATTCCAGTATATATGAAATTCTTCACATTTGGGGTATGTCTGCAAAGTAAATCTCTTTGTTTTATCTTATAACAAGTCTTCATACCATTTCTGAGCACAAAAACAATGCACAGTGGAGGTAGGGAATTGTTTAAATATTATCAAAATACATTATATCAAATGTGAAGGTACTCAAGAGCACCACCATACTTTCATTACTATCTGCCAATAATTTCTGATCTAAAGTAAGACAGAGGAAGAAGCTTGTGGTCTATTCTAGAATATCTCTGATTTTGAGTCACTCTAGGATAGAAGGATTGAAGGTTACTGACATTTTAATAAGAGCTTTATCTTATTTTATTTTATTTTATTTCATTTTATTTGTGGGCACACCTGGCAGTACTGAGGGGTAACTCCTGGTTCTGTGCTCAGGGATTATTCCTGGCAATGCTTGAGGGACCAGATGGGACAATGGGGATAGAACTCAGGCCCACATGCAAAGCAAGAGTCTTACCCATTTTACTATCTCTCTGGCCCCTAAAATAAGAGCTTTAATTGAGGCTCATGGATGAATTAATATGTAGAATAATTCCTCAATATTTGTGCATTTTTTCAAGGAAATAGTTATAGGTTTCATCAGATACACAAAGTGAGGTCTGACCAAAATCTCACCCAAGAGTACTATAAGAGAGAAATCACACTTAAGTTTCATATTTGCTTAGAAGTGATGATAATCTTGGCAGAGGCCTCTCTTTTCCACGTTCCTAAATTGTTGTTCTACAAGAATTTGTTCCTAAATTCTTGTAGAATTTGAGCAATTTATTGGACTGGAAAGATAATACAGTAGGTAAGGAATTTACTTTTCATGTTTCAGACCTGTGTTCAATCCCTGGCCTTGCATAGGGTTCCCTGAGCCCCACCAGGAGTGATACCTGAGCACAGAATCAGGTCTAAGCCCTGAGCACAGTACCCCCCACCCCACCCCCTGCTCCAAAGAGAGAATTTGAGCAAATTATTAATCTCATCTTTATTTTTATTTTTTTTAAATTTATTTTTTAATTAGTGAGTCACAGTGAGGGTACAGTTAGAGATTCACACATTTGTTATTCAGCCCATCCCTCCACCAGTGTTCATTCTCCACCACCAATGAACCCAGTATCTTTCCCACCCCCCAGTTCCATCCCCCCACCCCACCGCGCCTCTGTGGCAGGGCATTCCAATTTGGTATCTCTCTTTCCTTTTGGGTGTTGTGGTTTGAAATAAGGGTATTGAGTGGTCATCCTGTTCAGTCTCTAGTCTACTTTCAGCATGCATCTCCCTTCCCGCACAAGATCTCCAATCACATATTACTTGGTGTTCCCCTCTCTCTCTGGGATGACTTTCCTCCAGCGTGTGAGGCCAGCTTCCAAGCTATGGAGCCAACCTCCTGGTGTTATATACTACCATTCTTAGGTATTAGTCTCATACTCTGTTGTTCTATATTCCACAGATGAGTGCAATCTTTCTATGTCTGTCCCTCTCTTTCTGGCTCATTTCACTTAGCATGATACTTTCCATGTTGATCCACTTATATGCAAAGTTCATGACTTCATCCTTTCTAACAGCTGCATAGTATTCCATTGTATAGATGTACCAAAGTTTCTTTAACCAGTCGTCTGTTCTCGGGCACTCGGGTTTTTTCCAGATTCTGGCTATTGTAAACAGTGCCGCGATGAACATATAAGTGCAGATGTCATGTCGACTATACTTTTTTGTTTCCCCAGGATATATTAGCAGAAGTGGTATTGCTGGATCAAATGGAAGCTCAATTTCTAATTTTTGAGAAGCGTCCATATTGTTTTCCAAAGAGGCTGGACCATTCGGCATTCCCACCAACAGTGTAGAAGGGTCCCCTTCTCCCGACATCCTCTCCAACAACGGTTGCTTTTGTTCTTTTGGATGTGTGCCATTCTCTGTGGTGTGAGGTGGTATATCATGGTTGTATTGATTTGCATCTCCCTGATGATTAGAGATGCAGAGCATTTTTTCATGTGCCTTTTGGCCATTCATATCTCTTCCTTGGAAAAGTTTCTGTTCATTTCTTCGGCCCATTTTCTGATGGGGTTGGATGTTTTCTTCTTGTAGAGTTCAACCAGTGCTTTATATACACTTGATATCAATCCTTTATCAGATGGGTATTGGGTGAATATCCTTTCCCATTCTGTAGATTGCCTTTGAATTCTGGTCACTGTGTCTTTTGCGGTGCAGAAACTTTTTAGTTAAAAATAGTCCCATTTGTTTATCTCTGTTTCTACTTGATTGCTTAGTTCATGTCATCTTTGAAGATACCTTTATCTTCAGTATCGTGTAGGGTTTTGCCGACCTTGTCTTCGAGGTACCTTATGGATTGTGGTCTGATGTTGAGGTCGTTAATCCATTTTGATCTGATTTTTGTGCACGGTGTCAGGTCAAGGTCTAAGTCCATTCTTTTGCATGTGGTTGTCCAGTTATGCCAGCACCATTTGTTGAAGAGACTTTCCTTGCTCCATTTCACATTTCTTGCCCCCTTATCAAAGATTAGATGATCATACATTTGGGGTTGTGTGTAGGGATATTCTGCTCTATTCCATTGGTCTGCGGCTCTGCCTTTGTTCCCATACCATGCTGTTTTAATTGTTACCGCTTTGTAGTAAAGTTTAATGTTGGGGAGGGTGATGCCTCCCATCATCTTTTTCCCAAGAATTGTTTTAGCCATCCATGGGCATTTATTGTTCCATATAAATTTCAGGATTGCTTGATCCATTTCTTTGAAAAATGTCATGGGTATCCTTATAGGGATAGCATTAAATCTGTATGATGGTTTGGGGAGTATTGCCATTTTGACAATGTTGATTCTCCCTATCCATGAGCAGGGGATATGTTTCCATTTCCTCATGTCCTCTTTAATTTCATGGAGTAGCATCTTATAGTTTTCTTTGTAAACTGATTCCAAGGTATTTGATTTTGTGGGGCACGATTGTGAATGGGATTGCTTTTTTCATGTCCCTTTTCTCTGTCTCATTGTTTGCATATAGGAAAGCCATGTTTTTTTTGGGTATTGATTTTATAGCCTGCGACTTTACTGTACAGGTCAATTGTTTCTAAGAGTTTTTTACTAGAGCTTTTAGGATTCTCTAGATATAGTATCATATCGTCTGTGAATAGTGAGAGCTTCATTTCTTCCTTTTCTATCTGAATCCCCTTAATATCTTTTCCTTGCCTAATGGCTATTGCTAGTACTTCCAGTACTATATTAAAGAGAAGTGGTGAGAGTGGGCATCCTTGTCTTGTCCCCGATCTTAGAGGAAAGGCCCTTAATTTTCCCCCATTGATGATAATGCTTGCCACAGGTTCGTGGTAGATGGCTTTGACTATCTTGAGGAAAGTTCCTCCAAAACCCATTTTGGTGAGAGTTTTTATCATGAACGAATGTTGGATCATGTCAAATGCTTTCTCTGCATCTATTGATATGATCATATGGTTTTTATCTTTACTTTTGTTGATATGATGGATTATGTTGATTGATTTCCGAATGTTAAACCATCCTTGCATCCCCAGGATGAATCCCACTTGGTCGTGGTGTAGGATATTTTTGATGAGTTGTTGGATTCTATTTGCTAGTATTTTGTTGAGGATCTTCGCATCGGTGTTCATCAGGGATATTGGTCTATAGTTTTCTTTGTTAGTGGTATCCTTTTTTGCTTGGTATTAGGGAGATATGTGCCTCGTAGAAACTGTTCAGGAGGATTCCTGTCTTTTCAATTTCCTGGAAAAGCTTGTGGAGAACTGGCAACAAGTCTTATTTAAATGTTTGGAAGAATTCGCCAGTGAATCCGTCTGGACCTGGGCTTTTGTTTTGGGGGAGACTTTTGATTACAGTTTCGATTTCCCTCATATTTATGGGCCTATTCAGGTATTTCACGTCTTCTTGGCTCAGTCTTGGGAGATTGTAGGAATCAAGGAATCCATCCATTTCTTTTAGGTTCTCTTGTTTTGTGGCATACAGACTTTCAAAGTAGTCTCTGATGATCTTTTGAATCTTCTTGGTTTCTGTTGTAATGTCTCCCTTTCCATTTCTGATTCAGTTTATTAGGGTTTTTTCTCTCTCTTTCTTTGTGAATCTTGCTAGTGGTTTATTAATCTTATTTATTTTCTCAAAGAACCAGCTCTTTGTTTCATTGATCTTTCGGGTGTTTTTCGGGTTTCCATATCATTAATTTCTGCTCTAAGTTTTATTATTTCTTTCCTTCAATCTGGTTTGGGTTCCTTTTGCTGGTCCTCTTCTAAGATCTTGAGCTGTGAAGTCAAGCTATCTATATAGGCCCTTTCTTCCTTTCTGAGGAAAGCTTGCAGAGCTATAAATTTTCTCCTTAAAACAGCTTTAGCTGTGTTCCATAGGTTCTGGTAGCTTGTGTCTTCATTCTCATTTGTTTCGAGGTATTTTTTTATTTCTTCCTTGATTTTCTTTGTGACCCACTCATTGTTCAGTAGTGAGTTGTTTAATTTCCAAGTGTTTGATTTGGTTCTCTGCATCTGTGTGTGATTAACTTCCATCTTCAGTGCATCATGGTCTGAAGATAGTTGATACAATTTCTATCTTCCTGATTCTATTAAGGTATAATTTGTGACCCAGAACTTGGTCTACTTTGGAAAATGTTCCATGGGCGCTGGAAAAGAATGTGTATTCTTCCTTTTGAGGGTGTATAGTCCTGTATAGGTCTATTAGCCCTGTCTCCTCCATTTCTTCCTTCAGAGCCATTGTTTCCTTGCTGAATGTTGTTCTTGTCGATCTATCCAGAGGTGATAAGGCAGTGTTGAAGTCTCCGACTACTATCGTGGTGCTAGTTATGTCCTCCTCAAATTCTGTTAGGAGTTCTTTTAAGTATTTAGCTGGTCGTTCATTAGGTGTGTACACGTTTAATAGTGTGATTTCTTCCTGTTGTACATATTCCTTGATGAATAGAAAACGACCTTCGCTGTCCCTTCTGATCTTTTTCAGCCTGAAATCTACATTGTTGGATACTAGTATGGCCACCCCCACTTTTTTGAGGGAGCTGTTTGAGAAATTGTTTTCCATCCTTTGATTTTGAGTCTGTGTTTGTTCTGACTATTCAGATGTGTTTCTTGTAGGCAGCAGAAAGTTTGGTTTAGTTTCCGAATCCATTTTGCCACTCTGTGCCTCTTGATTGGTGTGTTTAGACCGTTAACATTAAGAGAAATGATTGTCATTGTATTTTGTGCCAATTTTCTATAGGGTTTGTTGTTCTTGTAGGTTTTTTCCTTGTCTTATAGTAGTCCTTGGAGTCCTTTTAAATTTGGTCTTGATTCTATGAAGTTCCTGAGCTGTTGCTTCTCCGTGAAA
The DNA here is from genome assembly GCF_027595985.1 of Sorex araneus. NCBI lineage: Eukaryota > Metazoa > Chordata > Mammalia > Eulipotyphla > Soricidae > Sorex > Sorex araneus. The sequence continues at coordinate 230,994,805 of NC_073303.1, forward strand.
TAGTGTATGGTTCCTTCAAGTTTAACTGAGAGTTTAGCCGGGTAAAGTATTCTTGGTGAGGCATTCATTTCATTAAGTTTCATTGTCTTCAGGCTTGGAAGGTTTCTTCTGATAGGTCTGCTGTGAATCTAAGGGGTGCTCCTTTGTATATGATCTCCTTCTTTGATCTTGCTGCTTGCAGTATTGTATCTCTATCCATGGCATCCATCATTCTGACTATGATATGTCTTGGGGATTTTTTATTTGGGTCCCTTTTAGCTGGCACCCTTCGGACTCCTTGGATCTGGATGCCCGCATTCTCTAGCTCTGGGAATTTCTTAGCAATGATGTCTTTGATTGTGTTTTTTTCATTGGGATTGGTTCCCTGTGGTTCTGGTACTCCAGTGATTCTTATGTTGTTTTCTTGAGGTCATCCCCTAGGACTCTAATTTGCTGTAGAGCCATTTTGAGGTCTTTTCCCATTATTTGTTGTTGCCTATATGCTTTCTGCAGCTTGTCTTTTTTTTTTTTTTTTTTTTTTTTTTTTATTGAATCACCAAGTGGAGGGTTACAAAGTTCTCAGGATTATGTCAGTTATACAATATTCAAATACCCCTTCCTTCACCAGTGCCCATCTTACATTCCCAACCCCCCCAGTCTATCTGCCGCCCCCTCCCACCTCCCTAGTCCCCACCCTTATACGTGATAGGTTTCACTTCATTTGCGCTTATCTCGATTACATTCCATGTTTCAACACACAACTCACTACCGTTGCTGGGGTTTCCCCCCAAAAAGAAAAAGACAGTCCTATTGCCAATGAGGCATTTGATAATTCTCCATTACTAAGCATATAGAGATATTAAGTCCTGCTGTTTGTTACATAACTTTTCTTTTTCCCCCCTGCCCCGCGCCACCGAGTTCACGCCTGTTTAGTAATCGCCACGCTGTCTGACAAAGGGAAAAAAAACCGAAGAGGATGGTTATTTCCCATCATCAGCCGGCGTGGGGCTCTGGCTTAGTTGATAGTCTAGTAGAGTGTCTGGAAGCAGTTTCTGGAACCAAAGCTCTTGCGCTGATATCGGCTCCGGCTCGAGATACCACCAGCGTCCCGCTGGTCCATGTACCTAATTTTTCCCCTTATTTCCCATTCCCACGCCACCAGGTCTGTTTGCTTAATGGACATCACACTATGTTTGACACCACGCCACGTTTCTTCCCAAGAAAGAAGGATATTTCTTCTCAGCCAGCGTGGGGATATAGCTTAGTTCAGTCTAGAGAGATGGCTACCATTTTGATTGCCTTCAATATTTCAACAAAATACTTACTATTCTTGTTAGGAACACCCACAAAAGTCCGACCCATTAAGAAGGAACCATTACATACTGCTGATACTAAGATGACATAAAACCGGCCGCGCGGTTTTGGGTTTCTGTCTAAAGTCCAGGGAGAAAGTTGAAGGAGAGAGAGAGAGAGATTTCCGCACGGGGGACCTGGCGGAAACTCTCAAGTCACATACTGCAGGTTGCTGGTGGGCTGCCGGTGTCCCAAGCAGCTCCGTCCTCTTCGTCAGTCATTCTGGGGGTGCGGGCGCGGAGAAATGGGGAAGCCCACGTGGCTGCACTCTCTTTAAGTGTCCGATGTGGGCGGAGACCGGTACTTCCCCGCCCTCGATCCCCCGCCAGCCGCGCCGCGCACTTGGGTGCGTCTCTCCATTTTGTGCTCAGAAGTGGGATAGATGCTGTGCTGTGCCCAGAGGTTGAGGGGAAGAGAGATAGATTAAAGAAAAAAAAAAAGAGAAACGCCAGGCCCCCGCTCGGGGGACCTGGCGGAAACTCTCAAGTCACATACTGCAGGTTGCTGGTGGGCTGCCGGTGTCCCAAGCAGCTCCGTCCTCTTCGTCAGTCATTCTGGGGGTGCGGGCGCGGAGAAATGGGGAAGCCCACGTGGCTGCACTCTCTTTAAGTGTCCGATGTGGGCGGAGACCGGTACTTCCCCGCCCTCGATCCCCCGCCAGCCGCGCCGCGCACTTGGGTGCGTCTCTCCATTTTGTGCTCAGAAGTGGGATAGATGCTGTGCTGTGCCCAGAGGTTGAGGGGAAGAGAGATAGATTAAAGAAAAAAAAAAAAAGAGAAACGCCAGGCCCCCGCTCGGGGGACCTGGCGGAAACTCTCAAGTCACATACTGCAGGTTGCTGGTGGGCTGCCGGTGTCCCAAGCAGCTCCGTCCTCTTCGTCAGTCATTCTGGGGGTGCGGGCGCGGAGAAATGGGGACTGCAGCTTGTCTTCAAGCTCACTGATTCTGTCTTCGGCTGTAGTCATTCTACTGTTGAGGGCTCTTACTGAGTTTTTTTATTTCATCTACAGATTCTTTTATTTGTGTGACTTCTGTTCGTAGCTTTGAAATTTCTGCTTTCATTTCTTCCTGGATTATCTTGGTGGACCGTTGCAATGCTGCATCCATATCCTCCCTTAATTTATTGGATATTCGTTCCATAGTTGCTTTGAGTTCGTCAACCATCTTCACGATTTCCTCTCTGAATTCTTTATCCGAGAGGAGGTTGTATTTCTGGGAAGTCGCTGCTGGGGTTGCTTAGATCCTCCTTTCCATCTCTCCTGGTGGTGGGGATTTTCGCTGTTTCTTCATGTTGTTATGGGCTTTACTATCAGGGCTCTCCTTAGCTTCAAGAGGGGCCTCAACAGAAGACGTGGGGTTATGACCTTTTCACAAAGGACTTTTTTGTGCAGCTTGATGTGTTCACTGACAGTTTTTGTGAAATTAGTATAGGCTAGGCTAGTTGACCATTAACATATAGTGACTAAGATGACCAGGGTATTCTTCAGAGGAATAGATTCTATCTATTGTGGCTGAAGCACAGTGCATGGAGTGGAAAAAATAACTGAGGCTGCATAAGCGGCCGCCACTCTAGAAGGAGGCCATGCCCCTTTTTGAGGCCATGCCCTCTGACGTGCGGATATGCCCCTAACAACCTGGTGAAGAGGGAGGGGTCAGGGCTGCCGCGGGGTGATTGAGAGGCGCAAGACGGGTCTGGGGGCTTCGGGCCCCAGGCCGCGGGGCGCGGGGGCGGTGCGATGGCAGAGCTCTTCGCAGGGGGCAGGGTCTCAGAGGGAAAATCCCAGTTACCTGGTAAAAAGGGAGGGGTCAGGGCTGCCGCGGGGTGATTGAGAGGCACGAGACAGGTCTTGGGGCTTCGGGCCCCAGACCGCGGCCAGCGGGGCACGATCGCAGAGCTCTTCACCTAATCTCATCTTTAAAACATGGACAGTGATAGTAACTCAAATACCAATTGTGAGAATTGTATCAGTTAAAATTTATAGGCACTTCTTAGAAAAGTATCTAATAACAAGCCTTACATTCATGTTTCTAAAATTCCTCTGTTCCTGCTGGTCCCTAACTCCTAAGAACAAACCAAGGTCTATAAGTTAAGATCAGCAGACTCCTGACAGACTGCCAAGACCTCCTGAATAATTTCTAGCCCAAAATCTTCCCCAGGTCAACATGTTCTTTCCACCATGAATCAAAATGCATCTAGGTCATTTGCAGTAGTTGCTAAGCAAGAGGATGCTGAAAGGTTGCTGGCTATAAAATTCCTATAGGTCATTTGCAGCAAGGACGGTCTTTAAAGTTTTTTTTTTCTTTTTTGGGTCACACCCAGCGATGCTCAGGGGTCACTCCTGGCTCTGCACTCAGAAATTACCCCTGGCTGTGCTCAGGGGGCCATATGGGATGCTGGGAATCTAACCCGGGTCGGCCGCGTGCAAGGCAAACAAACGCCCTACCCCCTGTGCTATCACTCCAGCCCCAAAGTTTTTATCTATAATCTGACCTTATTTAATTATTCACCTTTCCTTTCTATGTACTTGAGACGACTGGGGTGGGATGGGGTGGGGGAGTGTCACATGGGGCTGCCTGCACCAGAGATCTCACACTTTGTTGTCCTTCTGGAGATCACAGTGGCAGACCTGCTGGCATTGTTGGGGTGATTCTGGGGTTCAGATGGTGGTGTCATGTGTACAAAGCAGATAATCAACCACTGGCCAGCTCCCAGGTCCAAGACAGTGTAGTGTTTTACAGAAAAAAAATTACATGGGGAATACACACACATATTTATACTTATGTATGCATATGTAGGATGAGCAAAGAGAGGCTGGTAAAATCTCAGGGGTAGGATGAATGGAAACACTACTGAGCCCCCTTTATATATATATATATATATACAAATATATGTATATATATATATATATTTTACCTGGGCTGGAGCGATAGCACAGCTGTTGGGCGTTTGCCTTTCACGCAGCTGACCAGAGTTCGATTCCTCTGCCCCTCTCGGAGAGCCCGGCAAGCTACCGAGAGTATCGAGCCCGCACGGTAGAGCATGGCAAGCTACCCGTGTATATTGGATATGCCAAAAACAGTAACAGTAAGTCTTTCAATGAGAGACGTTACTGGTACCTGCTCGAACAAATCGATGAGCAACAGGATATATATTACCTGAGTTCTGTGGGACTTCACTCATTCATGAGGCTTGGCCCGAGCATCCTGGGACATGGCAGCAGTTGGGTTGTGGAGCTCAGCTGCAGGGCTGGGTTCCTTGGGGCGGAGAGGACTCTCACCCGCCCCTCCCTGGGGTGCCCCCAGTGAAAGCAGCCTGGTACAGAGTATGGTGGCATGGTTTTGGGGGCCTCATTTTATGCTCCCTTCCGGGAGAAGCAGCAATGAGTTCTGGAGGGTGGCCAATGAGAATATTTGGTGACGGGAGGAGGTGGCTATGGCGTGACCCCTGGGTCACTGAAGACTGGGGGAAGCAGGCAGAAGGTCTCTGCTCCCGGGTCCCAGACACCTGCTAATGAGGACATGTAATTCTCACTTCACAGCCCTACAGTGGCCCCAAAGACCACAGAATCTGTCCTACAAAGTCTGATGTCACCAAGTGCATCTTCATTTTCTTTTTCATCTGGATTTCACATAGTGTATCTTTGCTAACCACTCTAATTGGAATGAGTGTGGCCAGGTAAGGTTATGTAAGAATAATCGACTTCCTGGACCTGTGGCACCTGCACCTAGACCTGTTGGAGCACCCCATCTGGGCCCCAAGGCCCAAAAATGACAGGGCAGAGTGAGATTGCACAGGAAGAACTCTCTTGCTCACCTTGTATTTCCAAAGTTGTTGGGTTAGAGAACTACTACGAGGGCTACAATTTCAAAGATGTAGGTGGGCATGGAGTGTTTAAAACCAACATTTTGTTTGAAAATTTTAAGGTAAATTGTGAGGAACTGGCCCAGGACAGACCACAGGAATCTATTTTGCTTTCTTAAGACTTTTTACAGGAGCCCGCATTGCAGAATAACTTGTCTATCTGTCCCTGAGCAAGGAATTTGGATACAGGCACCCTGGGTCGCAAGAAGGGTGGTGGTCAGACCAGATAACCAGACCCATATCACACGACCCATATCACAGGACCCAGGACTGCCCCCAGAACTGGGACATTCCTGAATATTGATGCGAATACTGATCTCTAAAACCATAGGCTAAGGAGTGATGTCCTTTTAAATAGATTGGTTAAGAAATTTTGTAATATTACAAACCTATTGGCTATGAAATGCGCGGGCTCTGCTGTAATGGCCGGGGAAGGCTGATATAAGATCTCCTTTGAAGAAGCTTGGGGTCTTTTGTCTAACCTGCTGGACTTGCGTGTCCGCGTAGGCGGCTGGACCCTGGCTAGCCAGTCTTACAATAAACCCTGCATGCTGTTTGCAGTCTCTGGAGTCTCTTTGTCGTTATAGGGAGATCTCGATCCGCGCCCTAACAAAATTCTTGTTTTAATCTTTGGGGGAGGAAATGTAGACAAAAGCCCAGAGATATTCAGCCATTCCTGCCTTAACATTTGCCCGTGTTCACATATGGTTTTGTGAAGAGACATGACTTTGCTAAGAGAATCAAGTCACACAACTGCAGGTACTGTTTGCATTTCTGCTCCCATCTACTGTCTGCTGCTCCACCCACCAAAGCCAAAGGAAGGCAGAGCCAGAGATTGGCTTCTTGCATTCCTTGCATTCGCTGTCCCTTGCTCCTCAGTTACAATCACAGGACTGGCCAGCGGGTGGCGGTGTCTCTTTAGGAATAGTCAGCAAATGCCAGAATGCTTGAAAAGGGATCCAGTATTAAACACAATGAGTACCTTGGGTGGTTTCTGTCTATACAAATCTAAATTCAATACAATATTTTTCAAAGACAAATTCTACTTTTTCGAAAGTCCTCCTTTTTGATGTTATGTTTTAAAAATGACTTAAAAGCTCCATCACAAGTCTGACTCCCTATTTGAGTGGCCAAAATTATTTTGGAGACTTTTATAATCTGTAACACCTGAAGGTTTCAGAATCACTGGAAGCAATAGGAATCAAGGCGTGGCCAAGTACGTCTAGGAGGATAGTCTCTGCAGCTCTCCTGAGGTACTCAGTCCATCACCCATGTCCTGGACAGAGTGTTGGGAGGAGAACACTAACTGACCCCCAGATCCCTGCGGCAGATCTGGTGAACATTACACTCACTACCTCACCCTCTTGACTGTTCCAAAGAAGGTGCTTTGAAGTCTTGATACCTCCAAACTTCTTCTGAGGAATTTCTGAGTACAGGTGTCTCCAGTTTCTGGAGGAGGGCATGGACTCAGGGATTAGGTGCCCTGAGTCTCCTGGTGGTAAACTGCAAAGTGCCCACGATTGATCCCTGAGTGAGCCCAGAAGTGATTCCCCACCAGGACCGTGACACTCTCTCAGATCAGACCCCGTGGCCAGGACTCCTCAACCAGGGAACCTGCAAATTCCTTCATCTCCCTTCCTCTAGAGCCTCAGTACCTTTAAGAATTTAAGTATTTGGTAATAAGGAATCTCACAGTTAGGAAAGTAAAAGGAAGGAAAATAATTTTGTATAGGGCTAACTTTGTTGAAAAGTAGGAGGAAGGAAAATAATTTTGTATAGGGCTAAGTTTGGCTTTTATTTCTTTTTTTTTGTGGGGTGTTTACTGAAAAACTTAGTCTCTGTGTTAGTAGGTGTCTGTGTAATTACAAAGGGTTCGAGGAGTCCTGAGTGGTCTGGCTGTTCAGTGTCTTTCTGGCTCTCTAGGTGACTGCTCCTCGAGCTTTTGTTGCTGTCTTAGTCTCCTGTGAGTCAAGGTTTGGGGATAAATTTATGGTCTTGGGAAATTTTAAGGGCTGGAGCCTTTAAAATTAAGGGTAGGGCATTTGCCTTCCACGCGGCCAACCCAGGTTCAATTCCTCCATCCCTTTCGGAGAGCCCGGCAAGCTACAGAGAGTATCTTGCCCACATAGCAGAGCCTGGTGAGCTACCCATGGTGCATTCGATATGCCAAAAACAGTAACAACAAGTCTCACAATGGAGACATTATTGGTGCCTGCTCGAGCAAATCGATGAACAATGGGACGACAGTGACAATGACAGGAAAATTTAAAACTTCCTCAATCTCAGAGAGAGCCCAGAAGTTTCCAGGCATGTTTAAGATGTTGGATGGGAACAACTAATATGGAGTGACTCATAGCAACTGGCAAGGGAAAACTGAGGCTTCCTCTTTCATTCTCCTTTGAACCCAGAAACAGTGTGCCAGGAGACAAGAGGGCTGTTTCTTTAATTCCAGGCAGGATTGTGACATCTGAATGCTAGACTTGAGTCACGATGGCTTCCTTTAAAAATCAAATGGGGAAAAAAATCATAATGTTGCATGAAAAGTGAAGATGGATTTTCTATTTATCCTAGGTTCTCTTTCTTTTCATGTCCTTCTTCTCTGCACTCATAAGTACCCTAACTGGTCTTCATTTGGTTTAATGTAATCCCCAAGTGATGAACATTTACTCAATTAAATCCAGGCTTCTGGAATTAGAAGGTGCAAACAAATGCCCTGGGAATGCAAGGGTGAGACTGAGTGCCAACATTTCTCATGAATGCACAGCATGTACTTAAGCCATTGGTTCTTGGGTGACTTAGTAAATAGTTGGCTGTGCAGGTAACACTAAATTCCTGAGAAAGTTATCCTCCAGACTTTGCCTCAAACTCCTAGCTTTCATCAAAAATTCTAGGTTCTTGGAATTGTCTAGTAATTTTGTGCTGACAAGCATAAGTTACCTTTGACATGCATAGAGTTACTTTCTTTCCAAAAAATTATGTTTCATGAAACATTTGACTTTGGCATTTCTGCTGGGAATTCCTACTCCTGAGCTGATGTTGTTAATAAGTAGAAAGTTGGACACATGAAAATCTAGGTCCTAGGACTGGCCATTCAGGCCATTACTCTTTGCCCCCTCACCTGTCCCAGTTCTACAGTCAGAGTCCTCCATTTCTAAGAGCAAAGTCAAGGAATAAAACCCTGAATTCAAAACAAGCCCCCAAAAGTTACTTACCTCAAGCAAATAAGCAAGCTTCCCATGGAATTCAGTGACGTCTTCTCTTCACCATCATCAGAAAATTCATATTCAGCACCCTTTGTGGTACTGGAAATGCAATTATCAAATGAAGATGTTGTCATCAGTGATATGGGCAGTGAACTCACAGATGAAGGGCCAGAAAAGAGTTCAGTGCTTCCATGGAGAAGCACTTCTGAAGAGAAAACATGGGATAAAATGCACAGAAAAGTTCCTTCTGGAAGCCTCTTTGGGTACACCAAAGTGACAGAGAGCCAGAGGAATCAGACATGCCAATGCTTTTCTATCAAAATAGGCTATTAATATCAGTCACAAAGTATGTATACACTTCCTGCTCTGTTGATGGTCATAGAGCTGTGTTTGCTTGCCAACTGTAATTCCAGCTGCTTTTTCTGAAAGAGATAAGTGATTTCCCAGCCAAAGTTTTCATGATTTACTTGGCAACGACAACAACACACATTTAAAAGAGTTCCTCCAAGTATGTTTCATGAAACTGGTACCATAGAATGTACTGGTGAAAACCCCCAAAGGAAGAGGCCCATGTTCCTGTTTCAATTGGGGATATTCAAAAGGGAAATATTCTATGTTGCATGTGGAACCAATCTCTTTTGATTTACTGTGTTCATTAATATACTTAAATGCTTAAGGACTTCAGTACTGAACATTTAAATTTCATTTAAACTTAAAAAAAGTTTAAATAAAATGGTCTGTGGACATTGTCAGCTGAATGCTTAAATTTTGTTGTTTTTGCTTTAGGGCCATGGGCAGTGACCCTAAGGGTTTAGTCTTGGCTCTATATTGAGGCATCACTCCTGGAAGGGCTCATAGGATCATACGGGGTGGATGATTTGGGGTGGTGATGGAACCCAGATTGGCTGTGTGCAAGGCAAATGGCTTATCTGCTGTACTATCACTTGGGACCTCTAAGTTGCTTTCTTATTGGCCTGTGAACAATATTGAAACCAACCAAGAAGGTATATAGAAACTTGAAAGAATTATATTAGAGTAATTTAGTGATAATCCTGATGTTGAAATAAGAGACTATTCTTTGTATACCTTTTAGATTTCATTGTCTTAATTGCAATTTACAAAAAATGGACTGAGACAAATCATAAATAGAAGAAGAAACGTCTTTCTGTGTTGGGGAGTTCAGGAAGCACTGGCTTGAAATCTGACTTGTTCCAAATTTAGGTGCTCTCAGGGAATCATGCCTTGAGAAATGTGATGCAAATATTTAAATGCAAAGCATCTGCCATGGGTTTTGAAGTTCTGCAAAAATTCTTAGTGCTTCCAGCTCATCTGTTAGAGACACAACGTCCCCTGTTTGAGATCCAATCTGATTATTGTCTTCATGACTAGACATGGAAACACACGGAATTTCCAACACAATGTCTGCTCTGTGAAGACACCAAGGTGTCTGTTTGCACTGAAACAGCCTGTAGCCATCTGAACCATGGCCCAAACTGGCAAATAGCAAGCACATTATATTTTTGATTTTTGGGGTCACACCCAGAGGTGCTTCGGGTCGACTCCTGGCTCTGTGCTCAGGGGTTACTCCTAACAAGGTTTGGGCAACCTTATATGGTACCTGGGGCCAAATCCTGGTTGGTCTCATGCAAGATCTGTGATTTTTAATTTTTTTTGGTTTTTGGGTCACACCCAATGATGCACAGGGGTTACTCCTGGCTCATGCACTCAAGAATTACTTCTGGCGGTGATCGGGGGACCATCTGGGATGCTGGGCTTTGAACCCGGGTCGGCCACATGCAAGGCAAATGCCCTACCCACTGTGCTATTGCTCCAGCCCAGGTCTGTGCTATTGCTCTGGTCCCAGCAAGCACTGTTTTATTCATTTATTTATTTCTTTAACTTTAATTTAGTTTCTTTATTCTAATTTTCAGTGATTTACAATGCTGTTAGTGACGTTTCCCATGTACATAATTCCAACACCACACTCGTCACCAAGTGTGGCTACCTCCCTCTCCCAAGGACACTAACTTTCCTCCCTTTCAAAACCCCTCCAACTCAGTTGTGTGGATCAGTTTTTAAAAATTTCCTAAGAGCTGCATAGTCATCCCAGATAGAGAAGGGAACACCAAGTAAAATGTGATTGGAGATCCTGCATGGGGAGGGAGATGCGTGCTGAAAGTAGACTAGACACTGAACACGATGGTCACTCAATGCCCCTGTTGCAAACCACAACACCCCAAAGGAGAGAGAGAGAACAAATTGGAATGCCCTGCCACAGAGGCGGGGTGGGGTGGGGGGAATGGGATGGGGGGTGGGAGGGATACTGGGTTAATTGGTGGTGGAGAATGGACACTGGTGGAGGGATGGGCTCTCGAACATTGCATGAGGGAAAAACAAGCATGAAAAGGTGTGAATCTGTAACTGTACCCTCACTGTGACTCACTAAAAAAAAATTTTAAAAAATTTCCTAAGAACCACCATCTGTCTTATTCCCCCACCCCAGCCCCAGGATTTTCTGATTTCAAATAGAAGTTCTAGCAGGAGCTGACATGATTCAGTTGCACACTTTAAGAGTACACTCCTTCTGAAAGGAGGCTCAAGAGCAAGCACTATTTTAAAAGGACATTAAGTTATGAGTGCTGATTAAACTTGTGTGCTTCATCACACAAAGTGATCTTATTTAAAAGACTGACATGCTGTAAAAATGTCATTGACTTTTGTTATTCTGATGTAGGCAGGTAGATAGGGAAGGACCCCCATGGCAATGGAATTCTTAAGAAGCAATAAAATCAATAGCCCCAAGGTTACAAAGAGTCCACTTTATAGACACAGAATTAAGGCCTGATAAGACTTCACCAGGGACCAACAGATCCAGAGAACCTCCAGGAAGAACAAAGGCCAAGAAAGGGAATTTCAAAGAAGAACATCAACCACTCCCAATGCTACCCACTGGGCAACCACCCTAGCAATGGACTCTTACCTAACAAGGAGCTCCACATGGGGTATCTTGGGAAAAACCGATAAAAGCCAAGTTGTGAAAAGGAATGAGCGCATATGCAGCCTGAGCCCATATGTTGCTTGTGTCCATATGGCCAAGTACATGTGGTGCCTGAGCACATGTGTCACTCGCATCTCCTCTCTTTAGATGTGTACTGGGGCTCTCTCCACCTTTGGAGAAGCCCATGTTATCTCTTGGGCGCATTACTCTCCCTCTCTCACACACACGCCCTCCCCCACACACACATGCACACTTTCTCTCCCTCCTTCCCGTTACTCAAAAAGCCTCCAAATAAAATCTTTTACTTCACTGCTTGTCTACTCCTGAAATTCTTTTCAGTGAGAAGGACAAAGAACTGAAGGGCCTGGGTAAGGCCTAGGACTGACTTTTCTGTAAAGAGCAATTCCTTGTTTCAGCTCAAGTCCACAGTCCCCCCAAGAAATCAGGTGGTGGATTAACTCCTATGCAGTGGTCAAGTGGGCATCAGGTGTGGTTTGATGGCTGCCTGGTGGGACTCTGGCCTATGCCATGCTCATCACAGACTCTATCAGTCCTAGCTGTTACAGCTGGTCTCAGTATGGAAGAGGTGTGTTAGGAAAAAGTGGCCATCTCTCTCTTTTGTCCTCACATAAGCCACTCGTGGGGCCCACCTACTTCAAGTCTAAAACTTTTTAAAATGAATTCGATTGATAGCGTTTAGGTTAGTGTACAGGCCTTGCAGGCCACAGACTCCACTTGCTTGCATCTTGGGCACATGTTCCCCTAGCAACATGGGGTACAATACTGGAGATGCCTAGCCCAGCTGGGGTATCATCATATCTTGGTCACTTCAGGGCCTGAGTGGCACCACATCCCAGGCCTTCACACTCGGCCATCAGTCGGGTCAGTGGACAATCATAGTAGTGGGGTCTGGGACTCCTGATCACCAGGTGGACGTCCCCCCAAAAGTCCTTATTTCCCTCCATTACTTAATGCTCTTGGTACCTCTTACTTACTGACTGAGCTTGCAAAGAACAAGAAGCAAGTTTCTCTGCTTTTTCTAGAGGAAAAGAACAGGCTTGATTTTAAGAAGCCCTCCCACCATGAAGCCCTCCCAAAGTGATTTTATCAGTGGTCCCTGGGTTCCATCTCTTTTTTAGGGGGAGGTCGGGCCACAACTTGTAGTGCTCAGGTTTGAGTTCTGGCTCTGCCAGACTCACAATTCACCGTGCTATATATCTGACCCACCTCTTTCCTGCTCTGTCCCTCTGTTTTCCACTGCATCTCAGGCACCTACATTTCCCAGACACGCTTGTTACAGGCCTGTGGTCTTCTGTGTCTTGGGTTCTCTTGAGGAGAGGCTGAGGCAAGCCAAGTCAGGTTCATTCTTCTTCTGCCTGAGGTGGGGGTGGGAGAGGTGACAGTGAGTGCTTCATTTCTTGAATGTGACCTGTCACCCCTGAAGTAACCCTGAAGATTCTTTCTCTGGCCCTGCCTCTCTGTGATTCCCCAGTTTGTGCACATTTCAGCACTTGTCCCCAGCTCCTGCTTGGGAAGTCAAGCTGCAGCTCCAACATTTTTTCCCTGTGGTCTGGGGACACCCCACTACCAGAGTGTACTGCCTCCTGAAGCATCCCTCCACCCATTGCTAATACTTGGGGTGACACTGCTACATGCATTATCTGAAATTGCTGCTTTTTAGCCCTTCCAATCTCCGAGAAATGAATCACCTGGATTAAATTCTTTGCCTTAGATGGCAAGCATGAAATAAGAAAAATTCTTAAGAAAAATTATATTGATACCCTATTTACATATGGGTCTTTATATATACATGTATAAAATGTATAAGTTATCACACACTATTTTTATCACTTGTCACTTGTAGTCCCATTGATCTTCGATTTGCTCGAACGGGCGCCAGTAACATCTCCATTTGTCCCCATCGCGAGCCAGTGTAGCCCAATGATACCTACTCGCTCCAGAAACAGAAAGAGCCTCAAATTGTTCACTCAGAAATGAAAAAATCTGACCATCTAGTTGGTGGGCAGCCACGAGGTCTTCTGACATCCCGTGGAATCCAGTCTGTAACAGCTCTAGTCCAACGGACGTCTCTGAATCGCATTACATGACCGGCCCATCTGATTTTTGATGCCTTGGCAAATGAGACAGCATCCCTGATTTTTGACTGGCGACGGAGGTCAGTACTCTGGATTCCTTCTCTCACTTGAGTGAGACATGATATTCCCAGCATAGCTCTTTCGATTCCTCTTTGGGATACCCTAACAGTATTCTCATCCTGCTTGCGTAGGGTCCAGGTCTCTGAGGCATATGTTAGTGCAGGAAGAATGGTGGAATCGAAAAGATGTGCCCGGAGTCGAAGGTTCTTCATTCTCTTAACCACCTCTTCGACGCTCTTGAAGGCATTCCACGCTGCTCTCTTCCTCGTGCGCAGTTCTGGCACCAAGTCATTCCTCACGTTGATTTCTCAACCCAGGTACACATAGCTGCTGCATTCAGAGATGTTCATTCCACTGAGAGCAAATGGAGCTTCAGGGACCAGTTCATTTTTCATGAACATCGTCTTGTTGAGATTCAGCTGCAATCCGAACTTTCCACACTCATGGTCGAAGTCGGCCAGCATTTGTGCCGCTTGGCTAATGTTTGGCGTTATGAGAACGATGTCATCAGTGAAGCAGAGGTGGTGTAATTGCCGACCATCTATCTTCACTCCCATTCCTTCCCATTCCAGTTGTCGCATGATGTTCTCAAGTGCGGCATTGAAGAGTTTTGGTGAAATGGTATCACCTTGCCGCACCCCTCTTTTTACATCAATGATCACTTCCTTGTAGAATGGTGAGATCCTGGTGGTGAATCCACAATACAGCTCTCGGAGCATTTTGATATACTGAGTTTGAATGCCCTGTTTGACCAAGGCTTCGATGACCGCCTCAGTCTCAACAGAATCGAAGGCCTTCTTTAAGTCGATGAATGTTAGACAGAGCGGCATCTTGAACTCTCAAGAAACTTCAATGAGTTTGGTCACTGTGTGGATATGGTCTATCATGCTGAATCCTCTTCGGAACCCAGATTGCTCGAATGGTTGTCCTTCGTCTAGTGTTCTGCCTATTCTATTCAGGATGACACGAGTGAACAACTTGTAGACGACAGACAACAGGCAGATTGGGTGATAATTGCAGATGTCGTGGATGTCTCCCTTCTTGTACAACAGAATGGTCCTACTGATTTTCCACTGGGACGGAACCTTGCATTCAGACAGGTAGCGTGTGAAGAGTCGGGCCAGTGTATTGATGAGTACTGTCGGCAGATTCTTCAGGTGTTCCGGTCTGACCTTGTTCGGACCAGGTGCTGTTAGCGTCTTTACCAGCGAAATGGCGTGTCGGATTTCAGAAGGGAGAACATTGGGAACGACATATCCATCCTGTGGAATTTGGTATGTGGGCAGGTGGACATGGCTGTCAAAGAGATCCGAGTAGAAGTCGTGAATAATTTTCTCCATTGCCTTTCTCGAGGATGTGATAGATCCATCGGGACATCGGAGGGCAGTCATCTTGGTGTTGTAGTTGGCGAAGGACAGGCGAGCATTGCGAATACTTTTCCTGGCTTCTGCTGCACTGGCCAACACTGCTGCTCTTCTCTCTTTGAGGTCTTCCTTTATCGCATCTCTGCACAGCTTTGTGAGCTTGGACGTTAGTTTGTGGTTGCCTGAGGCTCGCGCCAAACCACGTTGACGAATGAGCTCAAGAGTTTCCGAAGACAGGCATCTGTTTGTGGCTTTCTCACTCTCGGCATTCTTTGCACACACATGGAGGTGCTGAACCAGTCGATCATATTCCTTATTGATGTTGTCAACGATGGCATCTTCCCACGTTGCTGCAATAGTGCCAAAGAGCTCCCAGTTGGTGGTCATTCTGGAAGTTGTCTTCTCAGACTTAAATTTTTCAGACTATTCTCCCCGCTCTGTGAAGTAGAATTTCGCACGAAGGAGATGGTGGTCCGATCCAGTTTGGAATTTTGGGACAACAGCGACATTGGTCAGGCAAAATCTTTGATTGAATATGATGTGGTCAATTTCATTGTGGAACTGTCCACCGGGAGACTCCCATGTCCAGCGTTTAGATTCGGCCTTCTGGAACTGTGAGTTACCATGGATGGTCTTGGTCAACATGATGAATTCAGATAGTCTCTCACCCTGATCGTTCCATTCTAGACCATGTCTCCCAATGTGGAGTCCTTTGGGCGACCTTCTCGGACCTATCTTGGCATTAAAATCACCAACAATGATCTTGTAGAAGGTGTGGTCTTCTTTGTAGAACTTCTCCAGTTCCATGTAGAACCTCTCAATTTCTTCGTCGTAATTGGAAGTTGGTGCATAGACATGAAGATAGAAACTGCAGGCAGTGAGCCACATCTATTCAAGCATAATCGTCCAATTTGGGTTGTTAGGCCTTCAAATGAATCGATGCTCATGGCCAAGTTCATGTTGACAAGGACACCAACGCCACCAACGCCTCTGTTGTTGCATGTTCCAAGGAACAATTCTTCTCCAGTGTCGAAAATGGCATGATGTGATTGATGTCTCCTCATTTTGGTCAGACCAATGATGTAGTACTTGATCTTTTGCGCTTGTACCATCAGGTCCTCGATGGATGCTTCTGATGCCAGTGACTGTGCATTGAAAGTGCAGACAATCATCTTAGTCTTTCTTCATTTTGGCAGTCTAGTTCATCCCCAAGATTTTTTCAGCCTCTCTTTCCTCATCTTTCTCAACGCTGCCATATTGGGGGCTCTTTCGGTGACAGGTGAATGAGGCCAATTGGTGTTACTGTTGTTGGCATATCAAATACGCGACGGGTAGCTTGCTAGGCTCTGCTGTGCGGGCTCAATACTCTCGGTAGCTTGTCGGGCTCTCCGAGAGGGACGGAGGCTTTTAGGGCGGCCTCCAATCACCCTTAGAGGTGTTACCATGCTTCACACTAAATTTGAACCCTATCAAATATAGTATGGGAATAATAGGTCCAGAGAGCAACCTGGAGGGTGGCGGTGTCTGGGTAGTGGATAGAAAATTAAAATGATGTATGTGTATATCTGAAGCAAGATGGTTTTCTCTGAAATTTATTTAGAAAGGTGTGAGGGAGAAACACGTATTCAAGGGAGAACCCAGGCTTCCCCAGAATGGAAAGCAAGCAAAGAGACAGACAAGCAAGCAACAGATATGTTCAAGGGAGAACATAGACTTGAAGAGCTGAAAAAAAAGTTATTGAAAGCTCTGATAAGATCCTTCCCTATCCAAATTTGTTGTCCATAAACCAGTGAAACTGTAAAAATATGGTGATGCCACGAGGTACCTCAGCACTAGAACACATGCCTTGCCAGTGTAAGGCCCCAGATTCCATCTTTGGCAGTGCATGCACCACACACACACACACACACACACACACACACACACACACACGTATACACACACGTAAGGTAAGGTATGCTCATGTGATTTTCCCTGGCTTCTCTTATGAATGGGTCATGTCAGAGTTGACCAGACTTCTACAGATCAATTGGTCTTTGCACAAAAGGGAGAAGGGAACTTTCTATTCATACCATGCTTGGCTTAGTGTCCCGCAGACCATGTGTCACACCACCCAAGGGGTGGGACTGGAGGTAGGGGGTGGGGAGGAGGTTGCTCCAGCTAGTCTTTGTTGCCAGGACAAGGAGTCAGGTTGCTTCTGCACAGAAACTTAGTTATCACCATTTTGGAGGAAGGAAGGTCAAGGTGAAGCATTTGCAGGATTGAGCTCTTGGGAAAACCCTTCACAAGTACAGATTGTCATTTACCTCTATCCTCAGTCCATGATAGCCTTTTATGACAGGTGGTTTTCTATGACAGGCACCCTGAGACCAGTCACATTCTGGCTGAACCACTAGTGAATGTTAAGATTAGCACCTGTGAGTTTTGGAAGGGAACAAACATCCAGACCATGGCAAGAAACATGCCAGGGACTCAGAGAGCCCTGTAGGAAAAAAATCTGCTCAATTTTTTCTCAATTAAACTGTCCACAATTTGATTGATCATGACGTTTTGGGGTTTCTTTTTTCCCAATTAAGAGTAGACTACCATATTTCACCACCTACAATGAGCCAGGCATTTTGCAAGAATTTTTTTTTTAATTTACTAATTCAAACACACATTCCTTCCCCTTTTTGGAGATACAATTGGCACATAACTGCAAATTCAAAGATATATCTTCTATTCCTAAAGATCGCCTCAGTAAGTTAACTCATCTATTGTCTCCTGCAATCACTTCTGTGTGTGTGGTTAGAACAGTGAAGAAGCTCTCCTGGCAGATTCCCTAGTTATAACACTGCTAACTAACTGTATGCATCAAGCTGGCCACTGGCTTCCCAGAACATCCTCATCAATTAACTTAAAGGTTTTCCATTTGGAACAAGGCTGCTTTCTCACTTCCACTCTCCATATGCCTCAGGAGTTTAGCTTTTTCAAATTACATGTAGCAGTAAGAGCTGCCATCTCTTTTCCCCCCTTTTTTGTTTTGTTTCTTAACAACATTTGACAGTGCTCAGGGCTTCCTCCTTTTTAAAAAATGTACTTTTCATAAAGTTGTTCAAAATAATTGATTACATTCAATATCTAAACACCAATCCCATCACAATTACACTTTCCCACCACCATTATTTAGAATTTTCCCACCACCACTCAAGGCTGCCCCATAGGTAGATGCTAGGCAATTTATTTTATATTGCTTGTTATGAATAGCACGAGATATCGCATGGCTGCAAAAGTGGCTGTGCACTCCTGGAATTCTAAAATTTTGAATAACTGAGGTCCAGAGATGTCTCTGCAGTGAGCTAATCAGTTCAGAGATTCATTTCTGAGTCTCTGGATCATGGCCATTAATGTACTTAAATGGCACCCAGAGGCAGTTTGTGGGTGTGACAGCCAGGACCCCAAAGGGACAAGAAGATGGGTAGGAGTGACCCAGCCCTGATCCCTCGAGGCCTGGAGTTTTCAGTCACTGGTCCTGTGTATCAGGGCTTACTCCTGGCTCTGCACTCAGGGGTCACTCATGGCAGGGTGGGGGGAGAATCAAAATCAAATGGGTGCTGGGCATTGAACCTGGGTCAGCCTCATGCAAGGCAAGAACCCTACCCACTGTGCTATCTCTCCAGCCTATTCTCTTTTTCTGAATGGTTATTTCCACTTAGCACAATGCCCTAAAGTTCCATCACTGTCAAAAATGCTAAGATTTCCTATGGTATATCCTATTATATGGAGACAACATGTGCTCTTTCTCCAATCATCAGGGGCTGCTGATATGATGAGTTTTCATGTCTTGGGTCTTAGGAATGAAGGTTCAGTGGACAGGGAATGAAAATATCTCCTTGAGATACGAACTTTATCTTATTTGAATATATATGGCTCTGTGATCATTCCTGGCTAGGGAGCTCAAGGCAAGGCCTTAATCTTTATACTATTCTGGCCCAATACCTTTGAGATTCCTTAAGGTATGCCTAAAAGTAGAGAATAATATAGGGTCCTAGGATATGAGCATCTTTGACTTTATAGACAGAGTGCATACTCCAAGCAGCTTGATTTGGGAGAAACCTCACTGTGACAGGCCATGCATTTTTTATTTCTAGAAATGTGTTAGACTAAGTATCTCTTGGAGCAAGCCTCTGATGGCAGATGGAGCCAACATGTGGTTGAATGATTTCATCTTCCTCTCCACTGTTGCACTTGGAGATGTGTTCTATAGAGCTTCTCAAATAAGGGTCTTAAGTATGCCTTTAATGGTGAAACAAAATGCATTCTTACATAGTTCTACCTTGGTGCCTACATCAGCCCCTTGCTCTCTTGTCCTGGGATCATGTTCTGCAATGCAACTTGGTCTTTTCATACTGTATTTTCTTTTTTTTAAAATTAAAAAAAATTATTGATTCACCATGAGGTACAGTTATAAGCTTTCATGTCTGAGTTACAGTCACACAATGATCAAATACCCATCCCTGCACCAATGCACATTTCCCACCACCAATATCTCCAGTATACCTCCACATTTCCCACCCTCCCACTGCCTCCATGGCAGACAATATTCCCCATACTCTCTCTCTACTTTGGGGCAATGCAGATACTTAGAGGTTATCATGTTTTGTCCTTTATCTACTTTTGGCACACATCTCCCATCCCAACCAATACCTCCTACCATTATTTTCTTTTTTTTAAATTTATTTTATTCTTTAATTAGTGAATCACCATGAGGGTACAGATACAGATTCACACATTTTCGAGCTTGTTTTTCCCTCATACAATGTTCTCAAACACATCCCTCCACCAGTACCCATTCTCCACCACCAATAAACCCAATATCCCTCCCACCCCCCAATCCCATCTCCCCCCACCCCACCCTGCCTCTGTGGCAGGGCATTCCCTTTTGTTCTCTCTCTCCAGTTGGGTGTTGTGGTTTGCAATAGGGGTATTGAGTGGCCATCGTGTTCAGTTTCTAGTCTACTTTCAGCATAAATCTCCCTTCCCGCGTGGGATCTCCAACCACATTTTATTTGGTGTTCCCTTCTCTATCTGAGCTGCCTTTTCCCCCAGCATCTGAGACCAGCTTCCAAGCCATGGAGCCAACCTACTGGTACTTATTTCTACTATTCTTGGATATTAGTCTCCTACTCTGTTATTCTATATTGCACAGATGAGTGCAATCTTTCTATGTCTGTCTCTCTCTTTCTGACTCATTTCACTTAGCATGACACTTTCCATGTTGATCCACTAATATGCAAAGTTCATGACTTCATCTTTTCTAACAGCTGCATAGCATTCCATTGTATAGATGTACCAGAGTTTCTTTAACCAGTCATCTGTTCTCGGGCATTCAGGTTTTTTCCAGATTCTGGCTATTGTAAACAGTGCTGCGATGAACATATAAGTGCAGATGTCATGTCGACTATACTTTTTTGCTTCTTCGGGGTATATTCCCAGTAGTGGTATTGTTATCCTACACCCCACAGTACCACTTCTGGGAATATATTCCAAGGGTTTAAAAAAGCACAGTAGAAATAACATCTGCACCTATATGTTCATTGCAGCACTGTTTACAATAGCCAGAATCTGTAAACAACCCAAGTACCTGAGAACAGACAATTGGTTGAGGAAACTTTGGTGCATCTACACAATGGAATAGTATTCAGCTATTAGGAGAGATAAAGTCATGAAATTTGCTTAGAAGTGGATAGACATGGAGAGAATCATGGTAACTGAAATGAGTCAGAAAGAGAGTGACGGACATAGAAGGACTGCACTCATTTGTGGAATATAAAATAACATAACATGAGACTGACAACCAAGGACAATAGACACAAGGGCCAGGAGTATTGCTCCATAGTTGGAAGCCTGCCTCATGAGCTGGGGGAGAAGGCAGCTGGAATAGAGAAGGGATCACTAAGACAATAATAGTTGTAGGGTTTGTTTGGGATGTGAGGTGTGTGCTGAAAGTAGATAAAGGACCAAACGTGATAGCCTTTCAGAATCTATATTGCAAACCATAGTGCCCCAAAGTAGAGAGAGAGTATGGGAGATATTGTCTGCCATAGAGACAGCAGCAGAGTTTGAAAGGTGGAGGGTATACTGGATACATTGTTGGTAGAAAATGTGCACTGGTGAGGGATTTGTGTTTGATCATTGTATGACTGAAACTCAAACATGAAAGCTTTGTAACTGTGTCTCACTGTGATTAAAAAAAATTTAGCTGCAGTTCTAGTACCCTATTTAAAATTTTAGAATTCCAGGAGCATGCAGCTGCATATTCGCAGTATCTCGTGCTTTATGCCACTGATATACCAAGAGTAGCACACCACATTTGATGGGGTGTAAGGTAGAAGACAACTAATTTTGAGTTTAAAAATATATACAAAATAAAATATAGCACAGAAGGCACAATCGCTAATATTATGTTTAATGATCATAAACATAATACAGGGACTTAATGAATTCAAGATGAGATATAACAATTTTTATACACTTCCCTCTAAGAAAATCTTTTGGATCATTTTTAGTCAATTATTACTAACAAAGAACACAAAATAAATTATTTAGCATCTGCCTTTGGGGCAGGCTTGCGTGGTAGAGGGAAAATTCAAAATAATGCTGGTGAGAAGGTGTAATTGTGTTAAAATATTGAATTATAATCAATTATTGTGAACAACTTTTTTATCATTTTTTAAAATTTATTTATTAGTGAGTCACAGTGAGTGTACAGTTACAGATTTATACATTTTCGTGCTCGTGTTTCCCTCATACCCTTCACCAGTGCCAATTCTCCACCACAAATAAACCCAACATCCCTCCCACCCTCCCAATCCCATCTCCCCCCACCCCACCCTGCCACTGTGGCAGGGTATTCGCTTTTGTTCTCTCTCTCTAATTAGGTGTTGTGGTTTGCAATAAAGGTGATGAGTGGCCATTGTGTTCAGTCTCTAGTCTACATTCAGCATGCATCACCCTTCCCCCCGTGTGGCCTCCAACGAAATTTTACTTGGTGTTCCCTTCTCTATCTGAGTTGCCCTCTCCCCAGAATGTGAGGCCAGCTTCCAAGCCATGGAGTCAACCTACTGGTACTTATTTCTACTATTCTTGGGTGTTAGTCTCCTACTCTGTTATTCTATATTCCACAGATGAGTGCAGTCTTTCTATGTCTGTCTCTCTCTTTCTGACTCATTTCACTTAGCATGATACTTTCCATGTTGATCCACTTATATGCAAAGTTTATGACCTCATTTTTCTAACAGCTGCATAGTATTCCATTGTATATATGTACCAAAGTTTCTTCAACCAGTCATCTGTTCTCAGGCACTCCGTTTTTTTCCAGATTCTGGCTATTGTAAATAGCGCTGCGATGAACATATGAGTGCAGATATCATTTTGACTATACTTTTTTGTTTCTCTGGGATATATTCCCAGCAGTGGTATTGCTGAGTCAAATGGGAGCTCAATTTCTAATTTTTTGAGAAGTGTCCATATTGTTTTCCAGAAGGGCTGAACCAGTGGGCATTCCCACCAGCAGTGTAGAAGGGTCCCTTTCTCCCCACATCCTCTCCAACAGCGGTTGCTTTTGTTCTTTTGGATGTGTGCTAGTCTCTGTGGTGTGAGGTGGTATCTCATGGTCGTTTTGATCTGCATCTCTCTGATGATTAGTGATGCGGGGCACTTTTTCATGTGCCTTTTGGCCATTCGTATCTCTTCCTTGGAAAAGTTTCTGTTCATTTCTTCGTCCCATTTTTTGATGGGGTTGGATGTTTTCTTCTTGTAGAGTTCAACCAGTGCTTTATATACCATTGATATCAACTCCTTATCTGATGGGTATTGTGTAAATATTCTTTCCCATTCTGTAGATAGTCTTTGTATTTTGGTCACTGTATCTTTTGCGGTGCAGAAGCTTTTTAGTTTAATGTAGTCCCATTTGTTGATCTCTGTTTCTACTAGATTGCTTAGTTCCGTGTCATCTTTGAAGATACCTTTATCTTCAATATCATGGAGGTTTTTCCCGACCTTGTCTTCAATATACCTTATGGTTTGTTCTTTTCTGATGCACTTCCTCTTCATTTCTGATTTGGTTTATTAGGATTCTCATTAGCTCTTTTTTGTGTCTTTCCAGTGATTTTATTCATCGCTTAACATTCATTACAGAACCATCTCTAGGTTTCACTGATCTTTTGTATTTCTTCAAGTGCAGTTCCTGAATTTCTAATCTAAGTTTTATTCTTTCCTTACCCTTCTTGGTTTGGACTTCTGCTATTGATTATTTCCCAAGATGCTGAGCTATGATGTTATGTCAGTTATGTGTTCCTATCTTCATCTTGATTAGTTATTGAAAAGTTGTAAACATTCATCTTAACACTACTCTTGCTATTTCTAACAAGTTCTGATAGCTCATGCCCACGTTCATGAGGAATCATTTCCAGGAATCATTATCCCCTCTCTTACATTTCTTCCCTTGTGTAAAACATTTCCTTCTTGCAATTTACTCTCATTGGTTTCTCAGGACGTGATAAAGCACTGTAGAAGTCTTCAATCTTCACCTAATATTGTTTTGATACCCATGACTTCTTCAAGCCCATTAATGATTTTTAAAGTATTTTGTTTTCCTTTCTTACATGCTTATACATGTAACTGTGAGTTTTTCCTGATGTAGAAATCATTTAATCGTGAACAAATTACGTTCACTCTCTCTTTCAATCTTCTTCAGCCTGAAATTCATGCCATCAGATACCAGTAGGGCCACTTGGCATATTTAGGGGATTGTTTACTGAATCATATTTTCCAGCCTTGGGCTTATATTCTGGATTGTCTCTGATTGTTGCTATGTGTTTCTTGCAGGCAGCAAAGCATTGGCTTCAATTTTCTAATCCATCGTACCATTCAGTGTTTCTTAATTGGTACAGTGAGCTGATTGACATTGAGTGATATCAACATTATTGTTATGGAAGTTTCTGCCATTTGCTACAAAAATTTGGTGTGTTTGTGGGGCTTGTCTTATCTTACAGCATCTGGTATAGTTCTTATCGCAACAGTTTTGAGTCTTTGAAGATCCTGAGTTGTTATCTGTAAAGCTGTGTATTGCCCACAAATATAAATGAGATTCTGTCTGAGGAAAGTACTCTTGGTGAGTGTTTACTTCATTGATTTTTTCCCACTATAACCCAGTGCACTGCCTTTGGACTCAGAATATTTCTTCAGATAAGTCTACTATGAATCTTAAGGATGCTCCTTTATATGTCACTTCTATCCTTGATCTTTCTGCTCTCAGTGTTTTATTTTTATCTGTGGTTTTCATCATTCATGTTAGGATATGTCTTGGGAACATTTTTGTTTGAATTATTTAGCTGGTCAAATTCAGGCCTTCAAGATCTGGGAAAATAGTCAGTATAACAGTGGGAACTTCTCAGCAATGATGACTTTAATATATTATGTTCATACCAGTCTGGGACCCCAATAATTCTTAAGTTATTTCTACTGAATTTATAACAAAGTTCTCTTGTTATCTGTTAGATTATTTAGAAGCTTTTTCCATCTCCTGTTGTTGACTGGAGATTTGCTGAACTTCATTGTGAAGTTCAGTAATTCTGTCCTTGGCAGCTGTTACTCTGCTTCTGAGGCTGTTCAATGAGTTTTTTTTACTTCACATACCAGGTTTTACAGATATGCCATTTATTTTTCTATATCATTGATATGTTTTGCTCTATCTTGGGAAATGTTTTATTTTTGGTGCATTCTATGTTTATTTGACCTTCACATGCATCCTCAATGATTGCTTACTAAATTCCTATCAGAAAGGTTAAGTAGTTTCATTTATTAATGTTTGGATTTTCTGTGAAGCATCTTCACTCACTAAGCCTGGTGGATTTCTTTGTAGCATTACCATTTTGACCTGTGCAGTTTGGAGTTATTCTTAGTTTGAATTTGTAAGGCTGAAACATGCTGTGAAAGGTGGCAGAAATGAGAAAAATCAGGTAGGCCTCAGGTTCAGTTCCTGGAACTGAAACAATTTCAGGTTCCCAGCAATGAAATAACATGTAACTAGCCAAACTAAACCTACCTGGAATGTTTTTGGGCCCGGTGGGTTCAATCAATCACAATATCCCAGAAATTGTCTTTTGTTAACCTTAAAAATGTATAGCTTATGCAAAAAGCAAAAAAAAAAAAAAAAAAAAAAAAAAACACAGCGGGTAGGGCGTTTGCCTTGCACGCGGCCGACCCGGGTTCAAATCCCAGCATCCCATATGGTCCCCTGAGCATGGCCAGGGGTAATTCCTGAGTGCAGAGCCAGGAGTAACCCCTGTGAATCGCCAGGTGTGACCCAAAAAGCAAAAAAAAAAAAAAAAAAAAAATGTATAGCTTATGTAACCATAACTGTTACTGTTACTGGAAATTATTGTCTAACTGCTGACCTCTGTTGCCTGACCACTGTTGCCATAGTGCTTGCTTAACTTTGAATCCTATAAAAACCACTTGTGATTTGGAGTTAGGGTCCTTGGAGTCAGGGTCCTTGGAATCAGGATCCACAGCATTGGATCAGACTTGGGCCTTAGCTCAAACTAGCAGTAGAGTTTCTTTGTTTTTGCATTATTGTGTGTGGGTTTGGTCTCTCCACTACTGGGGATCTGAAACTCGAACACAACAAGGTTGTGTGCTGAAGAACTTTCATTTAGGGTGCCATTTATGTTTAAAGTGTGTTAGTGGTGAAGAAATTCACAGAAGTCAAGTAAAGGTTTATTTTTCACCTGGGAATCAAAATGGCATGGCAAAATTCAATCCAGAGCCTGCAAATGCATGCCTTGCCTTTTAGTTTTTTGGAAAGTTAGGTGAGTGGAGTCTACTCATATGGCCAGAAGTCCTACACTCATTGCATGCAGCTTCCAATCATGACCTACAAAGCAGAAGCATGATGGAGTCCTTGAGTTCCAACATCGTCTGTAGAGATTATGCTATAGAATTTTTTCCTGCCACAAGAAGAGTAAAATTGAGCATAGAATACCTCCATGGAATTATGATAATATGTGGTCACCAGTTGACTTAAAATGAGTTTTGAAAATAAAAACTGTTGAAGAATAAGTTTTCTATAAAGAATTTAGGTTTATACAAATGGGACTACATTAAACTAAAAAGCTCCTGCACCGCAAAAGATACAGTGACCAGAATACAAAGACAGCCTACATAATGGGAAAGGATATTCACCCAATACCCATTCCATAAGGTGTTGATATCAAGGGTATCTAAGGCACTGGTTGAACTCTACAAGAAGAAAACATCCAACCCCATCAGAAAATGGGCCGAAGAAATGAACAGAAACTTTCCCAAGAAAGAGATACGAATGGCCAAAAGGCACATGAAAAAGTGCTCTGCATTACTAATCATCAGGGAGATACAGATCAAAACAACTATGAGATACCACCTCACACCACAGAGACTGGCACACATCCAAAAGAACAAAAGCAACCGCTGTTGGAGAGGATGTGGGGAGGAAGGGACCCTTCTACACTGCTGGTGCGAATGCCCACTGGTTCAGCCCTTCTGGAAAACAATATGGACGCCTCTCAAAAAATTAGAAATTGAGCTCTCATTTGATCCAGCAATACAACTACTGGGAATATATCCCAGAGAAGCAAAAAAGTATAGTCAAAATGACATCTGCACTTATATGTTAATCGCAGCACTGTTTACAATAGCCAGAATCTGGAAAAAAACCCGAGTGCCTGAGAACAAATGACTGGTTGAAGAAACCCTGATACATCTATACAATGGAATACTACGCAGCTGTTAGAAAACAAGTCATGAACTTTGCATATAAGTGGATCAACATGGAAAGTATCATGCTAAGTGAAATGAGTCAGAAAGAGAGAGACAGACATAGAAAGATTGCACTCATCTGTGGAATATAGAATAACAGAGTAGGAGACTAATATCCAAGAATAGTAGAAATAAGTACCAGTAGGTTGGTTCCATGGCTTGGAAGCCGGTCTCACATGCTGGGGAAAAAGGCAGCTCAGATAGAGAAGGGAACACCAAGTAAAATGTGGTTGGAGATCCCACCTGGGAAGGGAGATTTGTGCTGAAAGTAGACTAGAGATTGAACACAATGGCCACTCAATACCCCTATTGCAAACCACAATACCCAATTGGAGAGAGAGACCAAAAGGGAATGCCCTGCCACAGAGGCAGGGTGGGTAGGGGGTGGAGATGGGATTGAGGGGTGGGAGGAATACTGGGTTTATTGGTGGTGGAGAATGGGCACTGGTGGAAGGATGTGTTTGAGAACATTGTATGAGGGAAAAACAAGCTCAAAAATGTGTGAATCTGTATCTGTACCTTCATGGTGATTCACTAATTAAAGAATAAAATAAAAAAAGAAAAAAGAATAATTTAAGTTTATAAACTTCTATTTAAAGTGTTTTTATTTTTCTCCCCATCCCCTATTTTCCTTTTCAGAATCTTCAGGTCTGTGTGTTGGGGCAGGGGGGACATTGGTGGTAGGTGGTGTGCACCAGTGGAGGGATGGGTGTTGGAAACCCCAATTTTGAACAAATTTGCAATGGTCAATTTTATGAATATTCAATAAAAAATTAAAAAAATAAAAAATAAAGTGTTTTATTTATTTATTTAATTTTTTAAATGAACCACCAAGAGATACATTTACAGACTTACAATGTTCATGATTACATTTCAGTCATACAATGATCAAGTTCCCATCCCTCCACTAGTGTCCAGTCTCCACCATACGATGGAATACTATGCAGCTGCTAGAAAAGATGAAATCATGACATTTACAAATAAGTGGATCAACATGGAGAGTATCATGCTAAGTGAAATAAGTCAGAGAGAGAGTGACAGATATAGAATGACTGCACTCATTTGGGGAATATAAAGTAGCAAAACATGAGACCAACACAAAAAGATAATAGAGATAAGACCCAGGTGGATCACTCCACGGATTAGAAGCTGGCCTTACATGCTGGGGGAAAGATAGCTGCGATATAGAAGGGACCACTAAGTAAATGGTGCTTGGAGGGTAGAAACTTCTTTTTAAATTTCCGTAGGGTCTGTGTTTGAATTATATGAAGCGTGGAAAAGAGAGGTGGCATCCTGGAGAATGGAATCCCCTGTTTCACTTCTACCACCTGATAGCAAGGGAAATCTGGACTCTGTGCTTTCTCCTTGCAATAAAGGAAAGTAAGTTCTTGAACGTATCCAGGTCTTTAGGGATCTTCATCTTTACCTAATAGAAAAAGATTCAGTAGAAAATGTGCAAAAAATAAAGTATAATATATTTTGTTTAGAAGTTTTGAAGGAGAGTGAGATATAGAGAGAAGAGAAAATACAATCAGAGAGAATCTGGCCTTCTGTACTGAGAGAGAGGACACATCCTTGCATTCAATATGAACATACACATCTCAAGAGGAGAGATACAATGACATCTGTGCTCAGGTACTGTCTGGCAGCAAAACATTGGCACAGACATGTTCAAGTTGGATTTTATGTGGTTTTCTCGCAAACAGCCATATGGGTGCCTTTCTACTTAGGTGAACATTTAGCTGTTAAGGTGATTATTGGCAGGGTCATTTGGGAGTCCTGGATGGTTTTCTTTAAAATTATTTTGCTTGCCTCTGTTTCTACTGGAGCTTCAGTTTGTTGAGGACTGGCATTGATTGGTTGATCTCGGTGCCAGGTAAAGGTCCTATGTCTGTGTATTTGTATCTGTGTATTCGGTTATGGCTTTTACTGAACTGAGTTTGAATTGAAGTTTTTTTTTGTATTCATTATTTCCATGTTTAATTAACCTGATTGTGAGGCAGAGAAGTATAAGAAAGTATATATATAAGTATATATGATCTTTGAGATTTTATTAAGA
The DNA here is from genome assembly GCF_027595985.1 of Sorex araneus. NCBI lineage: Eukaryota > Metazoa > Chordata > Mammalia > Eulipotyphla > Soricidae > Sorex > Sorex araneus. The sequence continues at coordinate 231,023,617 of NC_073303.1, forward strand.
AATTTCTACAGATATTTTGCATAAATATGGAATATATCAAACACCATCATGGAAACGATCTGTCGTTTCTACTTGTATTTTCACTTGTATTTTCCCCATTTCTGCTCCCGTAGCCTCCTGTATTTTATTAACCATGGTTTCCATTGTTTCTTATAGGTCTTTATGTGTCCTTAACAGTTCCTTTATAAATCCTTATCAGAAAGTTTATCTAGTTCATTATTCCTGCTTGGGGCAACTGGCCTAGCTCCTTCACTCACTAATTCTGGTGGCTTCCTGGGTTGCTTACCATTGCAATGTTTGCAGTTTAGAGTTGTCATTCAATTCTCATTTTGCTGAGGTTATTATCATAAATGAGTGTATGATCTTGTCAAATGCCTTCTCTGTATCTACTGATATGGTCGTATGGTTTTTATCTTTCCTCTTATTGATATGGTGTATTATGTTGATTGACTTTTGAATCTTAAACCATCTTTGCATCCCCTGGATGAAACATACTTGGTAATGGCTTATGATCTTTTTGAAGAGTTCTTGTATTCTATTGCTAGTAATTTGTCGAGAATCTTTGCTACTGTATTCATAAGGGGTGAAAACAACAACAAGTTATCAACTTATACCATAAAAACTGGCACACATCTAAAAGAACAAGAACAATCAGTGCTGGTGCAGATGCAGGGATAAATGGACTCTCATTTATTGTTGGAGGGAATGTTGATTGGTCCAGCCTTTTTGGAAAACAATATTGACATTCCTCCAAAAACTAGAAATGGAGCTTCCATACCACTTCTGGGAATATATCCAGGAGATGCAAAACAAATACAGTAGAGTGTACTTGTATGTTTATTGCAGCATTGTTCACAGTCACCAGAATCTGGAAAAAAGCCGAGTGACCGAGAACAGAGGACTGATTAAAGAAACTTTGGTACGTCTACACAATGTAATATCATGCATCTGTTAGAAAAGTTGAAATTATAACTTTTGCATATAAGTGGATGGACCTGAAGACTGTCATGCTAAATGGAATTGGGCAGAGAGAGGCAGACAGACATAGAATGACAGCAGTTATTTGTGGAACATAAACTAATATAATAAGAGACTACCACCTAAGGACAGAAGAAATAAGGGCCAGGAGGGTCGCATCACAGCTTGAAAGACAGCCTCACATGCTGGGGGAAAAGGTAGCTGGGATAGAAAAAGGACCATCAAGGAAATGATGGTTGGAGGGATAGCTGCTGATGGGAGATGTCTGCTGAAATTAGACTATGGACCAAACATGACAGCCTCTTAGTACTAGTACTGAAAAATATATCACCTAAAAGAAAGTGAAAGTAAGAAGGAATGTATCTGCCACAGAGGCAGATGGTGAGAAGAGGTGGGGTTGCGGGAGGGATACTGGGAAGTTTGGGGCTGGAGAATGGGCATTGGTGAAGGTTGGATGCTCAATCATTGTACGACTAAACCATCATCACGAAAGTTTGTAAATCTGCAACTGTATCTTATGGTGATTCAATAAAAAGTTTTTAGAAAATAAAAGCAGATAATAAAGTATTGGCAATATGTGTGTTTTCCATGAGGAAAAAGACAAAGTCACAGTGCTCAAAGATGTCTAAAATGAGCAAAATGAAATGGCTGCGACTTCTATTGGATACCAGTTAACAGGTAATTCACTAATATATCTGTAATTCACTAATACATCTGTAATGCACTAATATATCTTAGCGGCACTAACATCTAAGGTGCCGCTGTTCATTTGGCACAGAACACGAGTCTGTAGGATGCACAAGTATTGTTAAAAGCAATATAGGTCCAAACATGACTTCAACAAACTTAACATTCTTGTGAGTAACATACCTTGTGAGTAGTGTACTAACCATGCTGTTTTTTTTAACACAATGTTTTTTTTTTAATTTTAATTTTATTCTTTAATTAGTGAATCACCATGAATGAGGGTACAGATACAGATTCACACATTTTCGAGCTTGTTTTTCCCTCATACAATGTTCTCAAACACATCCCTCCACCAGTGCCCATTATCCACCACCAATAAACCCAATATCCCTCCCACCCCTCAATTCCATCTCCTCCCCCACCCCACTCTGCTTCTGTGGCAGGGTATTCCCTTTTGGTCTCTCTCTCTTCATTTGGGTGTTGTGGTTTATAATAGGGGTATTGAGTGGCCATTGTGTTCAATCTCTAGTCTACTTTCAGCACAAATCTCCCTTCCCAGGTGGGATCTCCAACCACATTTTACTTGGTATCCCCTTCTCTATCTGAGCTGCCTTTTTCCCCAGCATGTGAGACCGGCTTCCAAGCCATGGAACCAACCTACTGGTACTTATTTCTACTATTCTTGGATATTAGTCTCCTACTCTGTTATTCTATATTCCACAGATGAGTGCAATCTTTCTATGTCTGTCTCTCTCTTTCTGACTCATTTCACTTAGCATGATACTTTCCATGTTGATCCACTTATATGCAAAGTTCATGACTTGTTTTCTAACAGCTGCGTAGTATTCCATTGTATAGATGTACCAGGGTTTCTTTAACCAGTCATCTGTTCTCGGGCACTCAGGTTTTTTCCAGATTCTGGCTATTGTAAACAGTGCTGCGATTAACATATAAGTGCAGATGTCATTTTGACTATACTTTTTTGCTTCTCTGGGATATATTCCCAGTAGTTGTATTGCTGGATCAAATGAGAGCTCAATTTCTAATTTTTTGAGAGGCGTCCATATTGTTTTCCAGAAGGGCTGAACCAGTGGGCATTCCCACCAGCAGTGTAGAAGGGTCCCTTCCTCCCCACATCCTCTCCAACAGCGGTTGCTTTTGTTCTTTTGGATGTGTGCCAGTCTCTGTGGTGTGAGGTGGTATCTCGTGGTTGTTTTGATTTGTATCTCCCTGATTAGTGATGTAGAGCACTTTTTCATGTGCCTTTTCTAACCATACCTTTTTGTATTTGTAAAATAGAAGGATGAAACTGCTGATTGTTTGCTAGATTATATTGACCATTGTTTGCCCCATACTGCAATTGACTTTTCCTTTAACTATGGTGGTGATGATTTGCATGGTGACAAACTAGACACTAACCAGATCTGTTTTTTGAAAAATTCCATATACAATACTCCTCCAAACAATACTAGTCTTTTTAGAGAAGAAGCAACACCGCTCAAACAAATAGGGGATGAAAACGATAGCTGAGACATTATTGGGATAGAACATGTAAAGTGAACATATATATACATATATACATAATTTACATCAGCTATTGACAACACTGAAGTGTTCAAAGTGCCCTTGCCCTTGTAACCATTTGCTTCTGATCATGCCCTGCCCCAATTGTATGTTCCTTACTCAATGCTAATTTCTAAACCCAAGGTTAAATGTAATTTTGGTATGTAGATAATGTGGGGCTGGACTGAGCTACCAGGATGAGCCCATGTAAACTGCTCCGCACAAGGGCAGGAACATATGGACCCATGAAAATGGGCAATATTTCTCGTGTGTCCTGACTGGTTTGGATGAGGCTGAACATCTTCTTTTGGCTGCCTTAGAAATAATTTCCTAAATTATACCAAAATTGTCAGTCTTCCTGAGAAATCACAGATCCCTGGTTCTACTTAGCCTGTTTGTTGTCAATATGCAGGTCCTAGGTACTTAACCTGTTTGTTGTCAGTATGCAGATTTCTGTTATTTAGCCTGCTTGTTGTCCATATGCAGATCCTACATAGTTTGTTTTCAGTATGCAGAAGAACTTTGCATGATCTTCTTGTAACTCCTTTGTTGATAGACCTCACTGTATTGAGCCTTTGATCTGAAGGATGGTAATAAAAGGATACTTCAGGGCTCTCTACTTTGGTCACAGAGTCAGAGAGAACCTGGACCCTCCATGACATACATTTCTTCTGTGTTCCTTGTCTCAGCGCCTCTGACTGCATGAATGTTCAAGCAACAAGATAATATGCATTCCTTTATTTCTTTTAATATGTCACAGATACATGAGTTTTTATGGCATTGGTCATTCTTCCTAAGACTTACTTCATTTCGTTGATAAATTCAAAGCCCTTCTAGGTCACAGGATCTTTCATGATTTCTTCACGTCTTGAGCTGCGTATTATTTTATTATTGATAGGCACCACACCTTCCTTATCCACTCATCTTAGCATTCTTGGATTCATTTCATAACCTACTCTTGTGCTAAGTGCTACAATGATGAGGGGTGCACATGAGAATTTGGTTGGTTTGAGAGTCATGTAGGCATCTTGTGGATAATTTGAATCATTGGTCAACAGAGTTGATTTTCAGAAAAATCTCATAATTTCTCTAGGGATGGATTGGGAAAATATACTAACTAGCTTGCCGGGTAGTTCCTTTGGCAGTTCCATTTATTAATTATTTAAATCTATACCTGAATATATGTTTCCAGGTATGTGTGTACACTAAATACATATATGTGGATGTAAAATATGTATACATGTTGATATATACAAATATACAAGTGGATGCAAATAATTAAATTCAGTAATTCTAGGTGAAAAATTTAGGCAGACTAAAAAAGAAAAAATATTGATCATATCATATTAAATACATGAGTATTAGAAGAACACATAGAATCCTTCCCAAAATTAGGAACTATGAAAGACCAATCATCAATTTAGAGTATAGATGAATAATAAAGACAGTGATAAAAATAAAAGTAAAAAGAAAACACAGAAAAACACAGTGCTCTTGAACTGCTATTAAACAAAACGTTTTCCAGCATTCTATACAATGCAAAAGATGTAGAGAAACACCAATTAGACATCCTCTATTTTGAGGACTATATTTTGTTAAAGTTTTGAATTCAGAGAGGAGAAATACAAAATTATATGCCTGAAATGTCATAATTCCAAAACTGTACATGTCTCTCTCTTTATATACATATATGTACATATGTATATATAAAGAGAGAAATATTTCTGTCCTTAGAATACTTTAAGGAATATGTCATCAAACCTTTTCCCAATGTGTTCCATTCCCTGTTAGACGCAGTAGGGTATACCCTATATATTTGAAAGGGACCATAAACACAGAAGTCCGAGGGATCATTAAAAAATACAGAATCAGGAAATCATTCGACTTGGAACTTTTAAAATATAAATTCGAGTCTTTCTATGTCTGTTCCTCTCACCAAGCAAAGGGTATTAGGTGGGCCCACTAAAGATGGGAGATATGGGCTGAAAATAGACTATAGACTGAACATGATGCCTACTTAATACCTCTGTAGCAAACCACAATGCCCAAAGAGAGAGAGAGAGCAAAAGGGAATGCCCTGCCACAGAGGCATGGTGGAGTGAAGGGGACAGGGTGGGGGTGGTGGGAGGGATGCTGGGACTATTGGTGGTGGAAAATGGGCACTGGTGGAGGGATGGGCACTCAATCATGACTGAAACATAAGCATGAAAATTTGTAAGTCTGTAACTTTACCCCACAGTGATTCACTAATAATAAAAAATAAAATAATAAAATATAAATTTGAATGAATAAGTATCTCTTAAAATCAGAAATGACTTGAGTGTTTCAAGAAGATTCTGGGCATGAGGTTAGGGAGCTAGATATAACTGAAGCACTGTATATCAATTAATGCATAAGAATTAGGAAAAGTTTACATTAAATATCTATAGCATTTAGAGACTGTGAAGCTGGAAGCAGAGTGCTGACAGTAAAGCTCTCCTGAAGAGAAAACCAATATGAGGTAAATGGGATATGAAGAGCTTCAGAGCACTTTCATCTCAGGACATGAATGAATGCTCGAACCAGTTTAGCATTTGCCTTATGGGCCCAGGACTGTTGAGCTCTAAAGTTCATTTCTCAGAACCTGTAGCATGGGTTGAGAACACTATCACTGTTGGCTCCTTGAACAGTTTTAGGATCACCAGAAAATATGTTTTGGAATCAAGACACGTATGTTTAAACTGCAGATCCTGGTTAGACAGAATGCACACAGGTGTTGCAACCACAATAGTTATGAGCTGGAGGTTTCCATAATAATTTGGGTTACTTGTTCTGTAATCATGTGTGATCATCACTATATTAAGAAATCGTCTGCTATTTCCACTTCATTCAGCATTTTCACTAAAGGAATAAATAACAGATTTTTTCATATGTTGAGGATTCATGTTACTCACTGTCCTTTCTTTAAACAGGAAGGATGATGCTTTTTATTGTGAAGTGTTTGTGTCTAAGTAGGCCTATATCTATTATTTCTGGGCCCTATGGTAAGCATGCAACACACTAGAGGGAGCATAATTAATTGGAGATGATGACTGTTTATTTCGCTTAATGAGTAGAGCTGACGTATTGTGGTGAAAACATGAAAATGACGAGGGCAGACATAACTTACAATTTTTATCCAAGTAAACATTCTGAAATCCACTGCAGAAATGTAGGTATACACAACAAAATAAAAATGCTGGCCAAAACAGGTAGTCTTAAGTATATACATCGAGAAGAAATATTAAGCAAAAGGATGGTGCAGCAAAAGGGTAAAAGGAAAACGTGCTAGGGTTCCTGAGTAACTAGGTTTAGTTGGCTGGGACGGAACCTCTGTATGGCGCATGGTTATACAGTGTACTGTGCTGCCTTCCTCGGATTTGAACCATGAGAAAACCTTGACGTCACACAGATTCATTTGCAGTTTGAGTCGCAAGTGCTGAGGGCTCAGACGCCGGGATGTGCTCTGCTGCAGAGACCCCAGGGTGACAAGGTACAAAACCGTGTGGCAAGTCGAGCGAGACCAAAGAAGAGTGACTGGACTCAAAAACAAATCATGAGAAAGGTTCCTCGTAAGAAGGTGCCAATCAGGGAGTGCTGGGTGCCCACAGGACAGGGTCTCTGGGTAGAGGGAAGCTCTTCCGTACATGAGCATCACACTCTCCCACGGCGCCCCCCGCCCCCACAGCATCCAGGTTCTGAGAGTTGCTCTGACAGGGACAGGTATCGGAAGTGTTGTCATAGAAGGCCAAACTTTGGCTGCCTCGCACCAAAGGCTGCTCTGTGCGATTGGCAGCATGCATAGCGAGCCATTATATGAGGTGGAGAGGATCTCGGGTGAGAGGCAAGGGCTGAACAGAACACGAGAATACCTGGTGCAATGGAAAGGCTATGGCGTGGATTCAGACAGTGGGAGTCAGACAAAAACCTGGTAGACTGTGCTGAAGCACTTTGAAACTATCCTGGCCTGAGTTAGCCTCAGAGTCTGCCTGAGCAACAGCTCGGCAAACCCCTGCACACAGACTCTACTCAAGCAGGGTTCAATGCACTAGGCAGGGCATCGCCACCACCAGACTGTTGGCGAGCAGCCAGAAACTGAAGGACATCCGCCTCAGAGCAGCTTCAAAGACCCCTGTGACATGGAACACCAGGGCCAAGAAGCTGGTATTGGATGGACTGGGGCACGGCTGCCCCACGATCTAGTTGGGTCTGGTGGCCCAGGACCAGGGTTCAATGGTGGTTGTAGAGGAAAAGGTAGCAGTGCCCGCTCTACTTGACCATAACACCGAGCAGTCAGAAAGAAAAAGTGGTCGTTGTCTTACCGCTGGGGCCGCAGGTGTGTGGCCTAGAAATTGAGTTGAAGCGCCTAAGGCCAACCCTCAGTGAAGGAAGAGAGCCATGGAAGTCAACTTTAGCATCCCCTTGGAAAAGCATAAGATGGGCATGACTAGCTCTAGGCATAGGAGACCTGCGTTTGATAGCCGAAAGCAGGCTTTTGAAACTCTATCTCGCTTCAGATGGAGACAGGATGAAGGTCACCACACATACAAAGATATAGTAGGAAGCAAGAGGCTTGCTTGTTCAGTAGGTCTTCAAAGAACAACTGCCTCAACCCAGGAATCATGACAGAAATGCAGCATGCCCTGAGCATTGCAGCTAAGTACAACAGCCAATTTTACTGTTAGGGGCAGTTGGCAGTGCTTTTTGCTCTGGAATGGACTTGATCTATTTGAGCAAGAGACTGGGAATAGACCCAGAGAGGCAAAGTTAGCTGATGGTTGGGGCCCTGAAAAGCTTCGTGAATCATGTCATTCACATCCAGAAACCCATCCTGGTTGCAGTTCATGGGCCTGCCATGGGCTTAAGAGCATCTATTCTGGCCCTGTGTTATATAGTGTGGTCCAGTGACAAGGCTTGGTTCCAAACTCCTTATACCACCCAAGGCCAGATGCCAGATGGCTGCTGTAGCCCAACCTTTCCCACAATTATGGGAGGAATGGCTGCCCATCAAATGCTACTCAGTGGAAGGAAGCTGACTGCCAAGGAGGCAAGCAACACAGGTTTGGTCTCCCAGGTGTTCAATCCAGACACCTTCATGAAGGAGGTCATGGCACGAGTCAAAAAGCTGACCTCATACCATCCCCTTGTTCTGAAAGAATGCAACAACCCCATATACTGCAGTGTTAAGACCGATCTGGAGCAGGCCAATATCAGGGAGTATAAAGCATTGAAGAGGATCTGGGTTTCTTCCCATGGCTCTCAGTCCATGCTCCAGGTCATGGACAGAAGGGTGGATCTCGGGTGGATCTCTATGACTTAGGAAGGCAGACACTACCAGCAACCTATCCACAAACACTCCAGAGGAACTTCCATAGCCCAAGGTCAGCCAAGTACTCCACTGTCCTACCAGAGTGCACACTACAGTTGCAAACACTTCTCGGATATGTATTACCCACACAAAAACCTCAAGAGCACAGCGTACGTGGACCCAGGATAACTTTTTCTCTATAAGCATGCTATAAATAAGTATTTGATAATGGATTATAACCTGATGTTTGCATTATCATTCTATGGTTTGGTAAGACATGAACAGTAAAGAATATTAGTGGTAGCAAATACAAAATAGGGTAGAGGGCTTGCTTTCCTAAATTTGATTGTGAAGAAAACAAGCAGTAAAAAATTAGATTACAAAGGAGCAGTAGCAGGAGGGAAAAAAGGAGCAGGAGGAGGGATAGGTGAGAGAGAAAAAACAATATGATGAAGAAAGAAAAAGAGGGAGAGGAGGATAAATAGAAGAAAAAGAGAAGAAGAATGGGAAGAATAAAAATAAGAACAAGAAGAAGAATGCAGAATAGAGAAAAAGGGAGAGTGGAGAAAAAGAGACATAGAAGAGTTGAACAGAAGTAGATTAAAAAAGAGGATGAAGAAATAAAAGGAGATATAGATAAAGAAGAAATAAAAGAAAAAATAAGATTAAATTAGGAGGTAGAGAACAAGAACCAAAAAAAGACAAATAAAAAGAGAAAAGAATTTGCAGGAGAAAACAAAGAAAGAGAAGAAATGAAGAAGAAAAGAAGAAGAAGAAGAAGAAGAAGAAGAAGAAGAAGAAGAAGAAGAAGAAGAAGAAGAAGAAGAAGAAGAAGAAGAGCAACAACAAAAACAAGAAAAAGGAGTCTAAAAGTGGAAAAAGGAGAAGAAAAGGTGAAGAAGGGGACGGCCTGGGCTCGGGGACCCCCTCCTCCCGCCGCCTGCCTCTCCACGCACCATTCTAACCAACCACTCCGCTCCCCCAGGTAACTCCCCTTACCCAGGTAATCCTGGGGTCCTCCCCGTTGGCTGGTGGGGGAGTGTCCTCTACATCAGGGGGCGTGGCCTCAAAAGGGGCCGTGGCCTTCTTCGGGAGCGGCAGCCACAGTTATTTTTCTCCCTTTCTTATACTGCACACTTAGGTCACAATCTGTGTGACCTATTTTTTTCAAAGAACAACCTGGCCATCTCAATCACTATATGCCAATAAGCCATTAATGCATCCTAATGCCAGAAAAAGTGTCAGGAATACAAGAAGGTACACAAAGCCCTCATAAAGAGATCATAGCCTCAAGCCTTGATTAGAAGCCCTACATAAATTAGGAAGAGCGCAGTAATGTAAGGAACTATTCTAGAAGGGGGAAAAGAATACCATCATCAATTTAGCTCACCTAGAATCTCCTCCTGTACCAAGAGGGAATAGTTACAGAGAATCAGAAGGTTTCACCTCTATCATTCCATAACAACATGAAGAAACATCGAGAAAAAAAAAAAACCACCACAAAGAGAAAATGAAGAGATTCCAGAAGCCTCAATAGAGGTCACCCACAAATACAACCTTTTCTCAGATAAAGAATTCAGAGAAGAAATTGTGAAGAAGGTCGAGGAACTCAAAGCAACCATGGAACCGACAACCAATAAACTAAGGGAGGATATGAACACAACTATGGAATGAACAATCAATAAACTAAGGGAGGATATGAACACAGCCTTCGAACGGACCACTAAGAAAATACAAGAAGAAATGAGAGCAGAAATTTCAAAGCTACGAAAAGAAGTGACACAATTAAAGGAATCTGTAGATGAAATAAAAAGCTCAGTAGTAGCCCTCAACAGTAGGATGACTGTAGCAGAATACAGAATCAGTGAGCTTGAAGATGAGCTGAGCAAAACTTACAGACAACAACATATAATGGCAAAAGACCTCAAAATGGCTCTAGGGCAAATCAGAGTCCTAGGGGATGACCTCAAAAGGAACAACATAAGAATCATGGGAGTACCAGAAGCACAGGGAACTAATCCCAATGAAAAAAAAACACAGTTAAAGACATCATTGCTAAGAAATTCTCAGAGCTGAAAAATTCAGGCATCCAGATCCAAGGAGCTTGAAGGGTGCTAGCTAAAAGAGACCCCAACAAAAAAAAAACTCCAAGGCATATCATAGTCATGATGATAGATGCCGAGGATAGAGGCTGCAAGCAGCAAGGTCAAAGAAGGAAATCACATACAAAGGAGCACCCCTTAGATTTACAGCAAACCTATCAGAGGAAACCCTCCAAGCTCGAAGACAATGGTGGGATATAGTGAAAAAACTCAACAAAATGAATGTCTCACCAAGATTACTCTATCCGACTAAACTCTCACTTAAACTCAAAGGAACCATACACTATTTCACAGATAAACAACAACTCAGGAACGTCATAGACTCAAAACCAAACTTAAAAGAAGGTCTAAAGGGGCTGCTGTAAGACAAAGAAAACCCCTAACAAGAAAAACAAATACTACAGAAAGATGGCACATAATCCCATGACAATAATCTCTCTCAATGTCAATGGTCTAAATGCACCAATCAAGAGACACAGAGTAGCAAAATGGATTCAGAAACTAAACCCAACTTTCTGCTGCCTACAAGAAATACACCTGAACAAGCTACCAGAACCTATAGGATGCAGCTAGAGCTGTGTTAAGGGGAAAATTTATAGCTCTGCAAGCATTTCTCCGAAAGGAAAAAAGGGCCTATATAGATAGCTTGACTTTGCAGCTCAAGATCTTAGAAGAGGAACAGCAAAAGGAAAACAAACCAGATCGAAGGAAAGAAAGTGAAACTTAGAGCAGAAATTAATGATATGGAAACCCTAAAAACAATCCGAAAGATTAATGAAACAAAGAGCTGGTTCTTTGAGAAAATAAATAATATTGATAAACCGCTAGCAAGACTCACAAAGAAAGAAAGAGAGAAAACCCTAATAAACCAAATCAGAAATGAAAAGGGGGACATCACAACAGAAACCAAGGAGATTCAAAAGATCATCAGAGATTACTTTGAAAGTCTGTATGCCACAAAACAAGAGAACCTAAAAGAAATGGACGAATTCTTTGATTCCTACAATCTCCCAAGACTGAACCAAGAAGACTTGAAATACCTGAATAGGCCCATAAATATCAAGGAAATCGAAACTGTAATCAACAGCCTCCCCAAAAACAAAAGCCCAGGTCCAGACGGATTCACTGGGGAATTCTTCCAAACATTTAAAGAAGATTTGTTGCGAGTTCCCCTCAAGCTTTTCCAGGAAATTGAAAAGACAGGAACCCATCCGAACAGTTTCTACGAGGCACATATTTCCCTAATACCAAAAGCAAACAAAGACACCACTAACAAAGAAAACTATAGACCAATATCTTTGATGAACACCGATGCGAAGATCCTCAACAAAATACTAGCAAATAGAATACAACAACTCATCAAAAAGATCATACACCATGACCAAGTGGGATTGATTCATCCCAGGGATACAAGGATGCTTTAACATTCGGAAATAAATCAAGATAATCCATCATATCAACAAAAGTAAAGATAAAAACCATATTATCATATCAATAGTTGCAGAGAAAGCATTTGACAAGATCCAACATCTGTTCATGATGAAAACCCTCACCAAAATGGGTTTTGGAGGAACTTTCCTCAAGATAGTCGAAGCCATCTACCACAAGCCTACAGCAAGCATTATCCTCAATGGGGAAAAACTAAGGGCCTTTCCTCTAAGATCAGGCACAAGACAAGGATGCCCACTCTCACCACATCTCTTCAATATAGTGCTGGAAGTACTTGCAATAGCTGTTAGACAAGAAAAAGAGATTATGGGCATCCAGATAGGAAAGGAAGAAATCAAACTCTCACTATTCGCAGACGATATGATACTATATCTAGAGAAGCCTAAAGCCTCTATTAAAAAACTCTTAGAAACAATAGACTTATACAGTAAAGTTGCAGGCTACAAAATCAATACCCAAAAATCCATGGGCTTCCTATATACAAACAATGAGGCAGAGGAAAGGGACATGAAAAAAGCAATCCCATTCACAATTGTACCCCAGAAAATCAAGTACCTAGGAATCAGCTTAACCAAGGAAGTAAAAGACCTCTACAAAGAAAACCATAAAACGCTACTCCATGAAATAAAAGAGGACATGAGGAAATGGAAACATACACCCTGTTCATGGATAGGGAGAATAAATATTGTCAAAATGGTAATAATCCCCAAAGCATTATACAGAGTCAACGCTATCCCTATAAGGATACCCATCACATTCTTCAAAGAAAGGGATCAAGCAATCCTAAAATTCATATGGAACAACAAATGTCCACGGATAGCTAAAACAATTATTGGGAAAAAGATGATGGGAGGCATCACCCTCTCCAATCTCAAACTTTACTACAAAGCAGTAACAATTAAAACAGCATGGTACTGGAACAAAGGCAGAGCCGCAGACCAATGGAACAGGGTGGAATATCCCTACACACAATCCCAAATGTATGATCATCTAATCTTTCATAAGGGAGCAAGAGATGTGAAGTAGAGCAAGGAAAGCCTCCTTAACAAGTGGTGCTGGCACAACTGGGCAACCACATGCAAAAGAAAAGAATGGGCTTAGACCTCGACCTGACACCATGCACAAAAGCCAGATCAAAATGGATTAAAGACCTCAATATCAGACCACAACCATAAGGTACATTGAAGACAAGGTTGGCAAAACCCTCCACAATATTGAAGATAAAGGTATCTTCAAAGATGACATGCAACTGGCCAACCAAGTGGAAACAGAGATAAACAAATGGGACTACATTAAACTAAAAAGCTTCTGCACCATAAAAGTTACAGTGACCAAAATACAAAGACAATCTACAGAATGGGAAAGGATATTCACCCAATACCATTAGATAAGGGGTTGATATCAAGGGTATATAAAGTACTGGTTGAACTTCACAAGAAGAAAACATCCAACCCCATCAGAAAATGGGACCAAGAAATGAACAGAAACTTTCCCAAGGAAGAGATATGAATGGCCAAAAGACACAGGAAAAAGTGCTCTGCATCACTAATCATCAGAGAGATGCAGATCAAACGACCATGAGATACCATCTCACACCACAGAGACTGGCACACATCCAAAAGAACAAAAGCAACCGCTGTTGGAGAGCATGTGGGGAGGAAGGGACCCTTCTACACTGCTGGTGGGAATGCCCACTGGTTCAGCCCTTCTGGAAAACAATATGGACACTTCTCAAAAAATTAGAAATTGAGCTCCCATTTGACCCAGCAATACCACTGCTGGGAATATATCCCAGAGAAGCAAAAAAGTATAGTCAAAATGATATCTGCACTCATATGTTCATCGCAGCGCTATTTACAATAGCCAGAATCTGGAAAAAAACGGAGTGCCTGAGAACAGATGACTGGTTGAAGAAACCGTGGTACATCTATACAATGGAATACTATGCAGCTGTTAGAAAAATGAGGTCATAAACTTTGCATATAAGTGGATCAACATGGAAAGTATCATGCTAAGTGAAATGAGTCAGAAAGAGAGAGACAGACATAGAAAGATTGCACTCATCTGTGGAATATAGAATAACAGAGTAGGAGACTAACACCCAAGAATAGTAGAAATAAGTACCAGTAGGTTGACTCCATGGCTTGGAAGCTGGCCTCACATTCTGGGGAGAGGGCAACTCAGATAGAGAAGGGAATACCAAGTAAAATGTAGTTGGAGGCCACGCGGGGGAAGGGTGATGCATGCTGAATGTAGACTAGAGACTGAACACAATGGCCACTCATCACCTTTATTGCAAACCATAACACCTAATTAGAGAGAGGGAACAAAAGGGAATACCCTGCCACAGTGGCAGTGTGGGGTGGGGGGAGATGGGATTGGGAGGGTGGGAGGGATGCTGGGTTTATTTGTGGTGGAGAATTGGCACTGGTGAAGGGTATGAGGGAAACATGAGCACAAAAATGTATAAATCTGTAACTGTACATTCACTGTGACTCACTAATAAATAAATTTTAAAAAATGATAAAAAAGTTGTTCACAATAATTGATTATAATTCAATATTTTAACACAATTACACCTTCTCACCAGCATTATTTTGAATTTTCCCTCTACCACGCAAGCCTGCCCCAAAGGCAGATGCTAAATAATTTATTTTGTGTTCTTTGTTAGTAATAATTGACTAAAAATGATCCAAAAGATTTTCTTAGAGGGAAGTGTATAAAAAATTGTTATATCTCATCTTGAATTCATTAAGTCCCTGTATTATGTTTATGATCATTAAACATAATATTAGCGATTGTGCCTTCTGTGCTATATTTTATTTTATATATATTTTTTTAGACTCAAAATTAGTTGTCTTCTACCTTACACCCCATCAAATGTGGTGTGCTACTCTTGGTATATCGGTGGCATAAAGCACGAGATTCTGCGCATATGCAGCTGCATGCTCCTGGAATTCTAAAATTTTAAATAGGGTACTAGAACTGCAGCTAAATTTTTTTTTAATCACGGTGAGACACAGTTACAACACTTTCATGTTTGAGTTTCAGTCATACAATGATCAAACACAAATCCCTCACCAGTGCACATTTTCTACCAACAATGTATCCAGTATACCCTCCACCTTTCAAACTCTGCTGCTGTCTCTATGGCAGACAATATCTCCCATACTCTCTCTCTATTTTGGGGCACTATGGTTTGCAATATAGATTCTGAAAGGCTATCGCGTTTGGTCCTTTATCTACTTTCAGCACACATCTCACATCCCAAACAAACCCTACAACTATTATTGTCTTAGTGATCCCTTCTCTATTCCAGCTGCCTTCTCCCCCAGCTCATGAGGCAGGCTTCCAACTATGGAGCAATACTCCTGGCCCTTGTGTCTATTGTCCTTGGTTGTCAGTCTCATGTTATGTTATTTTATATTCCACAAATGAGTGCAGTCCTTCTATGTCCGTCACTCTCTTTCTGACTCATTTCAGTTACCATGATACTCTCCATGTCTATCCACTTCTAAGCAAATTTCATGACTTTATCTCTCCTAATAGCTGAATACTATTCCATTGTGTAGATGCACCAAAGTTTCCTCAACCAATTGTCTGTTCTCAGGTACTTGGGTTGTTTACAGATTCTGGCTATTGTAAACAGTGCTGCAATGAACATATAGGTGCAGATGTTATTTCTACTGTGCTTTTTTAAACCCTTGGAATATATTCCCAGAAGTGGTACTGTGGGGTGTAGGATAACATGGATGTTTGTCCTTTTAGCCTTGCCTCAGAGAACTTAGTTTACCTTAAAGCAATGTCCTTTCTGTACAGACACAGGAAGAGAGTTAATAATATTCTTTGTAACTTGGGAGTTGATTGCCTCCAATAATTACTCCCAGGCATCTGCTTTCTCAACTCAGTTGCCCTTAGTTCCCTGCACCCCAAAAGCAGGGTCCCAATGAGGGACGGAATGGAACCAGGGCAAGCTGTGAGCTACCCTGGCATTGAAATAGGCCAGGCCAAAGCGCCACAATACTCAACTATAAGTTGAGAGCATGGTCATAGACAAATGCTGTCATGATCCAAAAGTAACAACGAGACTAGGACCTTGCTGAAGTTAGGAAGACTAACCTGGCCTGAGGACTGTGGTCTGGAATATACAGTGAATGTCCTCAGGAACAACCAAACTAAGTTTATATCTCTTACTGTGCTCGTACAGAATGACATTGCTAGAAATATTAGAAGTAAATTTACTATAACTATTTAAGTGGATTGCTAGCTGAGGAAGGAAGAAAGAGACACACCCTGACACACCCTTGTTTGGACCCCACCCTTGAGTGGATCTCCTAGTAATCTCATCAAAATCCTTAGATGAGATTTTGTTAATCTCGAGAGTGGTCTTTGTTGATTTGGTAATGTTCAACCCTTCTTTGTTGATTTGTTCATGTTAAACCCACCTTTGTGTCACCACCCTATGTAATTTACTATATAAACTAAGACTAGAAGAGAGAGAGAAGGGGGACACTTACAGGAGACAGAAGACAGAAGAGACAGAAGAGACAGAGGAGACAGAGAAGAAGACACACGAGAGGACACGAGAGAACAGAGAAGACACAGAAGCAGAGACAGAGAGAGGTCAGAAGAGACCAGAGGAGAGACTACCGAGACAGAGACAGAGAGACAGACAGAAGAGAGCACAGAGGCACACACAGAAGCAGAGCACAAGGAGGAGCCACCCCGATCCGGTCTTTACACAATGGCTCGAGAACACCAAACACAAGCAGCTCATGCAAGAGAACTGCCCCGAGTGACCTCGGACAACAGAACAACATGACACATCATTGTGTCTCCCCCACCCTCGCATGAGTCGCCTTTGTGATTTTTTACAGTGGGGTCATATGGAAGTTCAATTTCTAGTTTCTGAGGGAATTCCCATATTTTCAAAAGATCTGGATCAGATGGCATTCCAACCAACAGTGAAAGAGTGTCCCTTTCTCCCCACATCCACACCAACACTGGTTGCTTTTGTTCTTTTGAATGTGTGCCAGTCTCTGTAGTGTGAAATGATATCTCATGGTTGTTTTGATTTGCATCTCCCTGATGATTAGTGATGTAGAGCATCTTTTCACGTCCCTTTTGACCATTTGCATTTATTTTGATGAAACTTCTGTTCATTTCTTCTGCCCATTTTTTGGTGGGGTTGGAGGGGTTTGTTTTTGTTGTTGTTCAATTCTACTACTGTCTCGTATATCCTGGATATTAATCCATTATCAGATGGGTATTGGGTAAATATTTTTTCCCATCTGTGGGATCTCTCTGTACTTTGTTTATTGCTTCTTTTGATGTGTAGAAGCTTCTTAGTTTAATGTATTTCATTTGTTTATGGTTGTTTCCACTTGCTGGTCAGTGGTGTTTCATTCTTAAGGATGCTTTTAGCTTCAATGTCATGGAGGGTTCTGCTTACATTTTCCTCCATGTACCTAATGGATTTGGGTCTGAGATTGAGGACTTTAATTCACTTTGATCGGACTTTTTTGCCTAGCATTAGACAGAGTTCAGAGTTCTTTTTTTTTTTTTTTTTTGCAGGTAGCTGTCCAGTTTTCCCAGCACTACTTGTTGAAGAGGCTTTCCTTGTTCCACTTCACATTTCTTGCTCCTTTATCAAAGATTACGTGATTATAGACCGGCCCCTCCCACCGCCGAGATGTGATCCCGGGGGCCGCACACATGTGCAGCCTCTCCGCAGCTGCACAAGCGTGAATCCAGATCCAGCAAAACCTCTTTCGGCATGGGCAACTCCTCGCAGAATGTCTCCAGCCTGAGAACTAAGCCTCGGCCCCGTGCCCGCCCAGGAGGGGAAAGGTATTTCTCTCTCTCTCTCGCCTCTTTCTCTCCGGGGATGAAGGGCGCGGTGGCCGCCATATTAAGAAGACCACAGATTGGGTTTTCAAGCCTGCAATTATCTAATATCTGGAAGAAATCTCCCTGGACTTCTTGTTAAAGTACAGAAATTCAAAACCGCCCGGCCGCTTCCGCGGCCACGCGACCTTATTTGTCTTCACAGTAGGTCTGAATCTAGTGGGGTACTCCTAACAACTATAGTGAGGTTTGTGTTGAAATATTGAATGTAACCAAAGTAAACAGAATGTAAAATGAAACTTATCAGTTACAAGATAGGGGGTGGGGGGGCGGGATGGGAGGTGTACTGTGTGGTTTTTTTGTGTGTGTGTGTGGTGGTATATGGGCACTGGTGAAGGGATGGTTGTTTCAGCATTGTATAACTGAGACCTAAGCCTGAAAGCATTGTAATCTTCCACACGGTGATTTAATAAAATTTAAAAAAAAAAGAAAAAAAAAGATTACGTGATTATATATTTGAGTCTGTGACAGAATATTCAACTATGTTCCATTGGTCTGCAGGTCTGTTTCTAGCCCAAAACCATGCTGTTTTAATTACTACTGCTTTGTAGAACAGTTTGAAGTTGGGGAAGGTTATGCCCCCCACTTTCTTTTTCCCAAGTATTGTGTTATCTATTCATGGGATATTATTGTTCCATATGAATTTCGGAGTGTTTTGTCTATTCTTTTAAAATGTCATGGGTATCCTGATCGGGACCACATTAAATTTACATCATGCTTTGGGGAGTTTTGCCATTCTTATGATGTTAATCCTCTCTCCCCATGGCAGAGCCTCGCAAGCTACCCATGGCATATTTGATATGCCAAAAATAGTAACAACAAGTCTCACAATGGAGACGTTACTGGTGCTCACTCGATGAGCAATGGGATGACAGTGATACAGTGATACTTTGAATTCTCCCTATTCATGTCCATGGGATGTGTCTCCATTTTCTAGTGTCCTGTTTTCTTTCTTTCTTTTTTTTTTTGCTTTTTGGGTCACACCTGGAGATATACTGGGGTTACACCTGGCTCTATGCTCAGGAATTACTCCTGGTGGTGCTCAGGGGGCCATATGGGATGCTGGGAATTGAACCCGGGTCAGCCGCATGCAAGGCAAACACCCTACAGCTGTGCTATTGCTCCAGCCCCCCTGTTTTATTTCTTGAAGTAGTGTTTTGTAATTTTCCTTGTATGGGTCCTCACCTCTTTAGTTAAGCTGAATCTGAGGTACTTGATTTTCTGAGGTACTATTGTGAAAGGATTGTTTTTCAAAATATCTCTTTCTTCTTTTCATTATTTGTATTAGGAAAGTCATGAACTTTGGCCTATTGATCTTGTAGCCTGTCACTTCACTATGCACACCTATTGCTTCTAGGAGCTATTCTGTAGTTTTTAGGATTTTCTAAGTATAGTATCATATCATCTGCAAATAGTGATATCTTGACCTCTTCCTTTCCTATTTGCTATGGTCAGAACTTCCAGTACTATATCAAATAGGAGTGGCAAGAGAGGGCAACCTTGTCTTGTGCCCAATCTTAGAGGAAAGGCTTTTAGTTTCTCCCCATTGAGAATGATGCTTATGGTAGATGGCTTTGACTATATTGAGGAAGTTTCCTTTGATGCCCATTTTGCTTAGTGTTTTCATCATAAATGGGTTCTGTATTTTGTTAAATTCTCTCTTTGCATCTATTGATATGATCATATGGTTTTATATTTTCTTTTATTGATATAATGGATTATGTTGAATGACTTGTGAATTTTACACCATCCTTGCATCCCTGGGATGAATTCTACTTGGTAATGATATATGATCTTTATCATGAGTTATATGGACACATTAAGAGATATATTAAGCTTGAACTGGTGGCTCTTCCTGGTGACATCTTACTATATATCTTAGACCACAGTCCTCAGGCCAGGTTAGTCTTTCCTTCCTAACCCCAGAAATATCCTTATTCAGTTACTTAATTTTGTGTCATGACAGAGTCTCTTAACTTATCTAAGATTTATGGCTCTTGGTCTGTCCCTTTTTGATGCCAGGGTAGTTTGTTCTGGGTCCATTCAAGTCCCTTACTGGATCCTTGTTTTGGGGTGTTAGGAACTAAGGGTAACTGAGGTTTAAGTTGAGTAAGATTGACAGATGCCAAGGGATAAAGATTATTTGGAACCAATTAACTCTCAAGTAACAAGAGCATAACATTAACTGTCTTCCTGTGTCTATCCAAAAGGATACTGTTCTAAAGTAAACTGCAAAGGAAATAAAGGAAAGATAAAAGCAATATTTTACTAGCATACACAAAATCAAGGTTCTCAAGAATAATCTAACTTTACAAGTCACGGAGTCTGATTAGGATGAGTGATTAACAGATAGAGGAAGCAGAGCACAAAGGAGAAGTTAATGATCATGAATGGGAGTGCTCAGGGAGCATTCTGATGGGTGTTACTAAATAAATCTAAACTTTCACTGGAGGACAAAGGATAGAACAACATTATCCAACAGTATATGTCTGATGTTTGTGCAAAATAGACTTTAAGGAGTTTTTCCCAGGCGAGGGCTTCTTCAGAGTGAGAACACTCTTCCTTCTGATCACCTTCAGAAAACATCCCATCTGTCTTGGCATCCCCATGGGGATGAGGACATGAGTGTACACTATTAGAGACAGTGTACACTATTAGAGACATTTCACCAAGGCTAGAAGCGTCTCTGTAGAACAGCAGAGAAGGATTCTAATTATTACTCGATGCCTCAGAGTCTCCATGTCCCAAAAAGTCAAGTCATTTAGGGTCATTAAGTTTGGTTATTATTTTCCTCAACTCGATGTACAGGCACATTAGCACTGTAGTACTATCCTCCCGTTGTTCATTGATTTGCTCAAGCGGGCACCAGTAACGTCTCCATTGTG
The DNA here is from genome assembly GCF_027595985.1 of Sorex araneus. Taxonomy (NCBI): domain Eukaryota; kingdom Metazoa; phylum Chordata; class Mammalia; order Eulipotyphla; family Soricidae; genus Sorex; species Sorex araneus. Next base: position 231,044,514 of record NC_073303.1, read on the forward strand.
AGACTTGTTGCTACTATTTTTGACATATCAAATACGCCATGGGTAGCGTTCCAAGTCTGCAGTGGGGGCGGGATACTCTAGGTACTTGCCGGGATCTCCCAGAAGGACGAAGGAATCAAACCCGGATCGAACCCAAGTCGGCCCCGTGCAAGGTAAACCCCCTACCTGCTGTACTATCGCTCCAGTCTAATGGAAATAATTCCCTCTGCAGAAAACTGAAGCATCAGTTTTAAGTGAAAATAAAATACACCCAGTCTTGGTTTAACTCTAGCTCATTGTGGAGCTCCTGATGCATGTGTGAAGGCAACTCTGCATCTCCACATAGCAGAGATGAACCACAGGGGCCATTAAAAACAATCTTGCCAGAAGCAAATTCCTTTCAAGGTCAATTAGATTTTTGTTCTTTTTGTTTTCTTGTTTTTATTTATTTGCTAAGTCGGGGCCACACCAAGCAGTAATCAGGAATCACCCAAGGTGAGGCTCTGGATACCATATGGGGTGCTGGGGTGTAACCCAGGTTTCTGTCCGCAGGGAAAGCAGTGCCCTTCCACTGCACTATCACTAGGGCTTACAAAACAGTTCTTTTAAGCAATTACCACTTGTGCTTACTTTCTATCAAATGAAAAATCACAGTACTTCTTTGGTGTAGAAAATAATAGAATTTCTTAAAGCTTTAAAGCTAATAATTTTAGCACCCAGTGAGGCTAAGGGCCCTTTACTCTCAGTGTTAGGCTCTGGATTTCCTCCCTGAGGTGCCCAGAGACCATATATGTGATGGCACACCAGTACAAACCCACCTTACAAATCATGTACTTGGTCCACTGAGCTATATCCTACCAGCTTAATCATACTTATTCTGTATGTGCGAATCTTACCAGCTGACTTGTATTCGCTGATCCAGTTCCCATATGGAATGCAAGAGATCTAAAATTGGTTGTCACTTGCAAAACAAGCACCCTCCCTGCTGTACTACCACCTGGCGCAAACTAGGACTCACTCATTCGCTATTTTAAAATAAAGGCAAAAAATATTACTAAGAGGTTCCTAGAGAATAGCATAAAGGCCATTTGCCTTTTTAAGAAGTCAGGGACTGATCCCTGAGTACCGCTGGGAGGAATTCCTGAGCATGGGACCATGAGTTACGCCTGAGACAAACGAGGAGTCACGTCTAGTAAAGCCACCTCATCACAGAGCCTGGTTCAGCACTGAGGACAGAACACGGGCAGGACAGGACAGCCTTGGCGTGCAAGGAGACACTGTCTGGACAGGACACAGGTCAGGAGCTGTGGGGTCCTGTGTGTTGAGCAGGGTGAGCTCAGGCATCAGCCAAGCAGGGCCTTTGCTATCCTGGGTGCCGGGCTGAGGTGGGCATCCGCGGGGGACAGGCTAATGTGCTGAATCTCAGGGAGCCAACTGGGTGTGCTGGAGCCACCAGGAAACAGACAGGGTTCTGGAGCCCACAGTGTCCTGGGACAAGGGAGCGTTGAGGCCGTGGAGTGCACAGGGGGAACACGGGGTCAGGTGCAGACTGGAGACTGAATGCGGACAGCAGAGCACTGGGGTTCCTGCCCACCCCTGGAACTGATCAGGAGCGCGAGATACCAGAGTGAAGCCGTTGGCCCCGCCCCACTACTTTCCATTGGTCCGGAGCAGCAAGAAGATCCGCGTCATTACCGCCCACCGTCCACCGCCGCGGGGCTCAGTACTGGAGCCCCGCGCTCCAAGTCCCTCACAGCGTTGAGACCCTGTAGTGGTGTAGAGCCGTACTCCTGTGTCCAATGTTCAGGGAACTGCCTCGGATGATTCCTGGGTTTCCTGACCCTCCCTAGCACAGCAGCCAAGGCGGCTGGAGTGTCCACAAGTGTAGCCTTCAGAGAAAGTGGGGTTTCATGCTCAGGAAAGTGAGGGCCATGCCAGACAGGCATGGCCTAGCTTTCAGTGCCCAAGGCTGAGGATCCATGCCAGTCCCAGTCCTCCTGTTCAGGGTCCTGTTCCTTTGTCCTCCTCTGTGGACTGCCAGCAGGAAGCTAGCGCCTCAGTGCTTGGACCCCACTCTTCCCCCACAGCTTCTGGCCTCTTTTCCTCAGTCCCAGAATAACCCTTAACTACTTGGATGTTCCTGGAGAAGTCACCTAGTAGTTAAGTCCATTATGGTGTTCAGGGGAAAGATTTCCCAGACCAGAGCTCAGGGGTTCTTTGTGTCTCAGAACAACTGTCCCAGGTCCCCACACCACAGAAGGTGCTTGTACTAGGTTGGTGTGCATGAGGCAAATATTTGTGTTGCTTCGGACGGAAACCCAAACAGTGGATTGAGTGGGGAGTGGGCACTACACAGGCACTGAATGTGGGGTGTGAGGCTACAAACAACCTGGGCTACAGACTATCTTGGAGCTATTTGGGCTGCCCAGCCCATGGGTTGCTTATAGAAAGCATTTGAGCTGGTAGAGGAAAATTCTGTCACTCTACTCCTGACTCTACCCTGTCGAGACTCAGAGAATGCAACGAAGAACAAGTGCCTGTAGGATGGGCGCCATGAAGCAGCTGCTGGCACTAACTTAGGGTGGTCGTGAATAGAGGATCCCATGTTAGGGTGAACACCCCTCAGGGGCCAAGGTCTGGTGCCTTGTGTGAAGGCAGGAGGATTCAGTGGAAGGGGGTGGACATTAGTGTCCGGGAAACAGACTGAGAGGAGAGTCTGTCCTGGGAACTCTCCACATGCTGAGGTCCTCTTCTACAGAGAGGGATACAAAGTCCCAGTCTGTCCAGATCCACTGACCCAGGGCCCGTTGTCTATGCTTCTTCTCCTCTGCTCTTGAGTGTCACCAACAGCCTGGCACTACAAAGGAGTATTGGTCCCACATTCGCAGCCTGTCCAGATAGCACTCAATAGAGGGAGGTGGAACACTGATGGGGCAGGTGGCTGGGCCTATGAAGTATCCCTTCGGCCTGGTGAGACTGAGGCACACAAAAGTCTTTTCTGTGGGGTTGGGAGGGAGCCTGTTGAGGGCCCAGGTAGGGAGTCCCTTATGCTGAGTGCAGAAGGGCCTTGAATGTAGCTGGACAGTGGGGCCTGGACACCTACTTGCCCCCACTTACAGGATGCCCTGTGGGCCTTTTCTCTCTCCAGAAAGGCTCTAGAGCTGGTCTTGTGCTGACAAAGCACCATTTGTTCTTTGAAAGAGGAGCCAGATCCCTGCTAAGAGCCAGTTCCTAGTTGATGGTAACTAAAAGAAATTTCAGCTGACTTTGAAGAAGCCAGAAAAACATGCATCATATTTCTCATTGTGCAGGAAAGGATATTAATTACCATTATTTACTGCCTCCATCAGTGCCTGGGAGGTCTGGGGTTACATGTCTTCTGAGCTTGACCCCTAACTCTACTAAGTGCTTCTGAACCCTTTTGGGAACAAGAACAGTTGCCACTAGGTAGCAGAGTAGAGCAGAGGACTCTGGAAGGAGGTGCCATGGGCATGACTCTGGGGCACAGGAACCCTCAGATCAGATCCATCCCAGACTTCTGCCCAGTATGCATATTCCAGTAACAGGTCCCAAAAGCATCAGTAATGAGATCTGAAGTTTGAATCTTCAATTCCCACCTGATTGTCAGTAATGAAGTTGGAATTTTCACCCTGGCCCCCTGCCTGCACACCTACTGACATCTCTCTTTCTTCATGAGCAGTCAAAAAGATTCAGAAGCCATGTGGGATTCCCTCAAAGGAGCCATCCTGCCTGGTACAGAGTCAGAAGAGGCAGTGTTGGTGCCCTCTTGACCTTCACTTGCTTACTCTGGGCTTTCCCCTGGCCACTCACCACTCAGCTCCTCTCCCGACAGGAAGGAGTCATTGGGATCAGCTTTGTCCTCAGTACTCAGAAGGGACTTATCAGGGTACAGTCAAGTAATTGTATGAAAAGGATGGAGTAAAGAAAGGAAATAGAGCAGGCAGCTCCATCAGTCCTGTCTGCCTCTGGCTTATCAGAGCTTTCAAGAGCAACTCCCTCCTATCTCCCAGATTTGCTTTTTCTTCCTCCTCCATGCTTTCTGTCACAAAACCTGACCATCTCCACCTAAATCTAACCATCTCTGTCTAAATCTGCCTATCTCTGCCTACATCTGACCATCTCTGTCTAAACCCAATCATCTCTGCCTAGTGACAACTTTTCTTGAGTTCTTTCCTAGCCATGGGATGTGTGCCAGAGGATGAGGCCAGAAATGTAGAATGTGCAACCCACGGATTAAGAAATGCCTTTCCCCAAAGTAACACAAAAATCCTCACCAAGAATTCCTGTTAATGCCCAAGGTATGGGCTCCAGGGTCTGGGCCCATGTTCATCTCTTGTAGAGGAGAGCACCCATGTTACTCAGGGACTAGGGGTTGATGGAGTCTGTGAGATCTGGGTGGCAGTGAAGTCAACCCTCCACATATACATCCTTGTGGGAGAAATCCCCTGGGTCCATGCCTTCTGTTGGCATCTGAAGGTCTGGCCTCCTGCGTCTCGAGGTTAGCCTGAAGAGTGCCCAAGAATGTGTTCCCTGACAGCATCACACCATCTTGGTGTCCCAGTTGGAGTGTAAAGCAGTGAAAAGTAGCTGTGAGTTTGCAGAACTTTGGACTGACAGTGGCCAGTGGGCCTGGCAGCCCTCTTCTACATGGTGTTTTTCAAAGGTGGTGGTGTTAGGAGTGGGGGTGGGCTCTTTGGGGGCAGCATCATATGCTGGCCTGATCTGCCAGGACACACATCCGGGCCTGCCAGTTGAAGGACTTGTTCAATGTCTGTTAACTGACACTTTCCTGAATTAACTCTTGGAGGAGTGTTTTGAGTCTCAAATCTGTGATGAGCGAACTGTGCTTTCAACTGAGAGCACAGTGGCACCCCCTTATCGTCCTCATTTTCTGCGTGCAGCAGCTGTGACATGGTCACTGAGTGTCCATGGTCCTTGGGTGACCTGTTCTTCCCATGGAGCACACCAGCTCTAAAGGCACGACCAGGATGATGCAAAGTCACAGAGCTTGTACAAGTCTGTCTGAGCAAAAGGCCCAGGGCCTTCTCAGTGTCACAAACATACTATCTCATGGGAAGGCTGAAGCTATTGGCTTAGAGCTTGGAAAAGGGGTTCTCTCACCATCCCTTACCCACCAGGCAGTTTCCTCTTAGCCAAGAAGCAAATCTCCAGGCAGGTTCCCCTTTGATTAAGACTCGATTTTTCTTTTGCTATACATTCTGTATTTCTGAAGATGTTTTGCACTCTCCTTTAAACTGACTTTCAGCCCCTGCTTTACAAAGGTCAAACAATCCACAACCACACCGAACAAGAAACCAAGGAAAGACATTGGTATCTGGCCACTTCCCACTTCTGTTTTATCTTGTTTTCCTTGAAATGTGGTTTTTTCTGGGCCCAAACTCTCTTCATAGAAATGTTATGCTTTTTGGTATAGAGAATCATGTTGAAGGAAGCTGTCGTTGCATGGTAGACTGAAATCTATGAGTTGGTTCCTCACTATTGCAGTTAAACGTAATGAACTACAAGCAGCACAGGCTTGTCATTGTTTGACTACATACCAAGCAAGGATCCTGATTGCTATATTGTAATGTTAGACATGAAATCTGTTAATGTAATGTTAACAAGAAACAAAAAATTGTGTTATGTCTAGCATTTTTTTGTTTGTTTTATGTTGTGGGGGTTTGTTTGTGGTTTGGGGGGATTATTTTTCGGGGGAGTGCACTCTGTAGTACTCAGGGCTTACTCCTGACTCTGCATTCAGGGATTACTAATGGTGGGGGGGACCTATGGTGTGCCTGGTTCTGCAGCATGCAAGGCAAACAGCCTACCCACCTGTGTTATCACCCTGGCTCCCTGACCCTGCTGTTTTTAGCCTCATGAATTGGGCCACATCTACATATGAACTTGAGTTGAGATTCACTCGGATACAAATCTAAGTCATAGTAATATTTATTTCACTGGGTTGTTGTGAGGATTAAAGGAGTTTTGTAATCTGTTAAAAAACACGGTCATGAACTTTCCCGTTGTGTGGGAAGGGAATGAAACATTACTGACCCATAGTCCTTGCCTTTGGGAAGTCAGGGGATGTTTGTCCTCTGAGATAACACCCCACTCCTTTTAGTGTTGTCTGAGCCTCCTCCGGAATAAGGACAAGTTGCTAGTAGACAGCTGGAGCAAAGCAGAAGACTTTTAGGAAGGAGGTGCCATGAGCTCTGCTCCAGGATACAGGAGCCCCCATGTGGGCCTCACTCTAGTCTCCTGCCCAGTGTGCAGGCCCTGGTGATCAGGACCTGAGAGCTCAACAAGTTTGAATCTTCAACCTGCCTGAGAGCATCCCTGAGGGATCTGATCTTCAGCCTTGCATGAGGGCATCAGTGATGAGATTGGAGAATTAGATCTTTCTACCCCGCCCGAATGTCAGAAATGATATTTGAGCCTTCACCCCAGCCCCCCACACTTAGTGACTTCTCCAAGAGTGGTCCCAAAGGTTACTTCAGAAGCTGCATGGGCACCACAGTGGGGCTCTCCTGACCAGTGCAAAAGAGGCAGTGCTAGGAGTCTACTTGTTCCCAAGTCTGCTCTGGGTTGCAGCCTGAGAAGCCCCCACTCTGTTCATCTCCAGTGGGAAGGAGTCATCCAGGTGGCATTTATCCTCAGTACCCAGCTGGGGTTTGGCACAGCAGATGTTATACCTGGCACTGCTGTTTTATGCTCACAACTGGAGCACATCTCCCGATGATTGTGGATTATGATTCACTCCAAAAAGGAATCATAGGAATACTTACCTCATTGGGTTAGTGTGAGGATTAAAAATTGTTCTGGAATCTGTCACTGTGTGCATCTTTGAAAATATTTGTTGAGAAGATCCATTTAAAAAATCTTCTGGTGACCTTAAGAGATATGTTGACATTTCTACATGCTATATTCGTGAAATCAAAGTTTTCATGATTGTTAGTACAGTTAAATTGTAGGCGAAATTTTTATTTCTAGGTAAACATTTTTTGTGGAAAATTTCTACATATTTCATCAGTTTCCCTGAAAACACAAGTTGTAGACCTTTAGTAACATGAAAAGATTAATCACTTCCAGGATGTTTTTTTTCTGACCTTTCTAGAATCGTAACTAATAGGCTTGTAAGTTAAATCTTTCTCAGGAGTAAAAACTAAAAGTTTATTAATGACACACATCCTGCACACATGGGAGAACCCAGAGAGGCAGAGAAATTCTAGATATTGATCTTTTTAACATGATCCATTGACTATACAGGGAATTGAAAATCTCAGACATTGTCTGTATGGACCCAGTCAAGCCAATAAAAGTGAATGTAGGCAGACATATCTGAGTACCTGATTGTGAGTTTTTGGTCTTGAGGATCTGAACAGCATCAGCATACCAATATGCATGCAGATAGGTACTATCTGCCGCCTAACTGTCCAGAGACTATCCAGAACTGTTTGTGCCTGCTCCACAGAACCAAGGCTTTGTAAGTTAAGAAAAACATCCTTCCCTTTCTGGAAGCCAGGTGGGCCCTGTGACCTGAGCAAGGCTTGTTCTGAAGACATTCTGAATAATTTTTTAATGTCTTAAGCACAACAATGAGTTGGAAAGAACACATACACTTGGGCCCAAGGCTTAGCCTGTAAAGAAATTATGATCTCATTAATATTAATTGGGTGAAACCAGGACTGAAAGAGGCGTTCCACTTTCAGAAACACAAATTTGATTTCTCACAGCCTCTGGGAGGTGGGCTGAGGGGAAGAAGTCCAGGGCACTCAGGTATGGGGTCAACAAGACTCTGGTCCCAATGTGAGGGTCCAGGAGAACACAGGACAGGGGAAACCTTACAGAAGTAGTAACTTCCCACAGACACAGGCCTACTGGAGGCACTTCCTCAGATTCAGGAAGGCCTGTGGTCAGGGAGGAGATGCCTTGAGGATTCAGTCCCAAGATTGATCAATCCCCTAAGGCTGATTCCCTGCTTTCCTGCTCTCTCTTCCCCTGACCTTGGAAGAGGCAGTATATTACTCTCATAGGAACAGTGCTACCTGAGGGAGTTCAGTTACTTCCTATAAGGCTGAGCCTCCCATGGAATCAGGGCCTGAGCATGGCTCATGGGAAGGAAGCACAGGTCAAGGACTAGGCCCTACCTGGAGGAATTTTATTCACAGTTCGCCCAAAAGACCCAAGCATGAAGTGTCTGAAACTCAGAGGTCCTGAATGCAGACACTATCTACCACCTACTGCCAAGTTTGGGCAGTCCCAGGGCTCAGAAAGGAGCAGTGTGAGGTAGGGACAGAAGTTAGGTGGGAGTCAGTCCCTTTCTGTCAGTCCAGGATTAAGGTCACTGCCATGGGGCAACAGATGTCTGTCACTTTTCACTTTAAGGTGTGGGCTGGGGTTTCTCCAGGGACTGGGCCTGCACTCGCCCCCCTGCCCCCCAGTCACTGGAAAGGTATGTTGTGTGAGAAAAGTGCAGTTTTTTTTGTTTGTTTGTTTGTTTTGCTTTTTTGGGGTCACACCCCGCAATGCACAGGGGTTACTCTTGGCTCTGCACTCAGGAATTATTCCTGGCTGTGCTCAGGGGATCATATGGGATGCTGGGAATAGAACCCAGGTCAGCCACATGCACACCTACCCGCTGTGCTATTTCTCCAGCCCCGAGAAAAGTGCAGTGTTGAGGTGAAATAAAGACAGGTAGGACAGAAACAAGAGCAGAGGCTGTGGGAGCCAGCCAAGAGAAACAGAGCCAGGAAGTGTTGTGGAAGAAGTGGCCTCAGCAAATACCTAACCCTGGTCCAGGAGCCTCCAGCCTCAGGAAATACAACTTAGCCACGTGCAAGGGGCCCGGAGGTTACCGCACTGCCATCTCCTGTGTGTAGTTTGTTCCTGTGTTCTGCAACCCTTCCAGTTCACCTTGCTTGCTCAGAAATTTCAGGTTTCAGCCAGAGAAACTCTCATGGCAGCCACTGTGATGGGACGCATCACCCATGCCATTCTGAGATAAGTACACATTCACTGGTGAATGTTCGAGAATGTTTTCTGGTCTCACCTGTAGGATTGTACAGGAAGAAACAAAGATGGTAGTGAGATAAATATAAGTAGAGATTTCCTGTATTTGAGTATGTCAGGAAAGGTTTATAGGCTGACGATGAGTCTTGGAGAGCAGAGCACATGTACTGCTAAGGCAAGGACCTGGGCATGATCCCCAGCACTGTGTTGTGGACATCCGTAGAAACAATGTTTGAATTCATTAAAAAAACCTGAGAGATAGGAAAGTTAAACGTCCAGCGTATATTGTAATAGTTCCTTTAGCAAAATGAAATGTTGGTAAAAAATGGTAATTAAAATAAAATATGAACATTATTACATAGGTATCAAAACCAGCACATTTCATGTGACAGATTTACATTTAGGAAATTAAAAAGGAAAAAAACTGAAACGTGACTCTACTAACTTTGCAATTTTTCTGTAAATCTGAAAATATTGTAAATTATAAAAATCATTTTTAAAGTGGGATGCTGAGGCATCACTGGCATTTGGGGGCAGAAATATGGCTCTATGTGTGAGCCTGAGCAAAGGTAATGGACGGGAACAGGCACTTGGCTTTCTTCATTCCACTGGTGTCCTGTTTGGGAACCATCTGCCAATGTACCTTTGCCATTGTAATGTACCATGGAAGTACATATCTACTCATGAGTTCTCCAACCAATGTAGGACCTGGGGCATTCTGGCCATCCCCTGACAAAGAGAGTATCCCTGCCCATTCTCTTCCAGTGCTCTCACTCTGGCCTTTTTTCACAAATACAATTTTGCAATCATAAATAAAGCTAAGGTGCTGAAATTTGAGTTCAGTGCTAATAAAAAGGCTTCTATATTTCATTGAGTGAATAGAAACTACTTATTTGCTGAAATTTTTCAATTTCTCTTCAACAATAGGATCACATATGTTAAAAGAACAACAAACAGCTTGATTATTGAACGTCATTGCTAAATTAATTTGTTGATGCATTGAAGAAACCCTAAGAAAATACTAATCCCTTCAAAGACTGACCTTAAAAGAAGCCTCATAAACAAGTAAATTTCAATGTGGGTCATTGATCAGTAGTCATTGATCAGTAGATGAAATAAAATCCTCCAGTGTGGGAAAACAACTTTTGCAATGAAAGCCCTTAGTGTGCTTCAACGTATTAAATTGGAGAGCAGGTCTCAGAATTGATTTCCAATAGCATTAATCCTGAGGGCACCTTTCATAGCTAAATGCTCATTCTCCTAAGAAGGACATGAGTTAGAGGTGAGCTTTGTAGAAGCATTGTATGATACATTTAGTGGAACTTGTTTTATCTGTAAAAAGGTTTCATATGCAAATTCCACAAACCAAGAATCTGTTAAGTAGAGCCAAATGATCTCAGAAATATGAAGACACACGTGCATGATGCCTCTGATAGTGCAGAGGAATCACAACAAGAAGTTTTACTATGTACATGCAATATGTCATACTTCCATACTTAGTGACATAAAGTTTCTGCGTATATCTCAGTTTTTGAGAAAGAAGCAATAATTTGCAAGTTGCATCTTTTTTTTTTTGCTAAATCTGGCACTCCTGGATACATGCATACTTGCCTAGATACACAGTTAGTGACTGAGCTCAGATTAATCCTGGAAAATCTCACTTGAAAGTCTTTCCAAAGAGGTTAGAGTGATAGCACATTGTGTAGAGTGCTTACCTTGCATGAGGCTGACACAACACTGCATACGGTTCCCCCCCCCACCCCCCCCCCGGCCACAAGCTGCCAGCAGTGATCCCTGAGTGCAGTCAAGAGTAATCCCTGAGCACTGTCACATGTGGTCCAAAAAGAGTCTTTTTGGAAAGTCAGTACAAGATACTTTTGGAAAATAATCTTGAATCTGTAATTCAACTAGCATTTAAAACGTCACAGTTGAGACTGGGTTTTTTACACAGGGAATTTCTTGACAACAAATTATGGTAAACAAAACTCACAACAATTTCAACAAATAGATCTTTCTTTTTTTTAAATTAGTGAGTCACTGTGAGGGTATAGTTACAGATTTACACATTTTTGTGCTTGTGTTTCCCTCATATAGTTCCAGAGCCCATTCCTCCACCAGTGTCCATTCTCCACCACCAATGAACCTAGTATCTCTCCTACCCCCAAAACCATCCCCCCCACTCCACCCTACCTCTGTGGCAGGGCATTCCACTTTGTTCTCCTCTCCTTTTGGGTGTTGTGGTTTGCAATAGGGGTATTGAGTGGCCATCGTGTTCAGTCTCTAGTCTACTTTCAGCATGTATCTCCCTTCTCACGCGGGATCTCCAATCACATTTTACTTTATCCTTCTCTATCTGGGCTGCCTTTTCCATAGCATGTGAGGCCAGCTTCCAAGCCATGGAGCCAACCTACTGGTACTTTTTTCTACTATTCTGGATGTTAGTCTGCTACTCTGTTATTTTATATTTCACAGAGGAGTGCAATCTTTCTATGTCTATCCCTCTCTTTCTGATTCACTTCACTTAGCATGATACTTTCCATGTTGATCCACTTATATGCAAAGTTCATGACTTCATCTTTTCTAACAGCTGCATAGTATTCCATTGTATAGATGTACCAGTTTCTTTAACCAGTCCTCTGTTCTCGGATACTTGGGTTTTTTACAGATTCTGGCTATTGTAAACAGTGCTGTGATGAACGTAACAGTGCAGATGTCATTTCAACTATACTTTTTTGCTTCTTCGGGGTATATTCCCAGTAGTGGTATTGCTGGCTCAAATGGGAGATCAATTTCTAATATTTTGAGGAGCATCCATATTATTTTCCATAGGGGCTGAACCAGTCGGCATTCCCACCAGCAGTGTAGAAGGGTCCCTTTCTCCCCACATCCTCTCCAACAGTGGTTGTTTTTTCTTCCTTTGGATGTGTGCCATTCTCTGTGGTGTGAGGTGGTATCTCATAGTTGTTTTGATCTGCATCTCCCTGATGATTAGTGATGCAGAGCATTTTTTCATGTGCCTTTGGCCATTTATATTTCTTTCTTGGAAAAGTTTCTGTTTATTTCTTCACCCCATTTTCTGATGGGGTTGGATGTTTTCTTCTTGTAGAGTTCAACCAATGCTTCATATACCCTTGACATCAACCCCTTATCAGATGGGTATTGGGTGGATATTCTTTCCTATTCTGTAGATTGTCTTTGTATTCTGGTTACTGTATCTTTTGCGGTGCAGAAGCTTCTTAGCTTAATATAGTCCCATTTGTTTATCTCTATTTCCACATGGTTGGTCAGTTGCGTGTCATTTTTGAAGATACCTTTAGCTTCACTATCGTGGAAGGTTTTTCCAACCTTGTCTTCCATGAACCTTATGGATTGTGGTCTAATTTTGAGGTCTTTAGTCCATTTTGATCTGATTTTTGTACATGGTGTCAGGTCAAGGTCTAAGCCCATTCTTTTGCATGTGGTTGTCCAGTTATGCCAGCACCATTTGTTAAAGAGGCTTTCCTTGGGGCTGGAGTGATAGCACAGCGGGTAGGGCGTTTGCCTTGCACGCAGCTGACCCGGGTTCGATTGCCAGCATCCCATATGGTTACCTGAGCAGTGCCAGGGGTAATTCCTGAGTGCAGAGACAGGAGTGACCCCTGTGACCCCCCAAAAAAAATGTAAAGAGGCTTTCCTTGCTCCACTTCACACTTCTTGCTCCTTTATCAAAGATTAGATGATCATACATTTGGGGTTGTGTGTAGGGTTGTGTGTAGCCACAGACCCTGTTCCATTGGTCTGTGGCTCTGCCTTTGTTCCAGTACCATGATGTTTTAATTGTTACCGCTTTGTAGTAAAGTTTAAGGTTGGGGAGGATGATGCCTCCCATTGTCTTTTTCCCAAGAATTGTTTTAGCTATCCGTGGGCATTTTCAACAAATAGATCTTTGCAAACAGTGTATCGTACATAAAGAAAGTTGAGAAGTAGGTGTGGCTCTAAGATTTATAAAACCATTGGCACAGTACTGACTTTAAAGCACTGCCTTCATCCTTCCACTTATGCTTTTGTTTCGGATGTTCTTCCCAGACCAGTAGCAAGATAAAAATGAGGAGTTCTGATGGCATTTCCAGATACATCTGCTATCGGGACCTGTCAGCTCAGTCACAGACCAGTGAGGTGAGATCAGAGGCACCCACCCACCAGCAGTGAATCACACCAACTAAACCTGAAGGAACACAGATGTCTGAGCTGAGACAAAGGCTCATTCCCACTTCTCTCCACAACAACTTAATGTGTCAGACTGTGATGTAAAGTGAGCTTGCCTGGGGATGAGACTGTGATAAGAACTTAATATGGTTCCTGGGCTTAAGCCTGTTGCAAACTGATACTCCTCTGAGGGGCATCAGTGAGTCAGTGACCCAACATCCTGCAAAATATCCTGGGCTGTTATGAATTTTTACCTTTATTTCTATGCTTTATTCTAATGTAAGTAAAACCATAATACTGCATTTTCTAATCCACGTTGTTGTTGTATGCTTGCAGCCTTTTTTCTTACTCTAAAATGTTCTATCTTATGCAGATCAAAACAACATGAGATATCATCTCACACCAGAGACTGACCCACATCCAAAAAAACAAAAGCAACCAGTTTTGGCGTGGATGTGGGGAGAAAGGGACTCTCCTTCACTGCTGGTGGGAATGCCGACTGGTTCAGCCCTTTTGGAAAACAATATGGACGATTCTCAAAAAGTTAGAAATTGAGCTCCCATTTGACCCAGCAATACCACTCCTGGGAATATATCCCGGAGAGGCAAAAAGGTATAGTAGAGATGACATCTGCATTTCCATGTTCAATGCCGCTCTGTTTACAATAGCCACAATATGGAAAAAACCAGAGTGCCTGAAAACAGATGATTGGCTAAAGAAACTCTGGTATATCTACACAATGGAATACTACATAGCTGTCAGAAAACATGAAGTCATGAAATTTGCATATAAGTGGATCAACATGGAAAGTATCATGCTGAGTGAAATGAGTCAGAAAGAAAGAGACAGACATAGAAAGATTGCACTCATATGTGGAATATAAAGTAGCTGAGAGGTACAAGCTTACAATGTTGCGATTTCTGGCAGATATTTCTCTGGACTTAGTTACTAGAATACTAAAATACAGAAATCCAGACCGGTGCGGCTGCTAGTGCGGCCTCCTGACCTCATATCTCTTCATTCTCAGCAATGGAAAACAAATTATCAAATGCTTTCTTTTCAGCAGGTCGACTTTAGGGGGGAGAAACTCCAAATCAATAATAGTGAATTTTTTGTTGAAATATTGAATGTAATCAAAGTAAAGTGAAAGTAAATTGAAATTTACCAGTTACACATGCGGGGTGGGGGGCTGGAGAGGTGGGGAGAAGGGGGAAGGTATACCGTGATTCTTGGTGGTGGAATATGTGCACTGGTGAAGGGATGGGTGTTTGAGCATTGTATAACTGAGACTTAAACCTGAAAGCTTTGTAACTTTCCACCTAGTGATTCAATAAAAGAATAAAATTTAAAAAAAAAATCACATTAGAAAGAAATTGATCTTTTGGAGTCTTTACAAACTGAATGTAGGAGGTAAAGATTATATAAGAGTTCTAAATCCTGAGAGAGTAGTAGTACAATAAACTTAATCTAGAAATCATAAGAGGCAAGTTTGTTCATTCAATATTGAATTCAAGCTTAACTATGTGCTAGGTACGGAGCTAGACACCACGGAGAGAGAGATGAATAAGGCACTGTCTTTGCCCTTAAATATCCTGAAGTTTATTAAAGAGTGAATAAAATAAAATTTAAAAAGAGAACTTAGAGAGGTTTAAGTGACCATAGAATCCTTAAATAAATAATAAGTAATCATTAGAAATGCAAAATAAAAAGAAATTTAAATTTATTAACCTATGAGTATTTTAATTTTAGAATAGAAAATTTTTATGATTATCAACAGTGCAAAGTTTAAGGAATCAGCCGTGTTATTTTTGTACACAAAGTTTTGTTAATAGCACTGTAGCACTGTCATCCCATTGTTCATTGATTTGCTTGAGCAGGCACCAGTAACGTCGCTATTGTGAGACTTGTTGTTACTGTTTTTGGCATACTGAATGTGCCATGGGTGGCTTGCCAGGCTCTGCCGTGTGGGAGAGATACTCCCAGTAGCTTTCCGGGACCTCCGAGAGGGACGGAGGAATTGAACACGGGTCGGCCTAGTGCTAGGTGAACGCCCTACCTGCTGTGCTATCGCACCAGCCCATTTTATTAATAAAAAGAATATAAAGCTGTTTCAAAGTGATTCATTATGATAAATTATTATGGTAAATTATTCTCCACCTGATTTGTTTATAAATTTTCTTTGAAATAAAAAGTTGTGAATAAGAGAAGAAATATTTGATACCTAATCCAAGAAAATAAAACTGCTCACAGTTCAACAGTGGCAGCTTTAGTTATGTTCTATAAAATTGATGGTACCTATTTTATCTGTTTAAGTGATTAAGTCTGATCAGACTCTGGAAACACATAATGTAAAAAATCTGCCCATTTTCAAGTGGTGTGTTGAAACTATTAGAATTCTTGTTAGCAAAGGTCAATTTGTCACTGCACCACATTCTTGCCACTATAAATAGATATGACTCATATCTGCAATTTCTATTAAAGTTGTCATTCATATATTATAAAGGCATTTACATTGTTTTAAATATCTAAACCAATGGTAGACATACAGAAGGCAGAAGCACAATTATTTGTCTTTGAATAATACAATTTTCTTAAAACATTAAAAGACCTCAAATAAATTAGTCTTATGCTAAGCTGAAGAAAAATTACTCTGATAGCATTAGTGATATTAATAGACTAATTTCTTAAAACGGAATAATTTGTACATGAAAAATAAATTCAAATATCAACATCATAGAATGATAAAAGCAAATGTTATCACAAATAGATAAATTATTTTTAAAAATTGTTCTGAGCGTCTTGATTCTTTATGCAAAAATCTCATAAAATCTCACAAATCCATGATTATAACAGCACTGAGCCTGTCTTCAAAACTACATGAAGGGCCCAGATGAATTCGGGGCTGCTGAGAGTGAAGCGGACCCACTGCGCCTAAAGACTTTGATTCCAGAGACCTAACACACTTGGGCATCCAGCGCAGCTTCTAATAGCAATGCACTGGGACTGCGAACTGGCCTGCAACTCTGTGCTGCCCGGGGGTGGAGTTTTCCTCCCCACCCTGTCTTCCTGCACGGAAAACAAAAATGTATAAATCTGTAACTGTACCCTCACGTTGATTTACTAATTAAAAATAAACTATTAAAAAATTAAAAAAAAAGAAAACATCCGAATTCAAAGGATTCTATGAGATTACTTTGAAAATCTTTATACTATGAAACAAGAGAAACTTAAAGAAATGAATGCATTGCTGAATTCCTATAACTGTCCCATGACTGAACAAAGATTTGAAATGCCTGAAGAGAATCATCATTGCTGAGAAAATTAAAATAGCAATCAAGATACTCCCCCAAAACACATGCCTACTAGTCACAGAAGCATTCATTAATTTCTTCAAACCTGTAGATAGGATCATTCTACTGCTAATTCTTTGTACCATTTCCAGTATATAGAAGAAACTGAAATACTCCTAAATATTTTTATAATGCAAATATCACCCTGATACAAAAAATAGAGAGTGAAACAAAAAAATTCAGGCTGATATTCCTGAAGAGCACAGATGCAAACGTCCTCAATAAAAATCCCCACAAATACAAGTCAACAACTCTTCAAACAGATTTTACACAATGACCATGTAGAATTCTCCATGGGATGCAAGATGGTTTTACATTCTCAAGTCAATCAACGTGTTAGATCATTTTGATAAAAAAAAGATAAAAAACATTATGATCATAGCCACAGATACAGAGACAGTATTTGACATGTTTCAGCACACATTTATGGTGAAAATCCTCAACAAAATGAGAATCGGAAGAACTTTTTTTTTTCTTTTTGGGTCAGACCTGGCAATGCACAGGGGTTACTCCTGGCTCTGCACTCAGGAATCACCTCTGGCGGTGCTCGGGGGACCATATGGGATGCTGGGAATCGAAGCCAGGTTGGCCGCGTGCAAGGCAAACGCCCTCCCTGCTATGCTATCACTCCAGCCCCGGAAGAACTTTGTTGAGTATATTAAAGCCAGAAACCAAAGCCTGTAGCAAGCCCAATTCTCAATGCGGAATATTAAAAGATTTTCCTCTAAGATCGGGCACAGGCATGTTTGCCCAGCCTTGCCATTCCTATTCAACAGAGTACTGGGAGGCCATATCAAAAAAGTAAGTCAAGGAAAAATATCATCAGCATCTGGATAGGACAGGAAGATGTCAAGCTTTTCCTACTTAGAGAAGACGTCATGCTTTACTTAGAAATTCCTAAAGATTCTGCCAAATAATCTCCTAGAAACAAGAGACTTGTATATCGAACTGGCAAGTATCAATCAATACCCCCAAATTCATGGCTTTCCTATATACAAGTAATTAAACAGATGACACAGATAAGTATTATTATATAGAGATAAAACATATACAACAGAGTATATATTGCATAGTATTTTATTATACTATACATATTAAAATATGTAGGATGCATAACATATATGTATTTTATATATAATCACTGTATCACTATCACTGTCATCTTGTTGTTCATCCATTTGCTCAAGCGGGCACCAGTAAGATCTCCATTATGAGACTTGTTATTACTTGTTATCGAGTACACCATGGGCAGTTTGCCAGGCTTTGCCGTGTGGGTGGGATACTCTAGGTAGCTTGCCGGGCTCTCCGAAAGGGATGGAGGAATCAAACCTGGTCAGCCGCGTGCAAGGCAAATGCCCTACCTGCTGTGTTATTGCTCCAGCCCTTATGTAGGTACTATAAAATAGCTTATGTAGTTATCTTAATACATAATTAGCTTAATTACATATTTAAATAATATGATAAACATGTCATATATAAGTTATATATATGATATATAAGATCTTATTCACAACTGGAATCAGAGAAATATTTATGAATACCCATCTGACAAAGGATAGTATCAAAGATATATAAGCCACTGGTAGAATTTTACCAAACAAAAATTCAAACCTGTCAAAAAATAGGAAGAAAAAATGAATGGCAAATTTCCTATGACTATATACATATGGCAAAAAAGCATTATAAAAATGCTCTACATCATTAATATCAGGGTGACACATAAAAATCAGCAGTGGTAGATCATTTCACCACAGAGACTGGCACACTTAAGTAAAACAAAGAATCAAAACCAAGAATAAGCAATGCTGCTGCGAATGCAGGGAGAAAAGGCCTCGCATTGTTGGTGGGAATGCTGATTGCTCTATCCTTTCCAAAACAATATGGGCATTCCACAAAAAAAGCTAGGAATTGAGCTTCCATATGACTTTAAATACCATTCTGGTAAAATAACCTGGTAGACTCAAAACACACAGCAGAATTACCACCCACACTTCTGTGTTCATCACAACTCTAATCACAATAACCAGAATCTGAAAACTCCCTGAGAGTGAGAACAGATGAGTGAATATAAAGGAAGTATGTTACTTTGACAAAGCAGAATAGTAGATAACTACTAGGTAATATGAAGTCATGAAATTTTCTTAATATAACCATGAACATAGACAGTTTCAGACTAGGTGACATGAATAAGGGGAGGGACCTAGAGTGTTTAAACTTCCCTGTGATATGAGTTACAAGCTTGCAATGATCCAATATCTGGAAGAAATCTCCCTGGACTTAGTTGCTAAAGTACAGAAATCCAAAACCGCGCGACCTCATATCTCTTCACAACAGGTCTGACTCTAGTGGGGAACTCCTAACAATAATAGTGAGATTTTTGTTGAAATATTGAATGTAACCAAAGTAAAGAGAAAGTAAAGTGAAATTTATCAGTTACGGGGGGAGGGGTGCGGGATGGGAGGTGTACTGGTTTTTTTTTTTAACTTATTCTTTAAGTAGTGAGTCACCATGAGGGTACAGATACAGATTCACACATTTTCGAGCTTGTTTTTCCCTCATACAATGTTCGCAACACATCCCTCCACCAGTGCCCATTCTCCACCACCAATAAGCCCAGTATCTCTCCCATCCCCCAATCCGATTCCCCCCCACCCCACCCTGCCTCTGTGGCAGGGCATTCCCTTTTGATCTCTCTCTCTCTCCAATTGGGTGTTGTGGTTTGCAATAGGGGCATTGAGTGGCCATCGTGTTCAGTCTCTAGACTACTTTCAGCACGCATCTCCCTTCCCGCGCCGGATCTCCAACCACATTTTACTTGGTGTTCTCTTCTCTATCTGAGCTTCATTTTCCCCCAGCATGTGAGACCAGCTTCCAAGCCATGGAGCCAACCAACTGGTACTTATTTCTACTATTCTTGGATATTGGTCTCCTACTTTGTTATTTTATATTCCACAGATGAGTGCAATCTTTCTATGTTTGTCTCTCTCTTTCTGACTCATTTCACTTAGCACTGGTGAAGGGATGGTTGTTTCAGCATTGTATAACTGAGACTTAAACCTGAAATCATTGTAATTATCCACATGGTGATTCAATAAAATAAAATTTTTATTAAAAAATAAATTAATTAATTAATTAATAAACTTCTCTGGGATATATAGAGAGTAGAACATGAGACTAATATCCAAAGACAGTAGACAAGAAGCCAAGAGACAATGTCAGCTCTTGGAAGCTTTCCATAATTGGTCTGGGGTGAGGGCAATTAGGATAGAGAAATGTGCACTAAAACTATCAAAAGGACAAAGAGAGGGACAATAGGAGAGACAAACAGAAAGAGAGAGAAGATAAGCTTGGTGGAAGTTAAGAGTGGAAAACTATGTTCTATAGTGGTTGGAAATGTTTTCTGTTGAATGGACAGTGTTAGCACATTGTATGATCAAAATCCAATGCAAAACAATTTGTACCTGTGTATCTAACAGTAACTCAATACCAAATAAATAAAAACATTAATCATAATGGTGTTGCACAATAATGCTTACTGAAAATTGTGTACATAAGTGTGTAGCAGCATACTGTTAAATGCAAGACATTCTTTTAATCTTATTTTGTGTGTGTGGGGTGGGGCATCTGCCTTCATTTCTGCCCCCAGCGCGTGTGCAATCTCCACTGCTCTTCTCAATAGGTCTGTCCACCTGGGCATTAGCATCCAGACTGGCTAGGGGTGTGGCCTCCACTGTGGGGACGTGGCCTCCTCAAAAGTGGGTGTGGCCTTCAGTGCCGCCGCAGTTATATTTCCCATTCCCAGCACTCTTGACTCACATCCCAACCTTTATTATCTAATTCTGTGGAAAACATTCTGGCTACCTCAAACACAATACGACAATAATCTACTGACCAACTCCAATTCCACCAAAAGACCAGTGTATACAGAAGTTGTACAAAGCCCAATATGAAAGAACGTCTCCTGCAATGCCTCATTAGATGCCTATAAGTCACAGAATAATGTCCAAGAGGAAAGAAGTACTCTAGACGAGGAGAAGGTTGACCACCGTAGACCAAGCTTAATCAGAATTCTTTCCTGCAGTAAGAGGGAACAGTGCCAGTGAACTTGAATGTTTTACATACACACACACACACACACACACACACATATATATATATATAACAACATGAAGAAACAGTGCAGATCTCCACTATGAGTAGAGGATAAAGAAAAGAGTCTCAACAGGGGATACCCACAAATATGATTTCTCCATCAAAGAATTCCGAGATGAAATGCTGAGGATGTTCAAGGAACCCAAAGAATCAATGGAACAACCATAAAGAAAATTAAAGGAAGAAATGAAAAGAATAGGGGAACGGATAGCTTAGAAAATACAGGAGGAAATGAGAGCAGAAATAAGAAAGCTACAAAAAGAAATGTCACAAATGAAGGATTCAATAGATGAAATTAAAAACTCAGTAGGTGCCCTCAATAGTATAATGTCTACAGCTGGATATAGAATCAGCGAACTCGCTCTCCGCAGCTGCACAAGAGTGAATCCAGACCCAGCAAAACCTCTTTCGGCATGGGCAACTCCTCGCAGAATGTCTCCAGCCTGAGAACTAAGCCTCGGCCCCATGCCCGCCCAGGAGGGGAAAGGTATTTCTCTCTCGCCTCTTTCTCTCCGGGGATGAAGGGTGCGGTGTCCGCCATATTAAGAAGACCACAGATTGGGTTTCAAGCCTGCAATTATCTAATATCTGGAAGAAATCTCCCTGGACTTCTTGTTAAAGTACAGAAATTCAAAACAGCCCGGCCGCTTCCGCGGCCACGCGACCTTATTTGTCTTCACAGTAGGTCTGAATCTAGTGGGGTACTCCTAACAACAATAGTGAGGTTTGTGTTGAAATATTGAAGGTAACCAAAGTAAACAGAATGTAAAATGAAACTTATCAGTTACAAGGTAGGGGGTGGGGGGACGGGATGGGAGGTGTACTGTGTGGGTTTTTTTTTTTTTTGGTGGTGGTATATGGGCACTGGTGAAGGGATGGTTGTTTCAGCATTGTATAACTGAAACCTAAGCCTGAAAGCATTGTAATCTTCCACACGGTGATTTAATAAAATAAAATTAAAAAAAATAGAATCAGCGAACTCAAAGATGAGCAGCAGAAATCATACAGGCAACAACGAATAAAGAGAAAAGGCCTCAAAATAGCTCTAAGGTGAATCTGAGACCTAGGAGATGACTCCAAGAGGAACAACATTAGAATCACCGGAGTACCAGAAGGACAGGAAGGCAACCCCAATGAAAAAACCACAATTAAAGAAATCATAACTGAAAAATTCCCAGAGTTAGAGAATGCAAGGATCTAGATCCAAGGAGCCAGAAGGGTGCTAGCTAAAAGAAACCCTAAAAAGACACTCAAGGCATATCATAGTCAGAATGATGGATGCCACAGATAGAGACACAATACTGAAAGCAACAAGGTCTAAGAAAGAAATCACATACAAAGGAGAACCCCTTAGATTTACAGCAGACCTATCAGAGGAAACCCTCCAAGCCCGAAGACAATGGTGGGATATAGTGAAAAACCTCAATGAGATGAACACCTCACCAAGAATACTTTATAAAGCTAAACTATCACTCAAACTCCATGGAATGATACACAATTTTATTGATAAACAACAGCTCAGGAACTTTATAGACTCAAACCAAACTTAAAAGAAGGACTAAAAGGGCTCCTGTAAGACAAGAAAGAAAACAACCATAAGCACAACAAACCTTTATAGAAAGATGACACAAAACCCCATGACAATAATCTCTCTCAGTCAATGGTCTAAATGCACCTATCAAGAGACACAGTGGCAAAATGGATCCAGAAACTGAAACCAACATTCTACTGCCAACAAGAAACACATCTGAACAATCAGAACAAACACAGACTCAAAGTTAAAGGATGAAAAACAATCTTGCAAGCAAACAACTCCCTCAAAAAAGCTGGGATGGCCATACTAGTATCCAACAACATAGATTTCAGGTTGAAAAAGATTAAAAGGGACAGTGAAGGTCATTTTCTATTTATCAAGGGTTATGTACAACAGGAAGTAATCACACTCTTAAATGTATATGCACCTAATGAGGGACAAGCTAAATACTTAAAACAACTGCTAACAGATTTTAAAGAGGACATTGCCAGCAATACAATAGTAGTCAGAGACTTCAACACCGCCTTGTCACCTCTGGATAGATCAACAAGAACAAAACTCAGCAAGAGCACACTGGCTCTGAAAGAAGAAATAGGAGAGGACTAACAGACCTATACAGTGCCTTACACCCCAAAAAGAAATAATACACATTCTTTTCCAGTGCACATGGAACATTTTCTAAAATAGACCATGTGCTGGGTCAAAAAACATACCTCAATAGAACCAAGAAGATAGAAATTGCATCTACTATTTTCTCAGATCAAGATGCACTGAAGATAGAAGCTAATCACACACAGATGTGGAGAACCAAGTCAAGCACCTGGAAATTTAACAACTCAATGTTGAACAATGAGTAGGTCAAGAAGAAAATCAAGGAAGGAATCAAAAAATACATCAAAACAAATGAGAATGAAGACACGAGCTACCAAAACCTACGGGACTCAGCGAAAGCTGTATTAAGAGGAAAATTTATAGCTTTGCAAGCATTCCTCAGGAAGGAAGAAAGGACCTACATAGATAACTTGACTTCACATCTCAAGACCTTAGAAAAAGATTAACAAAAGGAACCACAACCCGACCAAAGGAAAGAAATAATAAAACTTAGAGCAGAAATGGAAACCCAAAAAAACAACCCAAAAGGTCAATGAAATCAGGAGCTGGTTCTTTGAGAAAATAAACAAGATTGATAAACCTCTAGCAAGACTCACAAAGAAAGAGAGAGAGATCCCTAATAAACCAAATTAGAAATGAAAAAGGGGACATCACAACTAATGAAATTCAAAAGATCATCAGAGACTACTTTGAGAGTCTGTATGCCATGAAACAAGAGAACCTAGAAGAAATGGATTGATTCCTTGATTCCTAACATCTCTCAAGACTGAACTAAGAAGATTTGGAATACTTTAATAGACCCATCAATATCAAGGAAATTGAAACTGTAATCAAAAGTCTCCCCAAACACAAAAGCCCAGGACCAGAGGGATTCACTATCGAAGTTTCCAAACTTTTAAAGAGGACCTGTTGCCACTTCTTCTCAACCTTTTTCAGTAAATTGAAGAAACAAGAACTCTCCCAAATAGCTTCTATGAGGCACATATCTCCTAATACCAAAAGCAAACAAAGACACCACTAACAAGGAAAACTACAGGCCAACATCCCTGATGAAAACGGATGTGAAAATCCTCAACAAAATATTAGGAAATAGAATCCAACAACTCACCAAAATATCATACATCATGGTTGAGTGGGATTCATCCCAGGGATGCAAGGATGCTTTAACACTCAGAAATCAATCAACATAATCCATCATATCAGTAAAAGCAAAGATAAAACCATAAATCATTTCAATAGATGCAGAGAAAGCATTTGACATGATACAACACCCATTTATGATGGAAACTCTCACTAAAATGGGTTCAGAAGGAACTTTCCTCAAGAAAGTCAAAGCCATCTACCACAAACCTATGGTAAGCGTTATCTACAATGGAGAAAAACTAAGGGCCTTCCCTCCAAGATCAGAGACAAGGATGCCCACTCTCATCACTTCTCTTTAACATAGTACTAGAAGTATTTGCAATAGCAATTTGGCAAGAAAAGGACATTAAGGACATCCAGATAGGAAAGGAAGAAATCAAGCTCTCAGTATTCACAGGTGATATGATATTATACCTATAGAATCCTAAAACCTCTACCAAGAAACTCCTAGAAACAATAGACTTGTACAATTAAGAAGTGGAAACAGAGATAAACAAATGGAACTATATTAAACTCAGAAGCTTCTGCACCGCAAAAGATACAGTGACCAGAATACAAAGACAATCTACAGAATGGGAAAGGATATTCACTCAATACCCATCTTATATGGGGTTGATATCAAGGGTGTATAAGGCACTGGTTGAACTCTACAAGAAGAAATCATCCAACCCCATCAGAAAAATTGGGCAAAGAAATGAACAGAACTTTCTCAATGTAGAAATACGAATGGTCAAAAGGGACATAAAAAACTGCTCCTCATCACTAATCATCAGGGAGATGCAGATCAAAACAACTATGAGTTACCACCTCACACCACAGAGACTGGCACACATACAAAAGAACAAAAGCAACCGCTGTTGGAGAGGATGTGGGGAGAAAGGGACCCTCCTACACTGCTGGTGGGAATGCTGACTTGTTCAGCCCTTTTCAAAAACAATATAGATACTTCTCAAAAAATTAGAAATGAAGCTCCCATTTGTCCCAGCAATACCACTTCTGGGAATATATCCCAGAGAGGCAAAAAAGTAAGTTGAAATGGCATCTGCACGCGAATTTTCATTGCAGCACTGTTTACAACAGCCAGAATCTGGAAAAACCTAAGTGACCGAGAACAGATGACTCATTAAAGAAACTTTGGTATGGGGTTGGAGCGATAGCACAGCGGGTAGGGCATTTGCCTTGCACGGGGCCTACCCGGGTTCGATTCCCAGCATCCCATATGGTCCCCCAGCACCACCAGGAGTAATTTCTGAGTGCAGAGCAAGGAGTAACCTCTGTGCACTGTAGGTGTGACCCAAAAAGCAAAAACTAAAAGAAAGAAACTTTGGTACATCTACACAATGGAATACTATGCAGCTGTTAGAAAAGATGAAGTCATGACCTTTGCATATAAGTGGATCAACATGGAAAGTATCATGCTAAGTGTAATGAGTCAAAGAGAATCAGACATAGATGGATTGCACTCATGTGGAATATAAAGTAACAGGATGAGAGACTAGCTCAAAAGAATAGTTGATATAAGTACCAGGAGGTTGGCTCCACGGCTTGGAAGCATGCCCTACACGCTGGAGGAAAAGGCAGCTCAGATAGAGAAGGAAACACCAAAAAGTTGGTTCTAGGATCCGCTGCGGGTGGGAGATGCGCGCTGAAAGTAGTCTATAGACCAAACACGAAGGCCATTTAATGCCTCTATTGCAAACCACAACACCCAAAAGGAGAGAGAGAACAAAATGGAATGCCCTGCCACAGAGGTGGGGTGGGATGGGGAAGGGAGTGGAGGAGGGATACTGGCATCATCGGTGGTGGAGAATGGGTACTGGTGGAGGGATGGGTACTGAGAAATGTATGTTGAAACACAAGCATGAAAAGTTGTAAGTCTGTAAAAAACACACACACACAAAAAATCAAACATTTTGGTTCTCATAGGAGGTTCACTCTCCATCGGAATATACAAATGAAAAGTAGTATAATATTGGTGATTTTAGTTACCTTTGCATTTCTTGAAACAGAGAACTATTATTAATCCTATGATATTCTATAATTAGAGGTTCTTGGCTATAGTATACAAATGCAGAAACATCAAAATCACTTTCAGATAAAAATCACAACACTCATCATGTTTACTTCTGATCCTATCTGGTATAAGCATTTTGATATTCGACATCCATAGATATAAACAGACAGATGAACTTTGACTGAACGAACACACAGAAGTGGTCACACACTCACACACACTGTGAAGATATCACAGATCCATGGATTTGGAATTTAAGGATGTAGGGGGGGCTTCTAAGGTGATTTGACAAAGAAAAACCTCTCCAGATCGAATCCCACCCTGAGCCACACCTGACAGATGGTTGGTTTGTCAAAAGTATGAGATAAATATCAGGGTAGCTCAGGAGCCAGAAAGCATCTGGGAACTTCCACAAAGGCCTACTTGAACTTGAATAGAAACAATCTGCATCGCTAATCTTTCCTCCCTCTCATCACTTAAAAATTATTATAAATTATTTAGGATAGGCCACAGATGATAAACACTTTATGCAACAGTGGATTAGGGAACATGAAATAGGTAAGTGATATCCTTGATATAATAGGAAATTTCTGGTCATCTTGTCATATGAATAGAGTATGCCAAGATGTTTTTCTTGCTACCAGCAATTTGTCACAATCTACAGTCCACTGGTCAAGAAGTTCCTCAATAAGACACATACACCTCCAATGCGACTTTTGCTTTTTCTATCAAATATTTTTTCTTTTTTTATTTATTTATATTTTATTAATGAATCACCATGAGGGTACAGTTACAGATTTACATATTTTCATGCTTGTGTTTCAGTCATACAATGCTCGAGCACCCATTCCTCCACCAGTGCCCATTCTCCACCACCGATGATCCCAGTATCCCTCCCAACA
Source organism: Sorex araneus (assembly GCF_027595985.1). Taxonomy (NCBI): domain Eukaryota; kingdom Metazoa; phylum Chordata; class Mammalia; order Eulipotyphla; family Soricidae; genus Sorex; species Sorex araneus. The sequence continues at coordinate 231,071,415 of NC_073303.1, forward strand.
CCCATTCCCATTCCCCCCACCCCACCCTACCTCTGTGGCAGGTATCTCTTTTTTGTTATCTCTCTCCATTTGGGTATTGTGGTTTGCAATAGAGGTATTGAGTGGCCAAAGTGTTCAATCTTACAGCACACATCTCCCATCTCGAGCGGGTCCTCCAACCACACTTTACTTGGTGTTCCCTTCTCTATTTGAGCTGCTTTTCCCCCCAGCATGTGAGGCCGGCTTCAAAGCCATGGAGCAAACCTCCTGGAACTTATTTCTACTATTCTTGCGTGTTAGTCTACCATTATGTTGTTTTATATTCTGCAGATTTATATTTCTGACTCATTTCACTTTGCATGACACTTTCCATGTTGATCCACTAATATGCAAAGTTCATGACTTCATCTTTTCTAACAGCTGCATAGTATTCCATTGTACAGATGTACCAGAGTTTCTTTAACCAGTCATCTGTTCTCGGGCATTCAGGTTTTTTCCAGATTCTGGCTATTGTAAACAGTGCTGCGATGCAGATGTCATTTCGACTATACTTTTTTGCTTCTCCGGGGTATATTCCCAGTAGTGGTATTGCTGGATAAAATGGGAGCTCAATTTCTAATTTTTTGATAAGCATCCATATTGTTTTCCAGAAGGGCTGAACCAGTCGACATTCCCACCACCAATGTAGAAGGGTCCCTTTATCTCCACATCCTCTCCAACAGCGGTTGCTTTTGTTCTTTTGGATGTGTGCCATTCTCTGCTGTGTGAGGTGGTATCTCATGGTTGTTTTGATCTGTATCTCCCTGATGATTAGTGATGAGGAGCATTTTTTCATGTGCCTTTTGACCATTCGTATTTCTACCTTGAGAAAGTTTCTGTTCATTTATTTGCCCCATTTTCTGGTGGGGTTGGATGTTTTCTTCTTATAGAGTTCAACCAGTGCCTTATATACTCTTGATATCAACCCCATATAAGATGGGTATTGGGTGAATATCCTTTCCCATTCTGTAGATTGTCTTTGTATTCTAGTCACTGTATCTTTTACGGTACAGGAGCTTCTGAGTTTAATATAGTTCCATTTGTTTATCTCTGTTTCCACTTGCTTGATCAGTTGCGTATTATCTTTGAAGATACCCTTAGCTTCAATATCGTGGAGGGTTTTGCTGACCTTGTCTTCAATGTACCTTATGGACTCTGGTCTGATGTTGAGGTCTTTAATCCATTTTGATCTGATTTTTGTGCATGGTGTTAGGTCAAGGTCTAAATCCATTTTTTTGCACGTGGTTGTCCTGTTATGCCAGCACCAATTGTTAAAGAGGCTTTTCTTGCTCCAATTCACATTTCTTGCTCCCTTATCAAAGATTAGCTGTTCATACATTTGGGGTTATGTGTAGGGATATTCCACCCTGTTCCATTGGTTTGTGGCTCTGCCTTTGTTCCAGTACCATGATGTTTTGATTATTACCGCTTTGTGGTAGAGTTTGAAGTTGGGGAGGGTTATTCCTCCCATCATCTTTTCCCCAAGAATTGCTTTAGCCATTCATGGACGTTTGTTGTTCCATATGAATTTCAGGGTTGCTTGATCCATTTCTTTGAAGAATTTCATGGGATCGCACTGAATCTGTATAATGCTTTAGGGAGTATTGTCATTTTGACAATGTTGATACTCCCTATTCATGAGCAGGGGATATGTTTCCATTTGCTCATGTCCTCTTTTATTTCGTGGAGTAGTGTTTTATAGTTTTCTTTGTAGAGGTCCTGTACTTCCTTAATTAAGCTGATTCCAAGGTACTTGATTTTCTGGAGCACGATTGTGACCGGGATTGCTTTTTTCATGTTGCTTTTCTCTGTCTCATTATTTGCGTATAGAAAGGCCATGGACTTTTGGATATTGAATTTATAGTCTGCGACTTTGCTGTACAAGTCTATTGTTTCTAAGAGTTTTGGTAGAGGCTTTAGGATTTTCTAGGTATAGTATCATATCATCTGTGAATAGTGAGAGATTGATTTCTTCCTTTCCTATCTGGATACCCTTAATATCTTTTTCTTGCCTAACCGCTATTGCAATTATGAACAATGTTTTCCACTTAGGCCTATATTTTTCCTAGTTTGTATAACCAACATCAATGCTTGCACTACTTCTATTCTCCTATTTCTTGTTTATTTGCATTAGTTACTCAACTCTACCTCCTCTTTTTCATCTTCCTGCTCCAAAACTAATTTCTTCTTCTTCTTCTTCTTCTTCTTCTTCTTCTTCTTCTTCTTCTTCTTCTTCTTCTTCTTCTTCTTCTTCTTCTTCTTCTTCTTCTTCTTCTTCTTTTGTTGTTGTTGTTGTTCTTCTTCTTCTTCTTTTGTTCTTCTTCTTCTTGTGTCTTCTTTTTCTACTTCTTCACCTTCATCATCATCTTCTTCAACTTCTTCATCTTTTTCTCCTTCTATTTCATCATTATCGTCGTCATCATCATCATCATCATCGTCTTCTTCTTCTACTACTTCCTCTTCCTCAGCTTCTTTTTCTTCTTCTCATCCTGCTTCTCATTGTCTTTAATTTTCTTCATCCTCTTCTTTTACTTCCTCACCTCTTCCTCCTCTTCTTCTTCTTCCTCTCCTCCTCTTCCTCCTCCTCCTCTTCCTCCTCCTCCTTCCTCTTTCTTCTTCTTCTTCTTCTTCTTCTTCTTCTTCTTCTTCTTCTTCTTCTTCTTCTTCTTCTTCTTCTTCTTTTTCATGTTATGCTTTTCTGCTTCTTCTTCCACTTCTTGTTTTCTAGTTCTGCTTCTGCTTTTCTTCCACTGGTTCTACATATTCTTCTTCATTGTGTTTGCCATCCAGTTTGTCTATTTCTAATAAACCAACACTCTACATGAATCTTCACTTTAGAACTAGACTTTTTTCCTCATTCTTCTTTTTTCATCCTCTTTTATTTTTTTTAATCTTTTTTTATTTTATTTTTTTATTATTATTATTTTTTAATTTTTTATTGTGGAAAGTTACAAAGTTACAAAGTTTTCAGGTTTAAATCTCAGTTATACAATGCTCGAATACCCATCCCTTCACCAGTGCTCATATTCCACCACCAAGAATCCCAGTATAGCTCCACCCCGCCCCCTCACACCCCAAACACCCCCACGCCCCTAGCCCCCCCACCCTAAGCCCCCCCCGCCTGTGTAACTAATAAATTTCACTTTACTTTCACTTTGATTGCATACAATATTTCAACAAAACTCACTATTATTGTTTGGAGAGTCTCTCCCCTAAAGTCAGACCTGCTGAAAAGGAAGCATTAGGTAATTTGTTTTCCATTGCTGATCATCCTCTTTTAGATGTTTTATTTTTCTTCTTCCTCATCCTCTCTTCTATTTCATCTTATATTTTCTCTTCTTTTTCTTCTAATTCTTATTCTTACTCTTGTTATTTCCTCTATTTCATCTTCTTTCTCTTCTTCCTCTGTTTCTTCTTCTTCTTTTTCTTCTTCTTCATTGAAATCACACTCATTGTAGACATATTCATCATAATTTTCTTCATCTCCTTCTCCTCCTCCTCCTTTTTTTCGTCATCATCTTCATCTTCATTTAAATCACACTCATTGTCGACATTAATCATATTCTTCTTCTTCTTCTTCATCTTCTTCTTCTTCTTCTTCTTCTTCTTCTTCTTCTTCTTCTTCTTCTTCTTCTTCTTCTTTTCTTCCTCCTCCTCCTCCTCCTCCTTTTCTTCTATTTTGCTTCTTTTTGAACTTCCTCTTTTTAGTTTTCATCTTCTTGCACTTCATCATCATCATGTTTTTTTTGTTCATCATCATTATCATCAATCATTGTCTTCTTTTTCTCCTCTTCTTTTCCTCTTCTCCTTCTCCACTTTATCTTCCTTCTACTCATCCTCCCGTTCCCTTCTTGCCCTCCCCCCACTTTTCCTTCCTTATCTCCTCCCCTTCTCCTCCATCCCAGTGTCTCTCCTCCCTACACTTCTGCCCTCTCCTCTTTCTCCCTCCTCCTGTTTACTCCACCTTTTCTCTTTGTTCCTATCTTCAAAAATTATTTTTAAATTAATCTGAAAGTTGAGTCAGGCACCCACAATTTCAGGACCTAGCCCCCCCCAAGCCAGTGTCACCTGGTCCTGGCTACCTCCAAATCCGCCTTGCTCTGCCTCCCACATTGCCAGGAACTTCTTGATTAGCCAACATTCTATTGAAAACAGATTCCCTTACACGGAATACCAAGCCAAACAGTACTTGTGTCAGCTGCCCCGATTTCCACTGTTGAAAACATATACCCTCATTTCCACAAAGAGCCCCTTCCACTCCCTGAAACAGACAGACAGGAGGTGGGTGACAGGATAGTACCCTGAATTTTATTGTGGGAATCTGTGAGGAAGGAGAAGGCTGCTGTCTCTGTTCGTCACATCATCCACCTAAGGATTGCGCTCAGTCTCCTCTCCTCTGCCTTCCCTCGACCTCTCGGAATCAATCTTCCTCTGAACCATCATACCCCAACTCAGAGTCTTCTCCTTCATCCAGCTCAGAGTTTTCCTCCTCCAGCTGAGGCTCTTCGTTTTCCAACTCGGGGTCCTCCTCCTGCAGCTCGGAGTCCTCGTCACCCAGCTTCGATTCTTCCTCCTCCAGCTCCCTATTCTCTCTGTAGTTGCTGGAGTCACTCTCTTCCTCCTGGCGGTCCACCTGCTCTTGGAGTCGTCCTGCGGTCGCCTCCTTTCTGCAGCGGCCCTTCTTCAGGCAGTACTGGGCCATTTGGTGGGCGTAGCTGTCTTTCATTTGGGCGGCTAGGGCCTCGAAAGGGCGCCGCTCCCTGTCGCTCAGCTCTCGCCAGAGCGCCCCGAGTCTCTGGGCCACCATGGGGACTGCCATCTCGGGGTGGGCGAAGCGAATGTGTGGCCGGTATTCGCGGCAGAAGAGGAAGAAGGGCGTGAGCGGCCGCTTGGGCCGGCCGGGGTCTCTCCTGGCGGCCCTCCTGGGGTCGTAGCGGAGCATCTGGCGCTCGTAGCGGTGCTGGTCGGCTGCGGCCAGCCGTTGGAATGGCGCCTTCTGGCTGGCGGACATGGACTTCCACCTGCGGGCGCAGTGGCGGGAGAAGGCCAGGAAGCCCACGGCGCGGCGCGGGCTCCTCTTCCGCAGCTGGTGCCGGCAGCCCTTCACGAAGTATGCGTAGGCCGAGGTCCTGCCCTTGGGTCGCTCGCACTGGCCTTTGCCCATCTCTCTTGCCGCCGCCTGATGCTCCAGACCCTGTGCCCAGCCGAGGCCGCCGCCTGCTCTTCAGACGGCCTCCGCCCTGCGTTTGCCGGTGTTTCTTTAGCCCTTGAGCTCCCACCCCGCCATTCTCTGTTCACCCACCGGCTTTGTGAGATCAGCGAGCCTGTCGGCGCTCAGCGCTGCCCTGGTGTCCTGAGCCTGCCCCGTCGTCACACAGGGGTCACGAGGCCCAGGGCCAAAGGGTTTGAGGAGGGCTTGTTTGGGTTTTCTGGTTTCGAGAGCGTAAATCGCACTGCTCAGAGCTTACTCCTGGATCTGCAATCACTCTCAGGGTGGCTCTAGAGATTAAATGGGGTGCTGGGAGGGGGGCGGGGAATTTGGGTCATCCTTGTCAAGGCACCACCCTTTCCACTGTGCTAGTACTCTCGCCACAAATCTTTTAAACAATCTAATTTTTAAATTTAACGTGTACGGAATCACCATGAATACAAAGTTATGCATGGTTGAGTTTCAGGTATATAATGGTGGGACACCATTACTCTTACCCATGTCCCCTTTCCTCCACCAATGTCTTCAGTTTCCCACCTGGTACCCACCTACCAGCCTGCCTCTCTGGGTAGCATTTTTTCCTTTTAGGCCCTTTTGTTTATGATACTGTTATGATACTAAAAGGTTATCATACATATCACTTGACCTTTCAGAACTTAGTCCTCACCCAGATTGACCACTTTCACCTCTCATTATCTTTGTGAATTTTTCACTACCCTGCCCCTGAACCCCCACCACTGTGGCAAGCTTCCTACAAAGACCACTTCTTCTGACCATAGTTTCTATGGTCTTTGAGTATTATTCTCTCATTATTTTATATCCTGCAGGTGAGTGTGATTGTTCTGTGTCTGTCCCTCTCCCTCTGACTCATTACACTCAGTTTGATACTGTTCATGTCCATCCATGTATCACCAGGTTTAATGACTTTACACCCAAGTAGTATTTCTTTGCTTATATATGTCATGACTTCTTTATTCAGTCATCTGTTCTTAGAAACTAGTGCTGTTTCCAGATTTTGTCTACTGCGAATAATGCTGTAATGACCATAGATGAGCAGATGTCTTTTCTCCAGTGTGGTCTGGGGTTTTGCAGGTATCTTCAAAGGAGTGGAATTGCTGAGCTATATGGAAGCTCAATTCCTAGTTGTTATTTTGAGGAATGTACATATTGTTTTCAAAAAGATAAATCAATTCCCTTCAGCATCCACACCAGCACTGGCAAAAGTGTTGTTCACTGTGATGAATACCCATGTCTTAGTTCAAATCCTTTTTATTTTTCTTTGTTTTGTTTGGAGGCCACACTTGGCAGTGCTCAGGGCTTATTCCTGGCTTTACACTGAGGTATTGCTTCTGGTGGGACTTGGAGGACCATATGTGGTGCTGGGGATTGAACCTGGGTCATCCATGTGCAAGCTACTATATTATTGCTCTAGCCCAATGGGTTCAAATCTTAATCCAAATCTTGACTGTCCTATGGTTGAAGCCATCATAGCACCCCAGCAGTGTGCTGCTCAGAACACCTGTGATGGCAGTGCAACTCTCTCAGGGTCCAACTTCGGCCCCTGTAGATCTGCCAAGGTATTTTAACCCAGATGTTTCCTTTTTTCCCTTTTAAAAAATGCATTGCCTTTAATTAAATCACCTAGAGATATAGTTACAATGCTTTCATGATCGGGTTTTAGTCATACAATGTTCCAACATCCGTGTGTAACACCAGTTACACATCCCACCACTAGCAACCAGTGCTGGCATGTATGAGAGGGAAAAGAGATGCTCTTTCACTGTTGGTGGGAATGCCGACTGGTCCAAGTTTTCTGGAAAACAATTTGGACATTCCTTCAAAAACTAGAAATTGAACTTCCATATGACCCTGCAATACCACTTCTGCATCCCAAGGATGCAAACAAGCACAGTAGAAATGACATTCGTACCTTTATGTTCATTGCAGCACTGCACAATAGCCAGAATCTGGAAACAACTCAAGTGCCTGAGAACAGATGACTGGTTAAAGAAACTTTGGTACATCTTCACAGTGGAATTCTATGCAGCTGTTAGGAGAGATGAAGTCATGAAATTTGCTTGCAAGTGGATAGATATGGAGAGTATCGTGCTAAGCGAAATGAGTCAGAAAGAGAGGGACAGACATAGAATGACTGCACTCATTTGTGGAGTATAAAATGACATGAGACTGACACCCAAGGATGGTAGACACAAGGGCCAGGAAAAATGCTCCATAGTTTAAAGCCTGCTTCATGAGTGGGGGGTGTGGGGAGGACAGTTAGAATAGTGAAGGGATCACTAAGAAAATGATGGTTGGAAGATCAGTCGGGATAGGAGATGTGTGCTGAAAGTAGATAAAGGACCAAAAGTGATGGCCCCTCGTTATCTGTGTTGCAAACCATAATGCCCAAAAGTAGAGAGACAGTATGTGGGAAATTGTCTGCCAGGGAGGCAACGGGAGAATGGGACAGTGATGTCTCTTAAAGTAAAAATAATATATCCCATGTATCCTTCCTGCCACCCACTCCACCACCCCATCCCTGGGCAAACAAACTGACTCTATGGCAGGCACTTTTCTTCTTTGTCTATGTCTCTGTCTCTCTCTCTTTCCTTTCAGGCATTATCTTTTGCAATACAGTGAGAGCCATGATGTTTGGTCCTTTTCCCACTTTTAGCACACATCTCCCATGCACAGCAATCCATTCCAACCATCATTGTCATAATGGTGGCCTCTGCCCTCTATAATCCCTTGTCCATTGTCCATTTAATGGCTTCCTGTTGTCCATTCAACCTGGTCCTTTTTTACTTTAATTTTTAAAAATTTTACTGACTCACTGCAAGATAGTTACAAGCTTTCACGTTTGGGTTACAATTACCCAATGATCAAACACCCATCCCTCGACCAGTGCACATTCCCCACCACCAACATCCCCGGTATACTCCCCATTACCCACCCTCCCCCTGCCTCCATGGCAGACAATATTCCTGATACTCTCTCTACTTTGGGGCATTATGGCTTGCAATACAGACACTGAGAAGTCATTATGTTTGGTCCACTATCTACTTTCGGTATGTATCTCTTATACTGACCGATTCCTCCAGCCATCATTTTCTCAGTGATCCCTTCTCTATTCCATCTGCCTTCTCCCCTCTGCTCATGAAGCAGGCTTCAAGCTATGGGGCAATCCTCCTAGCCCTTGTATTGGCTCTTGGGTTTGGCTTCTGGCTCCTGGCTCTTGGGTTTCAGCCTCATGTATTGTTATTCTATACTCCACAAACGAGTAGTCCTTCTATGTCTGTCCCTCTCTTTGTTTATTTTTTTTGGGGGTCACACCTGGCGATGCACAGGAGTCAATCCTGGCTTTGCACTCAAGAATTAGCCCTGGTGGTGTTCAGGGGACCATATGGGATGCTGGGAATCAAACCTGGCTCAGCTTCGTGCAAGGCAAACGCCCTACCCACTGAGCTATCTCTTCAGCCCAAATGTCTGTCCCTCTCTTTCTACTTATTTTGCTTAACATGATATTCTCCATGTCTATCCATTTATTTATTTATTTATTTATTTATTATTTTATTAAATCACCATGAGATAGTTACAAGCTTTCATGTTTGGGTTAAAATTTCACAATGATCAAACACCCATCCCTCCACCAGTGCATATCCCCACCACCAATATCCTGGGTATACCCCCCCTTTCCAAACCCCCTACCTTCATGAAAGACAATATTCCCAATACTCTCTCTCTACTTTGGGGCATTATGGCTTGCAACACAGACACTGAGAAGTCATCATGTTTGGTCCATTATCCACTTTCGGCATGCATCTCCCATCCCTACTGGTTTCTCCAGCCATCATTTTCTTAGTTATACCTTCTCCATTCCATCTGCCTTCTTCTCCCCTATGCTCATGAAGCAGTCCTCCAGCTATGGGGCAATCCTCCTGGCCCTTGTATCTAGTGTCCTTGGGTGTCAGCCTCATGTGATGTTATTCTATACTCCACAAATGAGTGCAGTCCTTCTATGTCTGTCTCTCTCTTTGTGACTCATTTCACTTAGCATGATACTCTCCATGTCTATCCATTTATAAGAAAATTTCATGACTTCATGTCTCCTCACAGCTGCAAAGTATTCCACTGTGTAGATGTACCAAAGTTTCCTTAACCAGTCATCTGTTCTAGGGAACTTGGGTTGTTTCCATATTTTGGCTATTGTGAACAGTGCTGCAATTAACATATAGGTCACGATCATGATCACGAAATCCCGTTAATTGTCGATTTCTCGAGCGGGCTCACTAACCTCTCCATTCGTCCTTTCCATAGGATCTTAGAAGTCTCTCTCGACTCGGCCCTCCCAAGGATGTCGTACTGGAGGCTCTTTCAGGGTCAGGGGAATGAGATCCAGCTTGTTACTGGATTTAGCATATGAATACACCATGGGAAGCTTGCAAGGCTGTCCCATGTGGGCAGGAAACTCCCAGTAGCCTGCCAGTTTCTCCCAGAGGAAGAAGTAGGCTACAAGACAGCATGCGGCCGCGAAGCTATAGGTACATATAGGTATAGATGTCATTTCTACTGTGTTTGTTTGCATTCTCAGGATATATTCCCAGAAGTGGTATTGCGTGGTCATATGGAAGCTCAGTTTCTAGTGTTTGAAGGACTGTCCATATTGTTTTCCAGAAAGGCTGGACCAGTCGGCATTCCCATCAACAATGAAAGAGCATCCCTTTCTCCCCACATCCACGCCAGCACTGGTTGATTTTGTTCTTTTAAGTGTGTGCCAGTTTCTGCAGTGTGAGATGATATCTCATTGTTGTTTTTATTTGCAACTCTCTGATGACTATCAATGTGGAACATTTTTTCATGTGCCTTTTGGCCACTTGCATTTCTTTTTTGAGGAAACTTCTGTTCATTTCCTCTCCCCATTTTTTGATGGTGTTTGAGGATTTTTCTTGTACAATTCTACTAGTGTCTTGTATATCCTAGATATCCCCTATCAGATGGATATTGGGAAAATATTCTTTCCCATTCTGTGGGCTCTTTCTGTATTCTGGTCACTGTTTCTTTTGAAGTGCAGAAGCTTCTTAGTTTGATGTTGTCCCATTTGTTTATGTTTGCTTCCATTTGCATGGTCAGTGCTGTTTCATCCTTAAAGATGCTTTTAGCTTCAATGTCATGGAGAGTTCTGCCTACATTTATCTCTATGTACCCTACAGATTCATGTCTGATATTGAGGTATTTAATCCATTTTGATCTGACTTTTGTGCCTGGCATTAGATAGAGGTCAGAGTTCATTTTTTTGCAGGTAGCTATCTAGTTTTCCCAGCACCACTTGTTGAAGAGGCTTTCTTGTTCTACTTCACATTTCTTTCTCTTTTGTCAAAGAATAAGTAGCCATATATTTGGGGGTCTATAACAGGATATTCAACTCTGTTCCATTGGTCTGCAGGTCTGTTTCTAACCCAATAACATGCTGTTTTAATTACTACTGATAGATTGGAGCAAGATAGATTGGCCCTACAGGGATAGACCCCAAATAGACTGGCTCTAGACAGATAACACAAGAAATATTTTTCAGATAGTTTGTCCCAAGATAAACCGGACCTAGATATATTGGCTCAAGATCCATTTGCTCAAGATTCATTGACCCGAGATAGGCTGGCCTGAGATAGATGAACCCAAGAACTATTGCCATGATAGACTGGAAAAAGAGAGAATGACCCAAGAAATAATAGCTCAAGATACATTGATCCAAGAGAGATTGGCCTGAGAGATTGGCCCCAGATACATTGGCCCAAATAGATTGGCCCCAGATATATTGGCCCACATAGATTGGCCTCACATAGATTGGCCCAAGATAGATTGGCTTCAGACTGATCAGCTCCACATGGATTGAAACAGATATATTGGTCCAAGATATTTGGCCCCAGATAGATTGGAACAAGGTAGATAGTCCCTAGAGAGTTTGGACCAAAAGAGATAAGCCCAAGGTAGCTTGGCGCCAGATGATTGCCTGAGATAGACTGGACCACGACAGTTTAGCTCAAGAGTGATTGACCTCAGTTAGATTTGCCCCAGATAGATTGGCCCTAGATAGATTGGCCTGAGATAGATTGGTTAAGATAGATTGGCCCAGGAGAGATCGCTTCTGAAGAGATTGGCCCTAGATAGATATACCGAAAATAGATTGGCCCAAGATTCATTGGTCAAAATAGCCAGTCCAGACGTAGAATGACCCAAGCTACATTGGCCTAGAATAGAGTGGTCCAATATAGATTGGCACCATATTAGCCCCAGAAAGATAAGCACAAGATAGGTGGGCCCAAGATAGTTTGGCACAAGATAAATTGGGCCCCAAGAGATTGGCCCAAGTGGAAGGTGGGAGGCACCGGCCCCTCCTGCCGCTGCTGAGATGTGACTCCGGGGTCCGCACGCACGTGCAGCTCCTCCGCAGCTGCATGAGTGTGAATCCAGACCCAGCTGAACCAAATTTAATATGGGCAGCTACTTGCAGAATGTCTCCAGCCTGAGAACCAAGCCGCGACCCCATGCCCGCCCAGGAGGGGAAAGGTATTTCTCTCTCTCGCCTGTCCCTTCCCGGGGATGAAGGGCATGGGGACCGCCATATTATGACGACCACAGATGGGGTTTACAAGCTTGCAATGATCCAATATCCAAAAGAAATCTCCCTGGACTTAGTTGTTAAAGTACAGAAATCCATTTCTGTACCTCATTTCCCTTCACAACAGGTCTGACTCTAGTGGGGTGCTCCTAACAAAAATGGTGAGGATTGTGTTGAAATATTGAATGTAACCAAAGTAAATAGAAAGTAAAGTAAAATTTATCAGTTACAAGTGGGGGGGTTCGGGGGTGGGCGGGATGGGAGGCATACTGTGGTTTTTTTTCGGTGGTGGGATATGGGCACTGGTGAAGGGATGGTTGTTTCAACATTGTATGACTAAGACTTAAGCCTGAAAGCATTGTAATTTTCCACATGGTGATTCAATAAAATAAAATTTTAAAAAAAGAGATTGGCCCAAGAAAGATTGGACCAATATTGGTTGGCGGAACATAGATTGACCTAAGATCGATAGGGTCCCAGATAGCCTGGGAATAGATCGTTTGGCTCTGGATAGATTGACCCAGATAGATTGGCCAGAGATACATTTGCCCAGGATAGATCAAAGCAATATAGATTGGCCCAAGATAGTTAAACCCAATATATGTTGGGTACAGATAGATTGGCCCACCATAGATTTGCCAAGATCGGTTGACCCAAGATAAATTGGCACAAGGTAGAATAGCCCTAGATACATTGGCCAGAGAGAGATAGAGAGATAATAGATTGGTCTGAGATAGATCGGACCCAGATGGATTGGGCAGAGATAAAATGGCTCAAGAAAGATTGGCTCAACATAATTTGGCCGAGTACAGATTGGCCCAAAATAGTTTGGTCCCAGAGTTTGGCAGCAGATAGATTGGACTCAAAAGGATGATCCAAACTAGAATGACTCAAGATAGATTGACCCACGTTAAATAATCCCAGCATAGATTGGCCCGATACAGATCATCATAAGATAGATTGGCACAAAATACAGTGGCCCAGGATAAACTCCAAGATAAACTCGCTCGAGATCCATTGGCCCAAGATCATTTGGCTGAAGAAGGATTGGTCTACCATCATTTGGCTGAAGATAGATTGGCCAAAGAAAGATTGGCACCTCAGGGATTGTCCCAAGATATATTGGTGCCGGGGAGAATGGCCCTAGATTGTTTAGCCCTGTATAGATTGGCCCCAGTTAGATTGGTCACTGATAGGTTGACCCAGATAGATTGATTCCAGATAGATTGGCTCAGAATAGCTTGGCTGAAGATAGATAGGCCCAAGATAGATTGGTCAGAGATAGATTGTTCTAAGTTGTCCCAAGAGAGATTGGCCATAGATATTAGCCATAGATAGATTGGCCCAATATAGATTGGCCCAAGATAGATTAGCCAGAGATCTATTGGCCCTAGATAGATTGGCCAAAGATTGCTTGGCTGAAGATAGATTGTCCCAAGATAGACTGGCCCAGCACAGATTGGCCCCAGAGAGATTGACATACAATTGATTCACTAACATTGATTGTTAGTGACCAATCAATGAATTGTTGGTTCATTTGAACCAAGATAGATTTCCCTAGATATATTTGCCCAGGATAGATTACCCAAGATTGATTGGCTCCAGGTTGTTTGGCCCCAGATAGATTGGCCGCACATAGTTTGACCTCAGACAGTTTGGCCCCAGATCAATTGACCCCGTTCTATTAGCCCCATGTATATTGGCCCCAGATACATTGGCCCAAGATGGATTGGCTTAATCCTGATTGGCCCACATGGATTGGACACAGATTGGCCCCAAATAGTTTGGCCTCAGATATATTGGCCCAAGTTAGATTAGAACTAGATTGATTGGTACCAGAGAGTTTGGCCCAACATAGATTGGCCACAGACAGATTGACACCTGATTGATTGGCCCAAGATGGATTGACCCACGATTGATTAGCTGAGAGTTTGATCTCAGTTAGATTTGCCAAAGATAGATTGGCACCTAATAGTTTGGCCAAAATCAGATTGGCCCTGATAGATTTGCCCAAGACATATTGGTCAAGATAGATTGGCCCAGTATAGATTGCCTCTGAATAGATTGGCCCTCAGTAGATATGCTGAAGACAGATTGGCCTGAGATTAATTGGCTCAAGATAAATAGTCCAGACATAGATTGGCCCCCAATACAATGGCCCAGGATAGAGTGGCCGAAGAAAGATTAGCCCCAGATAAAAAGGCCCCAGACAGTTAGGCACAAGATAGATTGGCTCAAGAGAGCTTTGCACAAGATATATTGATGCATTGAGATTGTCCCAAGATAGAATGGCCCAAGATTGATGGCACAACATAGATTGGCCTAAGAGAGTTAGGGCCCCGATAGCCTGGGCCCCAATCAATTGGCCCAAGATAGACTGGCAAAGATAGATTGGCCAGAGACATTGGCCCAGGTTAGATTAACACAATATAGATTATTCCAAGATACCTAAATCCAACATATGTTGGGTATAGAAAGAGAGGCCCATGATAGATTTGCCAAGATGAATGACACAAGATGTATTGGCACAAGGTCAATTGGCCTGCGATATATTGGCTTGAGATAGATTGGCCCGAGATAGATTGGACCCTGATGGATTTGCCAGAGATAGATTGGCTCAAGAAAGATTGGTACAATGCCTTTTCCACTGCGGCTGCTGCTCGAGCAAGATCGAGGAGCCCAAATGAACTACTTTGGACACCAGCAGCCAAGTGAAATACTTCCAGAATGTGAACTGAGAGTTTACACCAGGCTGCGACAGTGGGGCAGGGTACCTCTCTCTAGGTTTTTCCATCTTATGAGCACCACAAAAGGGTAAAAGCTTGCAGTGATGTAATTTCTGGCAGTATTTTCCCTGGACTTTATACAAAAATCCAAACCCGAGCGGCTGTGGCTGCAGCCGTGCAACCTAATGTCATCTAATCATCAGCAATATGAAATGGTTCCTTTTTAACGGGTCAGACTTTGGGGGGAAACCCTAACAAGAATAGTAAGTCTTTTGTTGAAATATTGAAGGCAATCAAAGTAGCAGCCATCTCTCTAGACTGAACTAAGCCATAACCCCACGCTGGCCGAGGAGAAGAAATATCCTTCTTTCTCGGGAAGAAATGCGGCATGGTGTCAGCCATACTATGATGTTCATTAAGCAGACACGAACTTGGTGGTGCAGGAACGGGATATAAGGGAAAAAAAAATTATCACGTACTTGGAACAGCGGGACGCTGGTGGAGTCTCAAGCCGGGGCCAATACCAGCGCACTACTTTTGGTTCCAGAATCTGCTTGCAGACATGCTGCTAGACTATCAACTAAGCCATATCCCCACTCCGGCTGACGATGGGAAATAACCCTCTTTCTCTTTTTTTTCCCTTTGTCGGGCAGCGTGGCGTCAGTCATATTCTGAGGATTACTAAGCAGGCATGAACTCAGTGGCGCGGGAAGGAGGGGGAACAAAAAAGAAAAGTTATGTACCTGGAACAGCGGGACTTAATATCTCTACATTCTCAGCAATGGAAAACTAATTATCAAATGCTTCCTTGGCAGTAGGACTGTCTTTTTTTTAGGGGGGGAAACTCCAACAACAATAGTGAGTTATGTGTTGAAACATGGAATGTAACCAAGATAAAGAGAAAACGAAAGTGAAACTTATCACTTACGTGGGTGGGGACTGGGGTATACTGGGGTTGTTGGTGGTGGAATATGGGCACTGGTGAAGGGAAGGGTATTTAAGTATTGTATAACTGACATAACCCTGAGAACTTTGTAACCTTCCAGATGGTGATTCAATAAAATAAAATTAAAAAAAAAGATTGGTACAATGGAGTTGGGACAAAGATATATTGGCCCATGATAGACTGGTACTACCTAGATTGCCTACAGATAGATTGGACACCTGAGGATGGCCCAAGATAGAATGACCCAAGATTGATTGGCCAAGGATAGATTGTCCCAGCACAGATTGGGCCCAGATAAATTGTCCTAAGATAGATTGGCACAAGATACAGTGGCCCAGGAGAGATTGTCCCAAGATAGATTGACCTCAGATATATGGGCCCACTATAGATTGGTCCAAGATCGATAGGTCCAAGATAGATTGGTTCAAGAGAGTTTGGCATAAGATAGATAGACACCCCCCCCCATACATTGGACCCATACAAATTGGCCCGAGATAAATTCACCCGAGATTGATTGGCCTGACCAGGAATGGCCCGAACAGGATTGGTCCAACATAGTTTGGCCAAACATAAATAGGCCCCACAAGTATTGGCCCCAGGTATATTGGCGCCAGAGAGAATGGCCCTAGATCATTTGGCCCAATCTAGGTTTACCAATCTATCTCGAGCCAATCTGTCTTGGTCCAAACTATCTTCGGCCAAGTTATCTTAGGCCAAACTATTTGAAGTCAATTATTCTGGGGCCAATCTGTCAGTGGCCAATCTAACTGGTGCCAGTCTCTCCTGGGCCAATCTCTCTGGGAACAATAAACCTGGAGCCAATCTCTTTGTGATCAATCTATCTTTTGCCAATGTATATTGATGAAATCTGTCTGGGGCCAATCTCTCTGAGACCAATATATTTTGGATCAAATGACTTTAGGCCAATCTCTTTGGCCTAAACTCTCTTTGGCCATTTTATCTTGGGCCAAACTATCTTAGGCCAATCTAAGTGGGGCCAATGTATGTTGGGCCAATCTAACTTCGGCCCAAATATCTTAGGTCAATCTGTCTCATGCCAAGCTATCTCGAGTCAATATATCTTGTTCCAATCTATCTTGGGCAAATCAATTTCGATCTCAAATCCTTTGGGTCTATCTATCTTGGTCCAATATATTTGGGACCAATCCATCTTCTGCCAATCAATTTGGTGCCAATCTATCTTGGACCAACTCTCTGGGGCCAATTTATCTTGGGCCAGAAGAAATGAGGCCAAAATATCTGGGGCTAATCTCTCTGGCCAATATATCTGGAGTCAGTCTATATGGGACCAATCTATCTTCGGCCAACTATCTTAGGCCAATCTATATTGGGCAAGTCTACCTTGGATCAATCAATTTCAGGCAAATCTATCTCGGGGAAATCTATCTAGGGCCAATTTATCTTCAGCCAATACATCCGGGCTAATCTATTTTGGGCCAATCTATCTTGGGCGAATCTATCTTGAGTGAATATATATTGTGCCAATCATTCTTGGGCTAATCAAACGAGCCAATCTATCATGGCAGTTTATCTGTGGTGAATATATCTGGAATCAAACTATTTGGTGCAATGAATCTTGGACAAATCTAATTTTGGCCAATCTATCTGAAAATAATCTATCTTGTGTGTAAAAACACAAAAAAGAAAAGGGAGGGGAGGAGGGGAGCACCTCACCGCACCGGGCACAGGGCACAGAGCAGCAGCACTGTCTCTTCCGCCACCCGCGTTCGGTAGTCTCCAGCCACTTTCCCCACCCCGAAGATATTGATGGCGATGATGAGGCAGGCGAAGGAAGGAACGGAGTCAGGCTGGTTGGTCTCAGTTGCAGTTTATTCCATTCGCATCTCCATTTTCCTCTGATTCTCCTCCTGCTTCATTCTCCTTCTCCTCTGGATCTGGATCTTGGTCTAGTTTCTCCAGATCTCGCTCTGGGACTCGCACTGGGACTGGCTCTGGGACTCACCCTGGAACTGGCCCTGGAACTGGCCCCCTGCCCACTCTCACAGCCTAGTTAAATCCCACAGCATGAGGGGTTGGGGCTTACACATAGGTGTGGTCACAATCAAAGGGTAAAGGGGTAAAGTTCTTTCCCTTAGGAGATGCTTATTCTAGGACAGATTCTCTTTTAGCAGGACACTGGCCCAAGAGCGGAATCCCATGGGTGTGTTTCTCCTCTCCTTGTCCAACTAACATATAAGTATTCATATTATTAATCATTTTGTATGGACATAGCAAGAGATGTATTAAGCTTATAGAATTGCTCTCCTGGGGTCATCTCAATCTCAGACTACAGTGCTCAGGCCAGATTAGTCTTTCCTATCCCTAGCAGGGTCCTAGTCTCCTCGTTGTTTTCGGATCATGACACAACATGTCCATGACCAAGCTCTTAACATATAGTTGAGCATTAGGTGCTTTGGCCAGGCCCATCTCGATGCCAGGGTAGCACATAACTCACCGCTTGCCTTGGGTCTGTCCCATCCCTCATTGAGACCCTGCTTTTGGGGGTGCTAGGAAGTAAGGGCAGCTGAGGCTTAAGTTGAGAAAGCAGATGCCCGGGAGTGAATAATATTTGAAGCCAATTAAATCCCATGTTACCAAAGCATATTAACAATTGTCTTTCTTTGTCCATACAAAAAGGATATTGCTTTAAAGTAAACTATTCAAAATACATGAGGAGAGGAGCAAGGCAATATTAACTTACAATACAAGTTCACTGTCCTAGCAAGGTCTGATAACAGAGTCTGATTAGGGGAAGAGTTGGGGAAGGGAGCATAGAAGTGATTACATATAGACAAAGGAGTGGAAGTGACTTGGGAGCACCTTGATGGGCATGACATAACTAAGCTCCTAGTGGCAAGGGGAGCAGGACATACCAATGTAGTCTAGAATAGTTCAGAGATTATAACCGGATAGGCCCAAACTCTGTGGCAAGGGAGAAAGGACAAACCAATGATATCCTACAATCTTGTACTAGTCTATTTGGGAACAATCTATCTTTAGCCAATCTACTGGCTATCTGCTCCCAACTATCTAGGGCTATCTATCTGGGACCACTCCACGTGAGGCCAATCTAATCTGGGTCAACCTATCTTGAACCAATCTATCTTGGGCCAATATGTCTGTGGCAAATCTATCTTGGACAATGTATCTGGAGCCAATCTAGCTGGATCCAGTCTATCTGGGGACAATCTATGGGAGGCCATTCTCTCTTGGGCCAACCTCTTTTTTTTATTTTTGAGTCACACCCAGCGATGCACAGGAGTTACTCCTGGCTCATGCACTCAGGAATTACTCCTGGCGATGCTCAGAAGATCATATGGGATTCTGGGAATCGAAACCGGGTCAGCTGCGTTCAAGGCAAACACCCTACCTGCTGTGCTATTGCTCCAGCCCCATGGGACAACCTCTCTTGGGCAATCTATCTTGACCACTCTATCTGGGGCTAATCTATACTGGTCCATCTATCTCTGGCCAATCTATCTCTGACCAATCTATCTTAGTTCATTCTATCTGGGGCCTCTCTATCTTGGGCCAATCAGTTTTTGGCCAATCCAACTTGGACCAATCTATCTTTAGCCAATCTATATTGGGCCCATCTATCTGGGGCCAATCTAGCATGGGCCAATGTTTCTTGGGCCAGTCTATCTCAGGCCTGTCTCTCTTGGGCCAATTTATCTGGGGCCAAAATTTCTGGGGCTAATTTCTCTTGGGACAATTTTTGTTGGACAAATCTATCTGGGGCCAAATTATCTGGGGCCATTCAATGTCAGCAAATTTACCTGGGCCAATCCAGCTATAATCAGTCTATCTTTGCCAGTCTCTATTGGGTCAATCTGTCTTGGGCCAATCTGTCCTGGGCAAATCTACCTTGGCCAATCTATCTTGGGACAATCTATCTGGTGTGAATCTATCTGGGACCATTCTATCTTGGGCCAATCTATCAGTGGTCAATCTCACTGGGGCCAATCTCTCTGGGGGAAATCTCTCTGGGATCAATATATCTCGGGCTAATCTATGTAGGCCCAGTCTATCTTGGGCAAGTCTATATTGGGAAGATTCTCTTGGGCTAATCTATTTTGGGGCAGTCTATCTTGGGTCTACATAGGCCCAATCTAAATGGGGACAGTATATCTGGCGCTAACCTCCTAGGGCTATTCTATCATGGGCAAATCAAACTGGGTCCAATCTATGTTGAGGTAATTTATCTTGGGCTAGTCTATCTCAGGCCAATCAATCTGTGGCCAAATTGATGTGTGCTAATATATCTAGGCCACTCTCTCTTAGATCAATCTATCCGGAGCAACCTATCTGGGGCCAATCCATCTGGGCCAATCCATGTGGGGCCAATCATCTTGGAACAATCTCTCTTGGGACAATCGACCTGGGGCCAATCTATCTCTGGCCAATCTTTCTTGGTTTAATCTATCTGGATCCAATCTATCTGGGGCCAATCTAGCTGTGGACAGTCTATGTGGGAACAATCTTTCAGGCCAATCTATCTAAGCCCATCTAGATTGTGTCAATCTATCTCGTGCCAGTATCTTGGGCCAATCTACCTAGATCAATATGTATGGGACAATCTATCTGGGGCCCTCTATCTGGGGCCAGTTTATGTGTGCCCAATCTAACTGGGGCCAAATGATCTGGTGACAACCTCTCCTTGCCCATATACCTGGGGCCAATAAACAGTGAACCACTCTTCCTTAAAAAATCTATCTTTGCAAATCTATCTTGGGCCAATCTATCTTTGGCCAATCGATCTGGGCCAATCGATCTGGGTCCAATCTGTCTCAGATGAATCTCTCTGAGGCCAGTCTGTATGGGACCAAGCTAACTTGAGCAAAACTCCCTTACACTAATGTCTATTAAGAATGCCCAATCTCTCTTGGTCCAATCTATCTTGCACTAATCTATCTCGGCCAGTGTATCTCGAGCCAATATATCTTGGTCAATCTATGAGGAGTCAAACTATCTGGGCCAGTCTATCTTGGGAAAATCTATCTGGGGACAATTGATCTTTGTCTTATATAGTTTGGGCCAATCTATATGGAGCCAAATAATCTAGGACCAATTTATTTTGGGCCAATCTAAAAAGGGTTATTATCTTGGACCAATCTATTATGGGCCAATCTATCTTGGGCCAATTGATCTCTGACCAAACAATCTTGAGCCAATCTATCTCAGCCCCATCTATCTGGGGCCAATCATACCTGGGCCAATCCATCTTGGGCCAGCCTATCTGTGGCCAGTGATCTGGGGCTATCTCTTCTGGGTCAATCTATCTTGGGCCTATCAATATTTGGCCAATCTGTCACTGAACAATCTATCTCAAACCAGTCTATCTCATTCAGGTTTATCTTGGGCCAATCTAACTTTGGCCAATCTACCTAAGGCCAATATATCCTGGGCCAATCTGTCCTGTGCCAACCTCCCTTGAGCCCATCTATTTAGGGCTATTCTATCTAGGGCCAATCTATCTGGGACCAATCTATCCTGGGCCAGTACCTGGGGCCAAAATATCAGGGACGATATGTCTTGGGACAATCTATCTGGGACCAATCTACCTAGGCCAAATCAATCTGGGGCCCAAATTTTTTTTTTTTTTTTGGTCTGAGAAAGCCTTTATTTTCCACCAACACCCATTTTTTTTAATTTATTTATTTTTAATTAGAGAATCATCGTGAGGGTACAGTTACAGATTTATACACTTTTGTGCTTATACTTCCCTCATACAAAGTTTGGAACCCATCCCTTCACCAGTGCCCATTCTCCACCACCCGTAAACCCAGTGTCCCTCCCACCCTCCCCAATCCCATCTCCCCCCCACCCCACCCTGCCACTGTGGCAAGGCATTCCCTTCTGTTTTCTCTCTCTAATTAGCTGTTGTGGTTTGCAATAAAGGTGTTGAGTGGCCGCTGTGCTCAGTCTCTAGCCCTCATTCAGCCCGCAACTCCCTTCCCCCACATGGCCTTCGACTACAATGTACTTGGTGATCGCTTCTCTGAGTTGACCTTTCCCCGGAACGTGAGGCCAGCCTCGAAGCCATGGAGTCAACCTCCTGGTACTTATTTCTACAGTTCTTGAGTGTTAGTCTCCCACTCTGTTATTCTATATACCATAGATGAGTGCAATCTTTCTATGTCTGTCTCTCTCTTTCTGACTCATTTCACTCAGCATGAAACTTTTCATGCCCATCCACTTGACTACAAAATTCTTGACCTCCTTTTTTCTAACAGCTGCATAGTATTCCATTGTATAGATGTACCAAAGTTTCCTCAACCAGTCATCCGTTCTGGGGCATTCGGGTTTTTTCCAGATTCTGGCTATTGTAAACAGTGCTGCGATGAACATACATGTGCAGATGTTGTTTCGATTGTACTTTTTTGCCTCTCTGGGATATATTCCCAGCAGTGGTATTGCTGGGTCAAATGGGAATTCAATATCTAATTTTTTGAGAGTCGTCCAAATTGTTTTCCAGAAGGGCTGAACCAGTCGGCATTCCCACCAGCAGTGAAGAAGGGTCCCTTTCTCCCCACATCCTCTCCAACAGCGGTTGCTTTTGTTCTTTTGGATGTGTGCTAGTCTCTGTGGTGTGAGGTGGTATCTCAAAGTTGTTTTGATCTGCATCTCTCTGATGATTAGTGATGCAGAGCACTTTTTCATGTGCCTTTTGGCCATTCGTATTTCTTCCTTGGTAAAGTTTCTGTTCATTTCTTCGCCCCATTTTTTGATGGGGTTGGATGTTTTCTTCTTGTAGAGTTCAACCAGTGCTTTATATACCATTGATATCAACCCCTTATCTGATGGGTATTGTGTAAATATCCTTTCCCATTCTGTGGATAGTCTTTGTATTCTGGTCACTGTATCTCTTGCGGTGCAGAAGCTTTTTAGTTTAATGTAGTCCCATTTGTTGATCTCTGTTTTTACTAGATTGCTTAGTTCCGTGTCACCTTTGAAGATACCTTTATCTTCAATATCGTGGAGGGTTTCGCCAACCTTGTCTTCAATGTACCTTATGGTTTGTGGTCTAATGTTGAGGTCTTTAATCCATTTTGATCTGACTTTTGTGCATGGTGTCAGGTCAAGGTCTAAACCCATTTTTTTGCATGTGGTTGTCCAGTTGTGCCAGCACCATTTGTTAAAGAGGCTTTCCTTGCTCCACTTCACATCTCTTGCTCCCTTATCAAAGATTAGATGGTCATACATTTGGGGTTGTGTGTAGGGATATTCCACCCTGTTCCATTGGTCTACGGCTCTGCCTTTGTTCCAGTACCATGCTGTTTTAATTGTTACTGCTTTGTAGTAAAGTTTGAGGTTGGGGATGGTGATGCCTCCCATCATCTTTTTCCCAAGAATTGTTTTAGCTATCCTTGGACGTTTGTTATTCCATATGAATTTTAGGATTGCTTGATCCATTTCTTTGAAGAATGTCATGGGTATACTTATAGGGATCGCATTGAATCTGTATAATGCTTTAGGGAGTATTGCCATTTTGACAACATTGATTCTCCCTATCCACGAGCAGGGTATATGTTTCCATTTCCTCATGTCCTCTTTGATTTCATGGAGTAGCGTTATGTAGTTTTCTTTGTAAAGGTCTTTTACTTCCTTGGTTAAGCTAATTCCGAGGTACCTGATTTTCTGGGGCACGATTGTGAATGGGATTGCTTTTTTCATGTCCCTTTCCTCTGCCTCATTGTTTGCATATATGAAGGCCATGGATTTTTGGGTATTGATTTTGTAGCCTGCAACTTTACTGTATAAGTCTATTGTTTCTAAGAGTTTCTTAGTAGAGGTTTTAGGCTTCTCTAGATATAGTATCATGTCGTCTGCAAATAGTGAGAGTTTGATTTCTTCCCTTCCTATCTGGATGCCCTTGATCTCTTTTTCTTGTCTAATAGCTATCGCAAGTACTTCCAGTACTATATTGAAGAGGAGTGGTGAGAGTGGGCATCCTTGTCTTGTGCCTGATCTTAGAGGAAAGGCCCTTAGTTTTTCCCCGTTGAGGATAATGCTTGCCGTAGGCTTGTGATAGATGGCTTCGACTATCTTGAGGAAAGTTCCTCCAAACCCCATTTTGGCGAGGGTTTTCATCATGAAAGGATGTTGGATCTTGTCAAATGCTTTCTCTGCATCTATTGATATGATCATATGGTTTTTATCTTTACTTTTGTTGATATGCTGGATTATGTTGATTGATTTCCGAATGTTAAACCATCCTTGCATCCCTGGGATGAATCCCACTTGGTCGTGATGTATGATCTTTTTGATGAGTTGTTGGATCCTATTTGCTAGTATTTTGTTGAGGATCTTCGCATCGGTGTTCATCAGGGAAATTGGTCTGTAATTTTCTTTCTTAGTGGTGTCTTTGTTTGCTTTTGGTATTAGGGAGATATGTGCTTCATAGAAACTGTTTGGGAGAGTTCCTGTTTTTTCAATTTCCTGGAAAAGTTTGAGGAAAACAGGCAATAGGTCTTCTTTAAATGTTTGGAAGAATTCGCCAGTGAAACCATCTGGGCCTGGGCTTTTGTTTTTGGGGAGGTTTTTGATTACCGTTTCAATTTCCTTAACATTGATGGGTCTATTCAGGTATTCCAGGTCTTCTTTCTTCAGTGTTGGGAGATTATAGGAATCGAGGAATCCATCCATTTCTTTTAGGTTCTCCTTTTTTGTGGCGTAAAGACTTTCAAAGTAGTCTCTAATGATCTTTTGAATCTCACTGGTTTCTGTTATGATGTCCCCCTTTTCATTTCTGATTCGATTTATTAGAGTTTTCTCTCTTTCTTTCTTTGTGAGACTTGCTAGCGGTTTATCAATCTTATTTATTTTCTCAAAGAACCAACTCTTTGTTTCATTGATCTTTCGGATTGTTTTTTTGGTTTCGATGTCATTAATTTCTGCTCTAATTTTTATTATTTCTTTCCTTCGGTCTGGTTTGGGGTCCTTTCTCTGGTCCTTTCCTAGGGTCTTGAGTCGTGAAGTCAAGCTATCTATGTGGGTCCTTTCTTCCTTCCTGAGGAATGCTTGGAGAGCTATAAATTTTCCCCTTAACACGGCTTTAGCTGCGTCCCATAGGTTTTGGTAGCTCGTGTCTTCATTCTCATTTGTTTCTAAGTATCTTTTGATTTCTTCCTTGATTTCCTTCTTGACCCACTCATTCCAACAACTTTATATTTTAAGGATGCCTAGTGATTCTATGTGAACTACAGTAGCCTCTGCTCTCCATGTGCCTAGGGCATGTTGATGTACTTACTTACCATCCTTGATGTCTGCCAACTTCAACAATGGCTCACCTGTTGGGCTCTGGAGGTGTGGGGAGAGCAATATTGGATTGTATTGACCTGCCTGTGAGACCACAGATGGCTGCCCAGGTGACCCTTAAGCTTGGACAATCCAGGTGTTTGTCTACTTATGTGTCTCATTCTCTGTGACTGAACCCTACTGGATGGAGGTTGAAAGTGATATTTGGATTTGGCAGAGGAGAAACAAGTTAGACAGATTACAACCAAATATCGTGATAAACAAATTTCATCATCCATTAGAAAATCCCAAGTAGTATGGGATAATTGGGGACCTATGAAGGGAATCAGATTGAACAAAAGTATTTCTTGAAGGTAGTTGTAACTTAAAATAATGTCATCATCTGTATCAAAATGATGACCAGTGGGCAAGGCATTTGCCTTGCACACGGTGGACCTGGGTTCAATTCCTGACATCCCATCCTATATGGCCCCTTGCATATTGTCTTCATGCATGGCTAGCACCCTATAAACTATACTACCATTCACGCCCCAGAAATGTAGGGTGTGTGTGTGTGTGTGTGTGTGTGTGTGTGTGTGTGTGTGTGTGTGTGTGTAGGGAGAGGTTTTGTTTTGGGTCAGCCCCAGTGGTATTCAAGTGGTCCTGCCTCTGTGCTCAGGAGTGACTCCTGGTTGTGCTCATGGGACCATATGTGGTGCTGGAGATAGAACCAGGGTAAGTCACAGGAATAGTAATATATTAACCCCTATATTATTGCTCAGACCCTGGAGTACAAATAATTTTTAGAAGCAAAAAAGGCCAGTAGGAGCCAGTGCAAAAACATAATCAGGAACTTTGCTGGTGAAGGATCAGCCAAGGCTCCAGGGGCTGGTTTCATACTACAAATGCAAGGTTGAGCAGAGACAGAGACAGATCTTCAGAGACTAACACATTTACTATGAGTGGTTATTTAAATAGAAAACATTTGCTGTCCCTAATTAGCAAAAGGAAGAAAGACAGAAAGAGAGAAAAAAGGAAGGAAGGAAGGAAGGAAGGAAGGAAGGAAGGAAGGAAGGAAGGAAGGAAGGAAGGAAGGAAGGAAGGAAGGAAGGAAGGAAGGAAGGAGGAGAAAGAATAAAAGGAAAGGGAAAGTAAAAGAAGGAAGGCCTTATAGGCCATTATAAGAATGTTGACTTTGGCGCTGAGAAAAATTAGGAGACATGGGAGAGTTTGAATGGAGAAGGGGTAGCATCTCATGTTTTGAAAGGAACATAATGATGGCGGTTGGACACATGATTTAGGATC
Source organism: Sorex araneus (assembly GCF_027595985.1). NCBI lineage: Eukaryota > Metazoa > Chordata > Mammalia > Eulipotyphla > Soricidae > Sorex > Sorex araneus. The sequence continues at coordinate 231,097,496 of NC_073303.1, forward strand.
CATGTATATGAAGTAGCACTGTCGTCCAATTGTTCATCAATTTGCTTGAGCGGGCACCAGTAACACCTTCATTGTGAGACTTGTTGTTACTGTTTTTGGCATATCAAATACAACACGGGTAGCTTGCCAGTCTCAGCCATGCAGGCAGGGATACTCTTGGTAGCTTGCCGGGTCTCCAAGAGGGACGGAAGAACTGAATCCAGGTCGGCCGCATGCAAGGCAAATGTCCTATCTGCTGTCCAAGTTTTCTCTCCTTCACTCATTATCTACAAGTTAATAGGAAAATTGGGAATAACTGTTGGTCTGTGACAGAGGTTTTTCTTTGCAAACTTAAAATTACATAAACATAATACTTCTTACCTTTTTTATTGTAGAAATATGAGGCCATGCGTACACTCTCCCTGAGAGCCTCTAAGTTCTATGCTTGTCAAAGGGTTGTTACTATTTTCCCCTTAAAGAAATGCTTAAAACACTTCACTTCAACCCCCCACCCACAGCCCTGCAAAAGAAAAATGAGGCCACCACACTCAATGTTCTGCAGCTTGCTTTGTGTTTCTTTGGTCTTTGCACGGATAACTTTTGGGGGTTGCTTTGGGGTCAAACCGCTAGTGCTGGGAGGGCCCAGGGTCCTTGCCTGAATTCCAGCCAGGAACTCCAGAAGGAATGCCAGCCCGTTGAGCTCTCTCTGGCCTTGTATGTAACCTGTCATTTGGAACCTATTTTATTTTCCTACTTTTGTTTTCCCTCTCATTTATGAAATTCAATTTTTCAGCAAAAAACATTTTAACATGTTTAAAAAACATCCACCAATTTTCCAATGATGCACATCTGCTGCACTGGTCCCTCTGCTTCCCCGCTTCCTTCCCTTTCATCCATCACCCCATAACTCTCCTAGGACCATCACTTCCCACCACCACCTGCCCAGCCTCAAGGAGAGACAGTAGGAACCGCTTTGGGAGTGATGACCTATTGTGCATGTCCCAATCTGGTAGCTCATCACGGCTGAGCCCCTGAAACCATTTGTGGCATTGATTCTTGTCTGAGCTTCAGTAAACAGCAATGTTTACAGCAGGCTGCAGGCACCAGGAAACGAGGAAGACCACCTAGCCGGCCCCTAAGCTAATATATTTTGAGCTACCCTCCAGCAGTGTCAGGATGCTGTGGCCTGAAAGCTGGCTTGGCATCCTTGAGGAGTTTGCAAATCCAAAGAACTTATATAGACATATGGACCTCATTTTGGAACCTCAGTAGCAAAGTGACACCATAATACTGGTCCTGAGTATTGTTGGGAAGATGAAGTGAAATGGTGCTGAACCTAGGGTCTAAGTACGTGGTGATTTATCTTTACAACTCCCAGGAACTGATCTTGGGGCTTCCTGCTACAACTGTTCTCTTGGCTTGTTCCCTGTTAACAGTAGCCCGTGAATAACTCTGAGGGCCATTGACCACTCAACTGTAGTTTCATTCCCAAGAAATATGTGTTCTGATCACACAACCATTATCATTTATGAATAGGATCACCCAAATCTTTTGGAGATGTGTCTCAAATCTCTTAATTTTCCAAAGGTGGTCATGAGACATCTAGACAGCCTCCATGAAAGAATATTTACTATTCTTCTGGCCATCTTAGACTCACCTGCCTTCTTCAGTCTATTCCAATTTCAGTATTTAAATCAAACCCACTTACCATGCCATTTCTCCCATTCTTTTTTGGGAGAAGACCAGGAATGGGGGAATAATTGGTTGTGCTCAGGGTTTACTCCTGGCTCTGTGCTCAAGGATCACATCTGGCGGGACTCAGGGGACCATATAGGATTCCAGGGATGAATCTTGGATCAGCCTCCTGCAAGGCAAATGCCCTATTGTACTATTATACTATTCCTCTGAGCCTCCCCCACTCTTTATCAGGCCCATAAAATTTCTCCTCTTATGGGCTTTAAAACCCTGCACCAAGTTTCTCTTTCTTAGAATCTTGTCTGTTTCTCTTTTGTCCTCTCTCTAATTCCCCATTCTTTCTCATGCCATCCTCCAACCCCAAACCCCTCCAAATAACAAACATAGTTGACAGCATCTCAAAATTCAGAACTTTTGTTACCAATCTATGAACTTTAATGCATCTCTTTAACTTGTTAAAAATATATCAGAATGAATGAAATGTGTATGGCATTTTAAGTGTTTGTCTGTGACAACCAATGGTACCTAAAGTGGCACTCACCATTTCAGCTACTCACATTATGTAGCCGTAGTACTAAGAGATGCCCGTATCTTTTTCTCTCAATAAAAAACCTGCACTTTCCCCAAAGAGGTGATCCTGCTGAGCCTTCCTTTTCATAGCCTCACTCTCTGGTCTTTGCTCTTTTGTGATGGGCTTTGACATTACTGGCTCAGGAACACTGGGCTTTCTCCATGGAATTGGTTGGAAAGGGAAGTCTTGGAGTAGAAAGACTCCTGACTCTGATGTTTGGGTGGAGCCTGGCGCTTGGTCACAGAGACAGGAAGAGGCTCCCGCTGGAGAGAAGTGCTAGCTGTTGTCTTGTAGGTAGCAGGTCTAGAAGTTGCAGGCTGAGGAATAGGCCGGCTAGTAGGGTTCAGCAAGCCTGGTCGAGATGGGTTGGTTGAATTTAGAAATTTGTAAAATAATAAATGTTATACAGAGCTTAGCATTGTAGGGTACTATCAATTTCACCACTTTCCTGGAAAAAAAGGACAGTTCATATCATGGAATAGGAGTAGGAATTAAGCGCCACTTATCAGGGAATCAGTGCTAAAGTAGAGATTGTAGGTTTGATGACTTTGGACAGGATATCTGAACACCAGGTATATTCAGAACTTTATTGTACATTAAAGTAAGGGAAAGTTAAAGTGGCACCATCAGAATAAGAGTTCTGAAATGTCTTCAGAACACAAAAAGCAATAGTTAAGAAATGTAGTTTGCCATTAGTTTGGTAATACTGGGGGACTCATGAACTAGAACATTGAAAAATGTGGCATTCCTTGGTGTGCTCCTGGTGTTTCACTATATGAAGCCTAGATGGCCATTATGCTATCATGCCTTCCAGTCTGTCTTAGGAGCCCTTATGTTGAATTGAAAATAAGGTGCTGTAAAATGAGTGAGGGGGAGTTTAAAATTAAACTGAGTTAATTTAACTGCAAGTTTCATAAACTTAAAAATATCAATGTATTTAACTTAAATGCCACCTGCCTACAGTTTTCCACTTGCAGATTTGATCTCAAGTTTTGAATGCTAACTTTACCTTCTCTCTGTTTTACTCACCTTGATAACTCGATTCTGTGATGGATTGAGCAAGCACAGAGTAGTAGGTTCCAGAGATGGAGGCTGGTGGTCAGTTTCTTGGGGCCTGGACCTCCTTTAGAACCATAACCATTTGTGGGGATGTGTTGCTGTAAGTTTGGAGGGCAGAACCCTACCTCCTGTGTATGACATGAAGCCATAGCATTGCAGGCAGGGACCAAGTTCTCCAGAAAGGAGAGGTCTTTGAGTTCCCTGATGATAATAATACACCTGGCTCCTTCCTGCTAGGGAAGCAACAGGCTGTGACTCTGATTTGGAACCTGAGATGGTATCCTCTCAACAAGAGTGACAGAAAGTGACGGGTACAGAGACACCATGATGTTGGTATCCAAGGTTCTCTCATAGCGAGCTGCCATCGACATGGAAGAGACAGCAGTGTCTTGATCAGTGACAGTCACAGTAAGGTCTCCCATGGAAGACTTCTTTTCAGCACTTCCTTCAATATCCCACTCCAAAACACTCCAAAGGATAGGAAGCAGATGAAGTGGATATATGGCTCTGGCCAGACACCTCAGACAGCTTCGTTCTGCTAGAACTTTGGTCAAGATAGTCACTACCCATCGGTGGTTGGAAAGAGATGCCAGAGGCTGAGGGCAGGGGCCAAGCAGAACTAGCAGCTGGAGCAGATACTGAGGAGTATTAGGGCAGCGCTGAGGTTGACTGGCAGCGGCGGCAAAATGGGGGTAGGGTCCAGAAGGGCCCAAGCCGCAGGACGCTGACTTGGGGGCAGTTTCTCGCAGGGCCGCAGGGCGCAGGGGGCTATGTGTTGTTTTTTAAATAGAAAATATTTGGCAATCTCTAATTAGCAAAAGGGAGGGAGAGAAGAAAGAAAGAAAGAAAGAAAGAAAGAAAGAAAGAAAGAAAGAAAGAAAGAAAGAAAGAAAGAAAGAAAGAAAGAAAGAAAGAAAGAAAGGAAGGAAGGAAGGAAGGAAGGAAGGAAGGAAGGAAGGAAGGAAGGAAGGAAGGAAGGAAGGAAGGAAGGAAGGAAGGAAGGAAGGAAGAGAGAGAGGGAAAGGAAAGAAAGAAAGTAAGAAAGAAAGAAAGAAAGAAAGAAAGAAAGAAAGAAAGAAAGGAAGGAAGGAAGGAAGGAAGGAAGGAAGGAAGGAAGGAAGGAAGGAAGGAAGGAAGGAAGGAAGGAAGGAAGGAGGAAGAAAGGAAGAAAGAAGAAAGAAAGAAAGAAAGAAAGAAAGAAAGAAAGAAAGAAAGAAAGAAAGAAAGAAAGAAAGAAAGAAAGAAAGAAAGAAAGAAAGAAAGAAAGAAAGAGGGAGGGAGGGAAGGAAGGAGGGAGGGAGAGAGGAAGGAAGGGATAGGAGGGAGGGAGGGAGGAAGAGAGGGATGAAGGGAGGGAGCGAGGGAGAGAGAGAGGGAGGGAGGAAGAGAGGGAGAAAGGATCCTTCATCTACCAACTGCAACTCCATTTGCTCCCCCTGCTGGTCGCTGCTGTTCTTCTGTTAGGGCGCAGATCGAGATCTCCCTATAACGACAAAGAGACTCCAGAGACTGCAAACAGCAAGCAGGGTTTATTGTAAGACTGGCTAGCCAGGGTCCAGCCGCCTACGCGGCCATGCAGGTCCAGCAGGTTGGGCAAAGACCCCGAGCTTCTCCAAAGGAGATCTTATATAGGCCTTCCCCGGCCGTTACAGCAGAGCCCACGCATTTCATAGCCAATAGGTTTGTAATATTACAAACTTTCTTAACCAATCCATTTAAAAGGACATCACTCCTTAGCCTATGGTTTTAGAGATCAGTATTCGCACCAATATTCAGGAATGTCCCGGTTCTGGGGACAGTCCTGGGTCTTGTGATATGGGTCGTGTGATATGGGTCTGGTTATCTGGTCTGACCATCACCCTTCTTGCGACCCAGGGAGCCTATATCCAAATTCCTTGCTCTGGGACAGATAGACAAGTTATTCTACAATGCAGGCTCCTGTAAAAAGAGTCTTAAGAAAGCTAAATAGATTCCTGTGGTATATCCTGGGCCAGTTCCTCACATTCCTCCATTTCCCTGCGGAAATCTTTCTCTATACCCAGCCTCTAGACTGAAGGATACACTTCCCTGGGCGCTGCGGGAGTTAGAGGCTGGTATTGCTGTCTCAGAACCAGCACTTGGACTTCATTAACGCGGTCCCTAACAAATGCTACTAGCTTGTTCTGGTTGCAAGGGGTCCGTGCTCAGGAACAAAAAGCAGGGGTACTGGGGTCCCAGGTGGGATGGGATCAGGGTAAACAAGTTGACTTTCCCAGTTTCTTTTCTAGTACAAGATACCTGTAGGACAATCTTTGCCATAAAACACAATTCAGGAGTACTGAAATTGGCAAGGTAGGAGGGGAACAAGCAAGGTGTTACATACAAGCAAGCCAAGTATTGTTGGGGCCCGGTATAGGGGTTCTTCTAGCTAACCTGTAGTATAGATGCTGGGAGGCTACTGTATAGTTCTAGTTACAATAGGCTCAATAGATCCCTGATCAAACACACATCCCAGCATGGGTCATAACTGGCAAAGACCATGGTTATTTTTGCATGTCTCAATATCAAAAACTACCCAGTGCCAAAACTGGGGCAGGTAAGGAGCTCGCTCTACAGCTTTCACTATGGGCAACAGAAACAGAATAACCCATGCCCTTCCCATGGTTCCTTTAAGTCACTTTCATCAGTCTTATCTTGAGGGGTTCGTCTCCCATTGTCTGGACATGCTACTAGTTGATGTCGTTCTGATTCCAAGGAGGGAGGCAGCTTTTTTATTCCATCCTCCTTCAGAGCAGTTGGTGTGTTCAGGATCACAGTGTGAGGACCTCTCCACCAAAGTTCTTGGGTGGCCGTTTTTATCACCTGATTCAAACCAGATGTCTCAATGCATATGGATGAGGAGTTCACTCTGGCAGTGTGATCCGAGCCCCGCATGGAGCTGGGCCTTGGTACCTGTAAAGGCTAGTAATAACTGGAAAAGAGAGAGAGCATACATTTTGGCCTACTCTTCCATTTCAAGGCTAAGTTGGAATAGTGGCAGTTGACCCAAAAGAATTCCAAAGGGAACAGTGTTCCTCCGTTAATGAGGTTCACACTCACAACAGGGCAGTTGGGATTTTCAAGGTGGGACGGGCTTCCTTAATCTATCTGTCTACTTCGAATTCCCCCAGAGATTCCACCACCTTTAATCCTTTAAGGGAAAATGGTCGAAGGTCCGTTTTCTGGAGCTGCTTCCTGGTGACACAGGGACGCTGACCCTGCCTGCACAAGAGGTGAAATCTCAGGCTGCCTTAGTTTTTAGTGGGCCCCAGGCAATGAATTTGAAAAATCACATCCGTTAGTCTAAGGAATGCAACTTCGAAATGACCAAATCTTGGAGGCAGAAGAGCAAATGACAAATGCTCAAGCGCTCAGGATACAAGAACCAATTATCAATGGCATAGGAGGCATAGTTCTGAGTTACTTACTTTTACTGCCCTGTTCATCCATTCAGTATTTCACTTTCTTAGTCTAGGGGGTCTGAAATTTTCAGTGTCCGTTTGGAAACCTTGCTCCAATACTTATTCTTCCTCATCTGCAGGGTGTTCTGGTTAGGGGAGCAATTGTGTAATGGGCTATCAACCCCATGATGAAACAAGAATTGAGTTGTTATGTACTAAGAATGAATACTTAGAACCGATTTAGATCACCACTCTCAGTTCTTTAATCAATTTACAGGTTGGGGGAAGCAATTGATACTTTAAGCTGAAGTTCCCCCACTTTGGTAAAGCTCTGGCTCCTGCTTTTCTGGCCAGACTGGTGACAGCATGCACAACATTGAGTATCTTTATAGACTAGACAGCTTACTTACTAAATTACCCAACTACTCAATCACCTTTATATAACTAGAATCTGATTCTCACAAAAGAGGCAAATTACAGAAGCATGGTTTTCTCTCCTCCTCCATTTTAAATTTGCCAGACAGCTTAACAAATCTGGCTTGTTATTTTGCATAAGCACAGCAAGATTGGAGAACTCTCCACTTGGGGTACCCCATTATTTACTGAGAAATCCTAGGAATTGGTCAAAGACAGAGCAGGAAACACACCAATAACGGCGTTTAATGTTCTTAACTCACGTCAGGGATACCCCAGGCTTGGCCATAAGATGTGAAGATCAGGTCCCACGATGAACTTAAAGGTAGAGCCTTCAGGTTGAACGGAATGTGGCCTCAGGCCTCTCGCTCTCCATAGGAGTGTCCAGCAGTCAGGAGCTCATCCCATACATGGAGGGTGGGGCTCTGGCTAAGTCAGTCATTGCAGATTTCCAGCTTCCTCATTTTCCATGGCACAGACGATGTCCAGTCCTTCCTTGAGCCAGCCTGCCTTTAGGGTCTCCCTGAGGTTAGTAGAGCACTTGAAACAATAACTGTTAAATACCTGCTCCAGTCATTTAGACCAATCCCCAGACTTCTTCCCTGAAGAAGGGTTTTTGGGGTCCCATAGCTGGTTTTCCTGTCTGCTCCAGGATAGACCTTATTGCAGAGAGGAAAAAGTCTTGTCTGGGTTTATGCAAACATAATACCTTAATGTTTCATGGCACTGAGGAGAGAAAAGCAAACATTTCCCTTACTCACAATGAGATCTATCCATTTACTATGGGTCCCAGTCAAATGAATGTTCTGTAGAGATAGAATATACAGTTTAACAACATCAGATCTAACTTATTTAGTCCCAAATTAAAAGCCTTGATTTTCAATTATCTAAGAGCACTGTAACAGGAGTCTTATACTAGAACTATCCTTCAGATAATTTAAGTAATTTCTTATAACAGTATAGTTTGATTACAGTCTTCTTCTTTCTTAAAACACAACCTCAAACCTACACACATATTTCTTCACATACTCAAGCCTTCTACACATTCCTTTACATTCATTCTGTCCTGTTCCTCAAAGCCAGTTTCACTTTTACAGGATTCCTTCCCCCCCTTTTTTTTTTTCTGTCCACTAATGATATCTCCATCCATCATCCTTTTTACTTTGAATACACACTTACATTCCTTCCTTGTTGTCATATCTCTCCGGTTTTAACCTTATTTTTATTGAACTTAATATAGTTAGATCTACCAAGAAATTTAGAAACAAGTTGCTAATCATTATTCCAATTACCATGACTAAGCTATACTCTGCAGTAATCTTTTAAAAGCATTACATCAATCCCATAGATATTCAAAAGGTTCATAATTAAAGATCTTATAACATAGGATCCCAAATTCTTAAAATACTCACAAGATTCATATATTTCATTAACCTACATACTCCTTCAACCTTTGCCCACTTCATCACTTCCAGTGGGCTGCATTTTGTATTTTATTTTCTTTTAAATGACTCTAACCCAATTTTTACTCTCTTTCCAGTACACAATTCAAATAGTCACATATGCAGTTTAAGCTTGTATTTTTAAACAATCCTTGAAAATCACAAAAATATAGAGAAAGGGAACAAAATTTTAAATCATCTATATTTTTCTTAGTATGAAGGTCAAATATTCCTTTTCATAATTTCTGAGACAAAATTCTTCTGCCAGAATGCTTTAAAACTTAAATTCTTTCTTGCCACAAATACATATATATACATATTTTGGATATTCCCAATTCAAAAAGCATTCAAAACTTTTAGCACTTAGATATTAACTTCCTAGTTTCAAGACTGGAATCAGCATAATATTGTGATATGTCACCATTCTCAGCTCTCACTTGCCTCAGCTGAGAAGGGGGAGGGGTCGGGGGCAGCCACTTGGATTCATGTGAAAGCCTAATATCTTTAAACTTTAATAGGATAAAAATTTTGCAACCAATTTTGTAACTTTAGAAACTCACATTTTAAACTCATTACTCTTTAAACTTGTTTTAGTATACCACAATAATTTCTAGTCACATTCTGATAATACGGTATAAATACAAACAAATATATATACATTAACACACTAGCATAACAAAACCCTTAAACCATTATTTTTTATGAAGCATAGGAAAACCTTCTTTGGCGTAAGTTCAATAGTTCTTATACCTTAGTTACTTCAAATCATGAGCTTTCTAACTTTAACAATTCCACAATAGAAACATGCTTTTAGACACAGAAAGAGCCCTTTAGTTTTTTTTTTTCTTAACCAAACTTTGATATTAGCATAGAAAAAAATACTTGGGCTGTCAATGTTTATGGAAACATAAGAAAACTGTTTATTTTGATGGCTTCTGTACCTCTGTTGATTGTAAAACAGCTAAATTCCTCATTAAAATTGGCCAACGCTTGAAAGATAAAGCCTTATATCCTCTGAACTCTTACTTCACTTTAGTTTTAGGCACTACTTCTGCATCTCTTCCTAGATAGTACAGATTCTGAATTTCAAAAGAATTACAACTGTTAATAGCCATTAATGTTCTTCCAATAAGAAATCTAGATTGACAATTTTGCTTTCTTTCTAGGCTCCACATTCTGATAAGAAATCTTTGTTTAAACCTGGTCTAACAGGTTCCAAAATCACATAGATCCTTTTAAATTGCTGAACTGCATATCACTCTGATCTCTTGAGATGATCCTGCTTTCCCCAGGCCTAATTTTGACTACTGATTTTCACTCTGGCTCCAGCACTCAAGTGTTCCACATAGAGAGAGAGACAGACAGACAATGGACTGACTAAAAACACCACTACATGAGCACACATCTGCAGTTGATCCACCCATCTGACCCTTCAAAAATGGCAGGGAAAAAAAACTGATAGTCTGAGAAAGGAAGGAACAAGTCCCCAGGGCAAAGTTAAGCCCTGTCGGCCGATTGGGAACATTGCTCCCCGTTTCTCTGCCTCACCAGCCAGTTTCCTGCTTGTTAAAAACGGGTCAAGAAAGCGCTTTTGTTGATAGAAGCCGGCAAAACAATCCGTGACAAAGTTGTTGAAACCTAAGTTGTCAGATGTTACCATTTTAAGGTCAAGACTACTTCTGAAGCAGGGAGCTAGTATCTTCTTATCAACCATGAGGATAGACCACCTTAGCGACACACATTTTCATTCCTGATATTATTAAACACTCAACCACATGATCTTGCATTTCCTGCCTTCTCTGCTCTGATAATAATAAGCAGAACTAAGAGAAAGATAATGAAACAAATACACACAAACTAAGGGCACACGCACAAATCACACTTCTGCACTCACTGGGACCGGTCTTTCTTTCACGCGGGTGTGCACCCCACTCACCATGTTCATGTTCACACTGATACTTCCGAACCTGCCCAAAGGGCGTCCACGCGGTCCGAATGTTCAGTGAAGTTCCAAATCTACACCTGGCGCCAGGATTCCAAAGCCAAATGAGGACCCAAAGACCGTTTGTCCTCCCAATCAGGGTTGGTCCCTTCCCTGCCTCGGTCCAAATGGGGACATCATCCCCCCAAAATCAAATGGAATATTCCCCAAAATTTAAGGCCTTTTTCTGACCTGCTCTCTGGGCCTGTTTGCCATCGGGAGATCTCGCTGGGGCCTCCAAATGTTAGGGCACGGATCGATATCTCCCTATAACGATAAAGAGACTCCAGAGACTGCAAACAGCAAGCAGGGTTTATTGTAAGACTGGCTAGCCAGGGTCCAGCCACCTACGCGGCCACACAGGTCCAGCAGGTTGGGCAAAGACCCCGAGCTTCTCCAAAGGAGATCTATATAGGCCTTCCCCAGCCGTTACAGCAGAGCCCGCGCATTTCATAGCCAATAGGTTTGTAATATTACAAACTTTCTTAACCAATCCATTTAAAAGGACATCACTCCTTAGCCTATGGTTTTAGAGATCAGTATTCGCTCCAATATTCAGGAATTTCCCGGTTCTGGGGGCAGTCCTGGGTCTTGTGATATGGGTCTTGTGGGGTCCCGTGTCCTGACCAGCAGGGAGGACCCTTTGTGGGACTGAGAAGGGGACTCAGCCGAATGAACAGACACAGACACAGAAAGCAGCAAGGAGGAAGAGACAGAGTTTATTCTACTAGCAGCTACTACTTATACCTTTTCTGCTGGGGGGAAATGGTGTCTGGACCCACATACAAATGCAGATTGACATGTCCTTTTGTTACAGGCATAGGCTATTGAGAAACAAATGGCGACCATAGTGGCAACCTTGCTACAAGCCTCTGTTAGAATCAGAGAGCCAGGCTGTCTGACTAGGAGATGAGAGCCAGTCTTGTAAAGCGGCTCCCCACAGGGTCTGGTTGTCTGGTCTGACCACCACCCTTCTTGCAACCCGGAGTGCCTGTGTCCAAATTCCTTGCTCAGGGACAGATAGACAAGTTATTCTACAATGCGGGCTCCTGTAAAAAGAGTCTTAAGAAAGCTAAATAGATTCCTGTGGTCTGTCCTGGGCCAGTTCCTCACACTTCAGGCAACCTCCTTGGCCCCCACCCCCAACTATAGGCGTGGGCATATGCTCTGGAAGGCAAACCTGGACCCCTCTTTCTTGTGGGCGGCAACGAGGATCTGTGGGCCCCAGGGCGAGGTGGGCATGTCTCCCCAGCCTGGAAGACTGGGTGGTTTGTTTTCCTGGAAGGCCAGTGGCCTTCCAGCCACCAGTCCTCAGTAAGGGGAGTCTGGTGGGGGGGGATACTACTCCCCCTCCCCAAGGCTGGTTTCATGGGCCTCCCTCTTCAGAAATGCCACAGAGGGGTGTCGGGGACACACTCGCTCATGCTGGAGGGCACAGACTCCTCTAGGGCTCTGACGGTGGGTAGGGAAAAGAACCAGACACTGCTTAGGACCTCCTTCTCCCCAGCCCCTCAAGGACCCTGGCAGTGGACACTGATATCTGGACCAGCCACTGTACCAGGTCTGAGCTGTACAGATGCCAGATCAGGCGGGATCCTGATCCCAGGAGAAAACTGCCCCCAGAAAGGAAGCATGGGGGCAGGGTTCCTGGAAGGACACACCTGCCCCGTCCCCGGCTCTGATTCTGGCCCTTGGGGGACGCACTGTCTAGTTTGGTTGGGACTCTGGGCAGTGTTGGGAATATGGATCAGTATGAGGGGAGCCCTGTATGCAGAGGGCAAGGAAGGCTTCCTGGGTGAGAGGGACCGTCCCCTTTGTCCATGACCCAGGGCAGCTTTGTGGAAGTGGGGAGAAGATTCCTGAGTGTCCTCTGAGCTAGCAGAACACCCAGGCGTGCACACACCCGCTGCACAGAACCTTTTCCCAAAGCCACACAGTTCTCCCCAGCCAGCTTGCTACACTTGAGCTATGTAGCAACAGGAGTTACCAGGTTCAGATCAACCACCCCGCCTTGATACACGTTTCTCTCGGGAGCCAGTGTTTCCTGCTAACCTGGTTCTGGACAGGTGGAGTATGGCTCCCTAGAGATTAGTGCCTCACCACACACCCCCAGCACCCCCAGGGCTGTGGATTGGGAGGACTCTGGTGCCTCTGGTCCCTCCCGCCCTGAATCTTTAGCGACACCCTGTGGCGTGATGCGCAACTGCAGCTCTGTGGCCTGGGGCCCTTTGCCTTCCCCCACCCCTCTGTTCCTTTCTGCTTTTTCTCCTTTTCCCCATGTAGATTCAGCTTTGCAGCTGGACAGACCGGTTCATTGGCAACCCCCAGGGAAGCATTTTATCAGGTTCATGTTGTCTCAAGCGGCAGGAAAACCATGCTTTCGGGGTGTCCCTCGGCAGCCAGAGCCCACCTTCTCACATCAGGGGCCACAGGAAGAGAGTGCCTGAGCCAGGAATGATCAGATGATCCACGACAGCAGCGCAAGGGCCAGGACAGAATTCCAGGGGTCTGAGTAGATGGTCGATGCTGCCCTGGGGCAGACGGACTGAAGGTGAGGACACAGCTGAGGCTCAAAGTGTGAAGTTTGGGAGCCAAATAGAAAACCACAGTCCCTGCCTCTTGTTCGCCCATCTCACTGCAAGGCACTAAAAGGGGCCAGAGCGATAGGACAGCGGGGAGGGCGTTTGCCTTACACTCGGCCCACTTGGGTTAGATCCTTGGCATCCCATGTGGTCCACTGAGTACTGCCAGGAGTAGTTCCTGAGTGCCGAGCCAGAAGAAACCCCTGAGCATCGCCAGGTATGAGCCAAAAAGCATCTCCCTTCCTCCACCCAAAAAGGACACGTTGCTCAGAGCCTCTCTTCTTCCTCTCCTTCCCCTTCCAGGGAGAGAAAAATGCCAGCAGGTACTTTGCCGTGCACTGCTGCAAGCCTCAGGGTCAAATCAGGGAGGGGTAGGGCTTGCTGCGCAGGGTTCTGGCGTGCACAAAGCTGGGGTGACACAGTCATGAAGGGCAGAGGTGGAATCTGAACCTGGGGCAGCCGGGATCTGGCATGGAATCACAGTGCTGTTTAATCCCACCCAGCTGGAGCTTCTGTTGGGTCCGGGGAAGAAGAATGAGGGTCGCTGCTTCTCCTCCCTCTCCTCCTCCTCCTGCCATGCCTGTTCCTTCTCTCCAAGGAGCCCATGGTGCCTTCTGTGGTTGTGGCAGGGCTGAGGAAGAAGGGTGGGCTGGAGCGGGTGGGAGCTTGTCTGTGGGAGCATTGGGGCTTCTCAGGATCCCTAGGGGCTGCCTCCTACCTGGATCAGGCAGCCCAAGCCCAGCTGCCCTGGGAGACGCACAGCGTGTGCTCAGGCAGGCTTTAGCGTAGGGGACCTGGGGTCGTATGCTAGGCTGCTCTGGCCATGCTCCCAGAGCCCCGGGGCAGGGAGCAGATGGGGTCTGAATTCAGGTCACTGCAATGGCTCACAGGACACAGGCTAGCTTGGGCCAGAGGTGCGGGTGCCATGACAGGGAGAGAGGAGCAGAGGGTCTGGGGAACCGAGGCAGTGTGTGTGGCAGAACATAGAAACCTGTCTCTGCAGGAGAGGATCATGGGGCAGATTTGGGGGAGAACCTGGGACCTGGTTACACTCAGTTCTTGTCCAGCGTCATCATTCCCAGCTATTACTGTCATACGGTCTCTATCGTAATTGCTCTCAGCCCCCCACACACTTCCAACCCTGGTTTTAATCTAAGCTCTCCCTGTATGGTTTCCTGAGCACTGCTAGGGGTCACTCCGAGCCAGGACTAGTCCCTGAGCACCACCAGGTATGCTCCACACAAAGAGGGTGGAAGAAAATTGTTGTGGGATGAGGCTGGAGGAATAGTACAGCAGGGAGGGCACTTACAGTGCATGTGTCTGACCGGGTTCGATCCCTGGCATCCCATATGCTCCCCCAAACACTGCCAGGAGTAATTCCTAAGTGCAGAGCCAGGAGTAACCCCTGAGCATCGCCAGGTGTGTGTGGCCTGAAAAAAAAAAAAGTAAAACAAAACAGAAAATTGCTGTGGAATTGGGGATATGGCTTAAAGTACTGAGGTCTGTGAGGAGACCCAGGTTCAGTCCATGGCCTGCATGGCCATATGGATGCCAGCAGGGCCAAAGAGCAACTGGGGGGGTCCCAGCCCCTCAGCTCTGCTCCTTGTGCTCTGACACCCCAGATGGTTCTTTGAGCCCCCCAGGAGGGATGCTGGAGCACAGAGCCAGGACTCAGCCCTGAGCATGGCCGAGTGGGGGCACACTGTGCCTCGGTGTGTACTGACTCCGAGCCTCAGAGGGGGGTCACCCCTAACAACGCTTCGTTCAGAGATGCAGTCATTTGGGACTTGGGTACCAAACACCTGAGATCTGCATGTCAAAGACCAGCCAGGCTTCTGTCAAAGACCAGCCAGCAGAAGGAAAACTGCTCTTTTCAATATACTGAAATTATTTTCTGAAGGCAGCTTGAAGGGGGTAAATGTTCCTGTCTGTAGTACAGTCAACGTGGGCTCGTCCTGATAGCTCAGTTCATTCCCAACATCTTCCCCTTTTTATTTAGTACAGATTTTAACCATCATATCAATTCAAGCTCCCTATCATTTCCCCTAACCTTAAATAAAATGCTAGGCACAAAATCGTCAATAACAAGAGCAGAGCACCTATTCTCTAGGACAGATTCTCTTTCAGCAGGACCCATCCAAGGGTAGAATCCCATGGTTGTGTTTCTCCTCTCCTTGTTCCACAAATAATAAGCATTCATAATATTAATCATTTTGTATGGGCATAGCAAGAGATGCATTAAGCTGTTAGGGGTGGCAGATCTCTGCCCGGGGGAGACTTGGAGAAACAAAAGAACAAAACCAAGACAACTCTTTCTGCAAAGGCACGGGGTTTATTCAAGCCAATATAGCTATATTGGGACCTTCAACTGTGCCTTAATAGCACGGCATAGCTGAAGGCCCCGAACTCAAAAAGCGAGCTGTTTTTATACCCTTTTGAGGGCGAAAAGGGAAAATCACACGTATTGCATGAAAGGGAATCAACGAAGGAAATTACACCTATTAGATCAAAGGAAATCACACCTATGGATCAAAGGGGATCACACATAGGTCACTTAATTTGCTTATCTCAACATTTGTTGACTGTTAACTGTTTCCCTGCAAATGTTTGCTTTACAGTTCCTAGGGCAGTTTGTTGGCCCATTTGGTCACAGTTTCCTGCCCAGCGGTAGGTCACGAAAACATCTTTCAAAGCAGCCAAACAATTACAAAGGCAAATTTAACCCTTAACCTGCCCTCTTCTTCAAAGCTTTTAGAATTGCTCTCCTGGGGCCATCTCAATCTCAGACTACAGTGCTCAGGCAAGATTAGTCTTTCCTATCCCTAGCAGGGTCCTAGTCTCGTCGTTACATTAGGATCACGACAGCATTTGTCCACGATCAGCTCTTAACTTATAGTTAAGAATTAGGCACTTTGGGGGCTGGAGTGATAGCACAGCGGGTAGGGCGTTTGCCTTGCACGCGGCCATCCCGGGTTCAAATCCCAGCATCCCATGTGGTCCCCTGAGCACAGCCAGGGTTGGTTCCTGAGTGCACAGCCAGGAGTAATCCCTGTGCATGACCGGGTGTGACCCAAAAAGCAAAAAAAGAATTAGGCACTTTGGCCAGGCCCATCTCAATGTCAGGGTAGCACATAACTCACTGCTTGCCCTGGATCCATCCCATCCCTCGTCGGGACCCTGCTTTTGGGATGCTAGGCACTGAGAGCAACCAAGGCTACTGTCAAGAAAGTAGATGCCCCGGAGTGAATAATATTCGAAGCCAATTAAATCTCAAGTTACAAAAGCATATTAATAGCTTTCTTTGTCCATACAAAAAGGACATTGCTTTAAAGTAACCTATTCCAAAGACATAAAGAGAGGAGAAAGACAATATTTCACTCATACATATAAATAATTTCAATATATTGAAAAGAGCAGTTTTCCTTCTCTCACAGAAGCCTGGCTGGTCTTTGACATGCAGATCTCAGGTGTTTTCCAGGCCTGACCTTTGATATTGTACATTGTAGGCTCTGGCTCAGCCTAGTCTTTGGGATGTAGATTTCGGGGGCGGGGGGGGGGGGGGGACAGTTTTGTCTTTGGGATGTAAATCCAAGTGCTTTTAGCCCAAGAAAGATTTCAGTTTTGGTTTTGTATCTTCTTTCTAGAGGCCAAGATTACTGGCCTGCAGATGAAGGAAATAATGCATATTCTACTGCCTCAATGTTCTTCCTGTAACTTCTTTTGATGCCTTTGGTGTCACTATATTGCGCCCTTTAGAGGTACCATGATCAATAAAAGGAGATCCATCTTGCCACATTCAACAGAGAAGCAGCCAGGCGTTCTGGTGAGCAATGCGGCCGGAGAATGCTCCGGACCCGAAACCGGGCCAGCCACACTGGGGATCCAGACGGAGGAGGTGCAGCCACCACACCTTCTCCAGATGGAGCCCTGGCTAACTCGGCCGCGCGACCTTTTCTAAAAATTGAAAACATACAATCTTTTAATGGAAAACTAATTATCAAATGATTCCTTAGTAGGGCTGTCTTTCTTGGGGGGAAACTCCAACAACAATAGTGAGTTTTGTGTTGAAATATGGAACGTAATCAAGGTAAAGAGAAAATGAAGTGAAATTCATCAGTTATACAGTTGGGGGTGGGGGGCGGGGCAGGGGGTATACTGGGGTTTTGGGTGGTGGAATATGGGCACTGGTGAAGGGATGCTGTTTGAATATTGTATAACTGAGACATAAACCTGAGAACTTTGTAACTTTCCACATGGTGATAAAATAAATTTTTTTTTTAAAAAAGGAGATCACGGGGATCCCTACCTTTGTCTAAGAGTCAGAGAGAACTTAGACCCTCCAAGAACACATTTCTTCCACGTTCCTTGTCTCAGCTCCTCCGACTAAACGAATATTCACGAAACAGTACTGGGCTTTAAAAGGGCTCCTGGGGGCCAGAGAGAGAGAGAGAGAGAGAGAGAGAGAGAGAGAATACAGGGTTGACATACTTGCCTTGCACCTGGTCAACCTCCGTTCGATCCACTGCACCACACAGGGTCCCCTGAGCCCTGTCAAGATTGATCGCTGAGCACAGAGCCAGGAGTAAGCCCTAAGCACTGCCAAGTTTGGCCCCATAACCAAAACCCAAATAAACAACAAGTGTTGCTGGGGAAACTGGATATCTACCTGCAAAAAATGAACTCTGACCTCTGCCTAATGCCAAGCACAAAAGTCAGATTAAGGTGTATTAAAGACCTCATATCAGACATGAATCCATGAGGTGCATAGAGGAAAATGTAGGCAAAACCCTTCATGACACTGAAGCTAAAAGCGTCTTTATTTTTATTTATTTATTTATTTATTTTTTAATTTTATTGAATCACTGTGAGATAGTTACAAGCTTTCGTGTTTGAGTTTCAATCTCACAATGATCAAACACCCATCCCTCCAGCAGTGCACATTCCCCATCACCAATATCCCGGGTATACCCCCCTTTCCCACCCTCCCCCTGCCTCTATGGCAGACAATATTCCCCATACCCTCTCTCTACTTTTGGGCTTTTGGCTTGCAACACAGACACTGAGAGGTTATCATGTTTGGTCCATTATCTACTTTTGGCATGCATCTACCATCCCAACTGGTTCCTCTAGCCATCATTTTCTTAGTGATCCCTTCTCTATTCCATCTGCTTTCTCTCCTCCGCTCATGAAGCAGGCTTCCAGCTATGGGGCAATCCCCCTGGCTCTTGTATCTACTGTCCTTGGGTGTCAGCCTCATGTGATGTTATTTTATACTCCACAAATGAATGCAGTCCTTCTATGTCTGTACCTCTCTTTCTGACTTATTTTACTTAGCATGATACTCTCCATGTCTATCCATTCATAATCAAATTTCATGACTTCATCTTTCCTAACAGCTGCATAGTATTCCACTATGTAGATGTACCAAAGTTTCTTTAACCAGTCATCTGTTTTAGGGCACTCGCGTTGTTTCCATATTTTGGCTATTGTGAACAGTGCAGCAATGAATATATAGGTAAGATGTCATTTCTACTGTGCTAAAAGCATCTTTAAAGATGAAACACCACAGACCAAGCAAGTGGAAATAAACATAAACAAATGAAACTACATCAAACAAAGAAGCTTGGCTCTTCAAAAGAAACAGTGACAAACACAAAGAGCCAACAGAATGGGAAAGAATATTTACCCAATACCCGTCTGATAAGGGATTCATATCCAGGATATACAAGACACAAGTAGAATTATACAGGGAAAAAACCTCAAACCCCATCAAAAAATGGGGAGAAGAAATGAACAGAAGCTTCCTTGAAAAAGAAATACGAATGGCCAAAAGGCACATGAAAAAATGCTCCACGTCCTTAGTCATCAGAGAGACGCAAATCAAAACAACAATGAGATATCATCTCACACCACAGAGACTGGCACACATTCAAAAGAAAAAAAAAAAACAGTGTTGGAGTGAATGTGGGGGAAAGGGGATGCTCCTTCACTGTTGGTGGGAATGCCGACTGTTCCAGCTCTTCTGGAAAACAAAATGGAGTGTCCTTCAAAAACTAGAAATTGAGTTTCCATATGACCCTGCAATACCACTTCTGGGAATATATCCCGAGGATGCAAAAAAGCACAGTAGAAATGACATCTTACCTATATATTCATTGCAGCACTGTTCACAATAGCCAAAATATGGAAACAACGCGAGTGACCAAAAACAGAAGACTGGTTAAAGAAACTTTGGTACATCTACACAATGGAATATCATGCAGCTATTAGGAGAGATGAAGTCATGAAATTTGCTTATGAATGGATAGACATGGAGAGTATCATGCTAAGTGAAATGAGTCAGAAAGAGAGGAACAGACATAGAAGGACTGCACTCACTTGTGGAGTATAAAATAACATCACATGAGACTGACACTCAAGGAAAGTAGATACAAAGGTTAGGAATATTGCTCCATAGCTGGAAGCTTGCCTCATGAGCAGAGGGGAGAAGGCAGATGGAACAGAGAAGGGATCACTAAGAAAATGAGGTTTAGAAGAATTGGTCGGGATATTAGATATATGCTGAAAGTAGATAAAGGACCAAACTTGATAACCTCTCAGTATCTGTATTGCAAACCATAATGCCCAGAAGTAGGGAGAGAGTATGGGGAATATTGTCTGCCGTGGAGGCAGTGGGAGGGTGGGAAAGGGGCTATACTGGGGATATTGGTGGTAGGGAATGTGCACTGGTGGGTGAATGGGAGTTTGATCATTGTGTGATCGGAACTCAGACATGAAAGCTTGTAAGTATATCTCATGGTGAGTCAATTGTTCCGTTGTTCATCGACTTGCTTGAGTGGGCACCAGTAACGTCTCTATTATAAGACTTGTTACTGTTTTTGGCATATCAAATATGCCAGGGGTAGCTTGCCAGGCTCTGCCGTGAGGGCAGGATACTCTAGATAGCTTGCCGGGCTCTCCAAGAGGGATGGAGTGATAGCACAGCGGGTAGGGCATTTGCCTTGGCTGCGGCCGACCCAGGTTCGATTCCTACATTCCTCTCAGAGAGCCCAGAGGGCTACCAAGAGTATCCCATCCACATGGTTGAGCTTGCAAGCTACCCGGGACGTACTCAATATGCCAAAAACAGTAACAACAAGTTTCACAATGGAGACGTTACTGGTGCCCGCTTGAGCAAATTGATGAACAAGGGGACGATAGTGCTGCAGTGCTACATATCCTCAAGTCAGCCTCCTAGTCACGGCAATTCAATTTTAGGCATTGTAGCAATGTTGTCTTATTGTTCATCGATTTGCTCAACTGGGCACCAGTAACGTCTCCACTGTGAGATTTGTGAGGAACTGGCCCAGGACAGAACACAGGAATCTATTTAGCTTTCTTAACACTCTTTTTACAGGAGCCCGCATTGTAGAATAACTTGTCTATCTGTCCCTGAGCAAGGAATTTGGATACAGGCACCCTGGGTTGCAAGAATGGTGGTGGTCAGACCAGATAACCAGACCCATATCACAAGACCCAGGACTGCCCCCAGAACCGGGACATTCCTGAATATTGGTGCGAATACTGATCTCTAAAACCATAGGCTAAGGAGTGATGTCCTTTTAAATGGATTGGTTAAGAAAGTTTGTAATATTACAAATCTATTGGCTATGAAAGGCACGGGCTCTGTTGTAACAGCCAGGGAAGGCCTATATAAGATCTCCTTTGGAGAAGCTCGGGGTCTTTGCCCAACCTGCTGGACCTGCGTGTCCACGTAGGCTGGACCCTGGCTAGCCAGTCTTACTATAAACCCTGCTTGCTGTTTGCAGTCTCTGGAGTCTCTTTGTCATTATAGGAAGATCTCGATCCGGGCCCTAACAATTGGTTCTTTTTTGGCATATCGAAGACGCCACGGGCAGCTTGGCAGGCTCTGCCATGTGGGCGGGATACTCTCGGTAGCTTGCCGGGCTCTCCAAGGGGGACGGAGGACTCAAACCCAGGTTGGCCGCGTGTAAGGCAAACACCCTACCCGCTGTGCTATCTCTCCAATCCATGGCAATTCAATTAAAAAAAATAGAAATAAAAGGCTCTTTGACAGTTTAGAGTATGGGGTTCCCAAAGGACCTCTGCCCAGTGCCACACCCCCACACTCCCTCCTGCTTCATCTGAGTTTCACAGAGTCTCAAAGTGCTTCGGGCATTTCTTTCAGAAACTGAGCTCCTGGGGTGGGAGCAATAGTACAGCCAGGAGACCATTTGCTTTGTACCCACTGACCCGGGTTCAATCCCCAGCATCCAATATGGTCCCCCAAGGACCACCAGGAGTGATCCCTAAGTGCACAGCCAGGAGTAACACCCCTGAGCATCATTAGATGTGGCCCCAAAAGCGAAAACCAAACAAACCTGCAGGAGAGGCTGCATAAACACCCTCTCCAGAATGAGGCTTGACCGAGGCTTGACCTTAGTCATTTTTGGGAGGAAAGCGCCTTCCCTTCAGAAAGCCCAGGGGCCCATCACAATTCTCAGTCAATAAGCCTTCCAGTGAGTGTGAGGGCCAGAGGATGGAATGCTACTCAGCCGAGGGATACCCGGGCAGTTGGTGGGCTGCACCCGTGATGCTGGGGACCAGTTGGGCATGGGAATCCAGCGTGGCTGTTTGCTGTGACATAACACGGTACTCTCCAGGCCATTCCAAGCGCCCCGTGCACTGAGACTCCTTCCACCCTGTCTCTTCTTCCTCTGCCTGCACCTTTTAGGGTTCTGGAGATGCAGGGGTCCAAGCTGTACAGGCGGCTGCACGTCCTCACCTTTGCCTACCCCTACAACTGGGTGTCACTGCCCGTCTTCTAAAGGGGGTCTCTGGGGGGTCCAAACACCATGCACGTCCCTGAGGACACCCACAAGAAGCCCACTGCTTTTCTCCGTGGGACTCACAGAATAATCAAGGAATGATTTGAAGACACAGGCTCTGAGCACCCATTGGGGACAGATCAGGGGCCGGTGCTGATGGGAGCTCAGACGCAATCCAGGAGGACTGGGGAGGGGAGGCAGCCTGGGACTTAGTAGAGTGACTAAGAGAGCTAAAGGGTCGGGGTCATGACACCCCATCACAGACTGTGATCAGATATCTGAGACAAAGTGCTGGCTGGTGGCAAAGGGGGAATGTCTGGAGGCAGACCTTTGGCAGAGGGAAGCAAAGCAGCAAATATAGTCATTTAGTGAAATAATTGATATTTGCTAGAGTAATGTAGTAAATATAGAGAGAGGTCTTTATATAAAGAGGGTCTGTCCAGTGAGGATATGCAGGCAACTCCAGAGTGGACCTGGGACAGAGGGGGGTCGAGCAGGGAAGGCCAGCAAGGTCCCAGGGGTCTGACTACAGCCCTTGGCCAGAGGCAGTGCTCCTAGCTTCTTCTCACCTGGAAATGAGGTTCCCCTCCCCATGTCACAGCAGCAGAGAGGGACTCAGCCACCGAGCCTGTGAGTGCGGCAGGGGGTCAGTTGCAGGCCCTCAGTGGATGAGAGGGAACGACAGGTTCTGTGCTCTGCCTGCCGGCCTGGGATGGGGCACAGATTGGGGGTGCAGCTCAATCCCCCGCAGCCCCCTCCTTCCTGGAGGACATGGGCCATGCCCAGGAAACCAGAGCCAAACTAGTCCCATGTGTTTTATCCCAGGTTCTGTGTTCCTGGCTCAGCACTGGGGGTGCTGGGGGCAAGGGCTGGGCAGTTGGGAGGGAGAATGAGCCCCCGGAACCCTGAGTATGAGCAGGCAGGCAGAAGACTCAGCACCTTCCACACCTCAGTGCTCAGCGAAGCCATCTGGAGGGGGAGTGTGATGGTGGAGGCTGAGATGATCACCACAGGCGCGGTGGCTGCCCCATGTCCCAAACAACTCCACTTGGCTCCTAAGTATTGATTCTCTCCGATGACTCCAAAGCCTTCCCCGGGTTTAATTAGGAGCTTTGGCTGCGTGATTAGGTGAACAGACTATTTGATACCAGATTTACTTTCCCCTGCTCTTTCTTTGAGTCTGGGGATTTGGGATTTGTTTGTTTGTGTTTGGGGCTGACAGGGTCAACTCCCAGTGATCCTCAAGGTCGACTCCTACTTCTGTGCTCAGGGATCACTCGACGGTTTTTTTGGAGACCAGGCATCTATGCAGGGCATAGACGCAGCCTGAGCTGTCTCCAGGCTTGCATTTTATCCTCAGATAAAAAAAAATGGTAACTAATAGGATTTTTCTATTTTCTTTCCTCTCCTTTTGTTTTCTTATGTTACTACTATGACTGTTGTGAAAAGTTAATATGAACCATTATCCCCAGAAAGAGGAGTGAGAGCAAGAGTAAGAGTGAGAGCAAGTGATCAAGAGAGAGAGTTAGAGAGAGGTGGAAGGTGAGAGAGAGAAGAGTGAGTGAGAGATTGAGGAGAGAGAGACAGAGAAAGGGAAAGAGAGTGAGGAGAGTGAGTGAGAGAGAGGGAGAGAGAAAGGGAGGGAGAGAGTGAGAGAGAAAGTGAGGGTGAGAGGGAGAGGGAGGGAGACAGTGAGGAAAGTGAGAGAGAGAGAGAGAGAGAGAGAGAGAGAGAGAGAGAGAGAGAGAGAGAGAGAGAGAGAGAAGTGCCTGCCATGGACATGGAGGCTGGCTGGGGTGCTGAGGGGTGGGAGAGGTGGGGGGGTGGGGTGGGAGGAAAACTGGGAACATTGTTGGTGGAAAATATACACTGGTGAAGGGCCGGGTGTTGGAACAGTAGGACTGAAACCCAATCACAAAACAACTTTGTAACTGTGTATCTCACTATCATTCAATTAAATAAAAATAAAATGTATGAGTTAAAACAAAATTAATGTAGAGCTAAGAGCTCTAGAGATGGTGTCAGGGTGGAGTACAGGCTGTGCCAGTAGGAGGCCTGGACTCAGCGTGGTTCCCCCCACACTACCACGAGTGACCACTGAGTATGCCCTAGCATGATCAGGTTGAAGGGTCCAGCAGAGGATGAGTTAAAGAAGTTTGAAAAATGCTTCTGCTAACCTGCTAAATTGCTTTCTGTAACAGCTCAGCAGCTTTGCGGGTTCGAACATGGGAACATGGGCTGAACCCACCCGGTGGCCCACAGCCAGATAAACAGGCCAGGATATTGTCAGATAAACAGGCTAGGATATTGCTAGGTAAACAGGCCAGGGTATTGTTAGATAAACAGGCCAGGATACTGCTAGATAAACATGCTGCAGCCATCTTAGATAAGCTCCAGGAACCGTAAATGTGTCAAGCTGCACTAGGAAAGACCACAAGAATTTGACAAACTGTGTGATCTTTGTTCCAAGACTATATAAAAACTGCTTGCTTCTTGAGCAAGCCTCTGCCTCTGCCTGATCTTCGGGTATGTTGCAGAGCCCCAGCATGCTGGAACAATAAAGCCCGTGCTGTTGCAGAAAGAGCTGCCTTGGCCTTGGTGTTGTTCCTCTGCCCCTCCCTAGGTCGAGGTCTTCTCAACCCTAACAAGGTGTGACCCCGAATGGAGAAATTAATGAATAGCCTCAAGCTCTCTCGAGCACCTGGGGGAATTTACACACCTTTGCCTTGGGCCTCAGTTGGTCCTGGTAGGCTGGGTTCTGCTCACTGTCCTTGTTGCAGTCCAAGAAGGACGTGGGTCGAGAGCCCTCTCCAGACCTGATATGTCCTTCCATGCCTGCAGCTTTTCCTGCTCCCAGAGGACAGTGCCCTGAGCAAAGCCACCTTGTACCACACAGTGCAGGAGCTGGGAGCTCTCAGACAGGAGTGGGGGCAAGGGCGCAGGGCAGGGTCGGGAGAGGGTGGGGGAGATACAGGGAAAGGAATCCTGTTTTCCTGGAGCCTGTTTTGGGGTTTGGGATTTTTGTGGTTTTTTTTTTTTAATGTTAGAAATTTATCTTCTATTCTCTCCCCCTTCAATGAGGGCATTACGAAGAGCTAAATGCTGAGGGGGAAGATTCCCAAAAAGGAGGCAGATGAGAAAGACAGGGCATTAGGGAGTGGTTCTGTGAGCTCTCTGGATTCTCTGGAGCATTTTTATTTACTCAACTCTATTTTATCCCCTTGAACCTAAGACCCAGAATAGAAAACACCTCTTTGGCGAGGAAGGCTTTGCCCAAGAGCTGTCAATTAGAGATTATTAAAAAGGGGACTAGAGAGGCTGGAGCAATAGCACAGCAGGTAGGGTGTTTGCCTTGCATGCGGTCGACCCAGGTTCGATTCCCAGCATCTAATATGGTCCCCTGAACACTGCCAGGAGTAATTTCTGAGTGCCAGGAATAACCTCTGTGCATCACCAGGTATGACCCAGAAAGCAAAAGAAGTGGGGGGGAGATTAGAGAGTTCTCTGTCTTTAAAGAACAAACACTGCTAAATCTGGTTGGAACTATAAAACTCCCTTTTTTCCCAAGAAAATGAGTCTGTATTCCTTGACCTCAAAGGGGCCTGAGAGATAGTAGAGGAGGTGAGGGCACAGTGGCTCAAAGCTGGTTTGAACCCTAACCACACTTATGGTTTCCTTCCTTCCTTCCTTCCTTCCTTCCTTCCTTCCTTCCTTCCTTCCTTCCTTCCTTCCTTCCTTCCTTCCTTCCTTCCTTCCCTCCTTCCTTCGGAAAGGAAGAGCTGAGGGGAAGTGCAGCCTGCAGTGCTTAAGGATCTCAGCATATATGGTGTTGGGTAGAGAACCCAGGTTGGCCATGTGCAAGGCAGGTACACTATCTGCTGTACCATCACTCTGACCTCGCCACATTTGGTCTTCTGAGCACTTCCAGGGCTCACTTCTCATTGCAGAGTCTTGGATACTGCCACGTGTGGCCCTAAAACCAAACTATACTATAAAGCCATAGTCAAAACCAGTATGGTATCCAAATAAAAGCAAGCTTATAGAACAGAACAGAAATTAATGGAAAAATAGAATAGAGCAGGGACACACTCAGATGCATGGACAACTAATTAATGATGGAGGAGTAAAGGCATTAAAAAGTTAAGTAAGGAAAGATAGCCTCATGGGGCCACAGCTATAGTACAGCCGGGAGGTCACTTATCTTGCCTGGGGCCAACCTGGGTTGGATCCCCGGCACCTCATATGATCCTCTGAGTCCTGCCAGTTGTGACCCCTGAGCACAGAGCCAGGAGTAAGCCCTGAGTGCCACCAGGTGTGACAGCCCACAGCCCCCAGCAGAAAAAGAAGCCTCTTGTAAGAAAAGTGCTTAGTTGTGCACACATCATGACAAACCAGAACAGCCACCAGCCCAGTAAGAGGCGCCCTGCCAGAAACTGTTGATCCCCATTTCTACTCCTGGCCCAAAGATTCCTCCAAATCGGCTCTCTCTCCCCCTCCCTCCCTTCCTCCCCTCCCTTTACACCCCTCTCTCTCCTCTTTCCCTCCCTCCCCCACCTCTGGATTTGCCTTTTCTGGCCCTTTCCCCCAGTGGACTCAGTGCGGTTCCTGCATGCGGCTGCTCTTTCGTGTGTAGCAATCCCACAACTACAGGCATCTGGTGCTCACGTGGGTGCTGTTGTGTGTGTGTGCTGCAGGGCATAGTCACCTGCTGTTCCACGTGTGCGTGGTCATGGCCACACACCTGGAGATGGAAGCCATCACTCTGGACAAGAATCTGAGGAAGGAGTGTCTCCTGATCACCTCCAAGCCCCTGTCTCTGGCTCATCTCGTGGGAGCCATCCCCCGGAATCTCCTCTTCAGCCTCAGCAGTGTCGTCATCTGCTTCTCTGCTGCTCTGTATCAGGTCCCTGAGCCTGAAGGACATCACACTGAACTATGACTCCGACCATCATCGGTGTTGCTGGCATTTGTTTACAAAGGAATTGTGAATTTTATTCCCTTAGTATAAAAAAATTGGCCGAGAGCGATAGTACAGGGAGTACGGCATTTGCCTTGCACGCGGCTGACCTGGGTTTGATTCCTCCATCCCTCTCAAAGATCCCAGCAAGCTACTGGAAGTATCCCTCCTGGACTGCAAAGCCTGGCAAGTCCAAAATGTGGCATATTCCATATGCAAAAAACAGTAACAACAAGACTCACAGTTGAGATGTTACTGGTGCCCACTGGACCAAATCAATGAACAACGAGACAACAGTGCTACAATGTAAAATAATCAAAACTTTCTCCTCCATGTGCCATATCTTAAGCCCCTCACTGCCATGTGTCCCGGATCTGGTGACCCCCAGATGTCCAGGTCACCTGATCCAACCACAGAAAGGGTGAAATCATTAAGATTCCTGACCTGGAATACTAGGAGCCTGGCCCTTTAAAGCTCTGGTCACTCCTGACTCTGCACTCAGGGATCTCTCCTGTTGGTAGTCAGGGGATCCTAACAATACGGGGGTGCAATCCAGGTCGTGTGTGCAAGGCAAACACCATCCCAGGGTACGAGCCTCCTGCCCTAAGATGATGGGGGATGGAGGCCCATTTTTCAATTTCTTGGGGTCAAAAGCATTTGGGGCTCATTTTGATTTTCACATGGTTTAACACATTCAGTAGATTGTGGGGGGTTCAGGGAGATGCAGAGCTTTTAGAGAACACAGAGTGGAGGTGGGGGGATGCATCAGGGTGAGTTCACTTCTCCTGCCTCTGCACTCAGGCATCACTCCTTGCAGTGCTCAGGAACCTTTTGGGATGCCAGTAATGAAACCTGAGTCAAACACTTGCAAGACGAGCACCTCACCCACTTGACTGTGTCTCCAGTGCCTTTGTACAGGAAATTTTGAATTTATTATTATTTTTAATTACAATTTTTGGGCCACAGCACACAGTGCTCAGGGCTTACTCATGAATCTGAGCTCAGGCATCATTCCTGGAAGTGCTGGGGGAACCTTTGGGTTTTTGAAAATTGAACCCGACTTAGCTGCTTGAATGAAAAGCACCCTATCATCTGTACTAGCTCTGCTAACCCTCTAGGGTTATTTTATTTTGGTTTATTTAGGGTTAGTTTGATTTTGACGGGCTGGAGCGATAGCACAGCAGTTGGGCATTTGCCTTTCACACGGCAGACCCGAGTTCGATTCCTCCGCCCCTCTCGGAGAGCCCGACAAGCTACCGAGAGTATGGAGCCCACGCAGCAGAGCCTGGCAAGCTACCCGTGCGTATTGGATATGCCAAAAACAGTAACAATAAGTCTCTTAATAAGAGACGTTGCTGGTGCCCGCTTGAACAAATCGATGAGCAACGGGATGACAGTGACCTTTGATTTTATTTTGCCCCAGAAAAAAAATTTCTGCTTCACCTGCCAAGTTTCTGAGCACCATCCCATCCCCACTGTACATCTCTCCCAGGCCAGGGGCGCCCCCTGCTGTTCGAGAGAGTACTTGCAAAAAGGGGGTTTCCAGGGACCTGCTGCCATAGGTTTTTTTTTTTTCAGTGTCTTATTCTAGGGGTCTTGCAGTGGTACAGCCAGGAGGTCATTTGTCTTGCACTTAGCTGGCCTGGGTTTGATACCCACCAACCCATAGGGTCCCTTTAGCCACCATCTCCATCTGTGTCCCTCAAATCAAAAAAATTGAAAATAAATAAAGGGCCTGAGTCATAGTACAGCAGGTAGGGCATTTTCCAAAACATTTGGCAGAAATGGGTTTGATCCCTGAACCCCATAGGGTCTCTGAGCATTGCCAGAGTGGCACGGAAATTTAAAAAATATCAAAAATTAATAATGAGCTAAAGTGTTAGGAGTGCAGGTAGGGTGCTTGGTTGTATATTTATCTTTAAAAATTTTTTGCAAGCATTAAAGCATTAGTGATTTGTGTTACTATGGATATGTCCTCTGCTGCAGAATATTGCCAAATACTAAAGTGTGTCCACATGACATGCATTATCATACATTACTCCCGTATCACATTTACCCTCCCAACATACATTTTTTGCTTTTTGGGTCACACCCAGCATTGCTCAGGGGTTACTCCTGGCTCTGCACTCAGGAGTTACTTCCTGGCAGTGCTTGGGGGAACATATGGGATGCCGGGGATTGAACCCAGGTCGGCCGAGTGCAAGGCAAACACCCTACCCACTGGCTATCACTCCAGCCCCCCAATATACTTTTAACAGCTATTATTTACATATAATTTTGGGTGTGGTCACTTAAAATTTTGTTGAA
Organism: Sorex araneus; assembly: GCF_027595985.1. NCBI lineage: Eukaryota > Metazoa > Chordata > Mammalia > Eulipotyphla > Soricidae > Sorex > Sorex araneus. The sequence goes on from NC_073303.1 coordinate 231,126,730, forward strand.
CAAAACTTTTTCTTTTTCCATGTCATTATACTTCTATGTCCTGTGCCTCTGTGTCATTTATTTAGTGCTCTATCAGTTTGCAACTGTTTCTACCACATGGAGCTAATTCTACAGCTTTCATAAGTCATACATTTATGTTGATGTCATATTAACTCTTTTCTGTTGTAAGATGAGTCATTGGGAGAATTTTAAGGGGCTGTCAGTTTTGGGATAAGATAGCTGCTTGTTAAATGCAACAACATTCTATTGTGTAGGAAAGAATTATAACTTTTGCTCTCCATTGAGCTCTGAGGGTCAAAAGAACATAATAGCGAATGTAATTTAAACAACTGGAGAAAACATGTTAATGTTATTTGTATGCTCAAAAACCATCCCAATGATCTGAGGGCAAAGGTGACAGAGGGCTGGTTCTGGTCAAATACAAACGCCCAGAAGTTAGTCTGAGGACTATCAGGCTCCTCACAATGATCCTCCCAAAGGACCTTTCCTCTGCTTTGGGTCTGTTCGGACTGTGAGAACCACAGAGATGTCCTCCAGCTGCTGGGTTGTGGGTCCTAGTGATAGGGCAGTGGGAAGGGCACTTACTTTGTATGAAGTGGACACCTGGGCTCCATCCCCAACACCCCACACGGTCTCCAGAGCCCCACCAGGAGCCAGCCCTGAGCACTGCTTGGTGTGGCCTCTCCCCAAATAAATACAATACGAACAAGAAAATGAAAAGAACAAAAAACTAATTGGTCCTGAGTGTAATGCACTTGTGCTGAGATGTTTTAAATGGCTCCTGTGGTCTATCTCGACGAGTTGCGCCCAGGCCTGCTTGTGGCAGTAGCACTGCATCCAGCCTTCCACGCAGTCCCAGACAGTGACTTACAGACCCAGAGAGAAGATCACCAGCAAACTCCCCAGTCAGGAACAGGGGACTCCTGAGAGCCAAATCTAAAAGGTTTGGGGGCATTGGTTCTGCCGAGACTCTGGACAACTGGGTAAAGTTTTGACTAAAGCAAAGACAAAGTGGTCCTTTGAAGAATCTCTGAAGCTGCCCCAGGCACCTGTTGTGCTGGGGTCTACCATCAAATCCCAAATGTGCCCCAGATTTTGTGGAGTCATGATGAAAAGAGACATGGCGACATCAAGAAATAAAATTTGCAGGTAGAGAGTTTGCCTTGCATGCAGCCAACTTGGGTTTGATTCCCGGCACCCCATATGGCACTTCCAGGAGTGATTGCTGAGTACAGAGCCAGGAATAAACCCTGAACATCATTGGGTGTGACCCAACAAGCAAAAAGAAAAACAGAAATAAAATTTGGAGGATGTATTCACACCAGCTGGCGTGCTGTCCTGCTAGGCAAGAGCAGCAGCCTCAGCAGAAGCACAGGGTTTGATTAGGAAAAGCCACATACTGGACCACCTGTCATTTTAATAAGCACCCACAAAATTAGTTTAACTCACCAGGCCCATATCCTGGGACACAGTAAATTTCTGTAAGCACAGCAAAGCAAGCATTGATAGAGAAGCGAGAAAAAGTGATTATACAAAGCAGTCATCTCTTGATCTCTAACCACCTCACTTTTGTGGACCCTAAGTCATTGTTGCTATTTTACTCGGTAACTGGCAGGTGCCCTTGTGGAGGGGTTGCAAGAAACTCAGTATACTAGGATGCTTATTAAACAAATCCAGTAAATCAAACTAAACTTCTAAACTAAGTAAATTTTATATTTTAATTTAACAAAGGGACTGGAGCTATAGCACAGCGGGTAGGGTGTTTGCCTTGCACAGGGCCGACCTGGGTTCAATTCCTCTGTCCCTCTCGGAGAGCCCAGCTAGGTACCGAGAGTATCCCGCCTGCACAGCAGAGCCTGACAAGCTACCCATGACATATTTGATGTGCCAAAAACAGTAACAAGTCTCAATGAGTAAGCAATGCGATGACATGATACAGTGATACAATGTAACAAATATCAAATCATCATAGACAAGCAATAGGCCAACATTTCTGAAAAAGAAACATTCTCCTGCACACCCAGTGTACAATTGTTCTTCACCATTGATTCAAATTTTGAAGAATTTAAATTTTGCTGCATAATTCATCTACTTAGCTACTAAGTGACTCCTCAGCTACACAACAGTGAAGGGACTTTTTTGCTTTTTGGGTCACACTCGGTGATGCGCAGGGTTTACTCCTGGCTCTGCACTCAGGAATTACTCCTGTCAGTGCTTGGGGGACCATGTAGAATGTTGGGAATGGAACCCAACATGCAAGGCAAATGCTCTACCCGCTGTGCTATCACTCCAGCCCCTGAAAGGCCTTTTTGTTTGTGCAGCTGATCCACTTTAGATCCCGGTTGAATTCAGTGTATTATTGAACTTGAGCACTGTTTGAAGAGTTGCTAAGCACAGAGAGGAATGGCTTGAGAACACCAATGTGTTCTCACATTGAACACACATATGAACACACACAAATGCACACAGGAATATTGCTTACACGTGTAATACTTTCCCACTCATCACCAATTCCTGAGTCCTCTTCTAGGTCATCCCAGAACCCCATTCTAGGCCAGATGATTCACTTAGTTTCTAGCTCGATACTGTAATGGAGATCCTGAACAGTTGAAGTTACTCCAGCAACTGGGAGTTCAGTGCAATGTAAACAAAAATCAGGGCTCAGATGTCTAGCAGGGAAGTAGCTGACCCAGTTTCCATCCTTAGCACCCCAGAGGGTCTCTGAGCACAGTGTGGAGTGATCCCTGAGGAGTCAGGAATAAGTCCTCAGCACTACAGAACGTGCCCCCCAAAATGAATCAGTAAACACAAAGCAGCATGATAGCTGAATATTAACGCCCAGTGATTTCTGAGCAGTTTTTTTTGGGGGGTGGTGTTTGGTGGGTCAGGTCTGGGGCATAGTCCTGGTGGGTGTTTGCAAAGGAATCGTTGTGTATTTAATCCCTCAAGGAAAACAAAGACTTTGGCTCCATATGCCCCCTGTTCAATGTGTCACTCTCCATCTATTCCAGACCTGGGACCCTCCAGAGGTCTTGGTGATCTGATCCAAGACCAGAAATGGGAAAAATATTAACTTTCTTGACCAGAAAGTACCTGGTCATGAATATATGGATCCTGGCCCTTTAAGACTGACCGGAAATGTAGATGATGTCATGGAATCCAGTTCCAGTTGAAGTCCAGGCTGGTGCTGTTGTTGTGCCCGCCCTCCCTCCTGCCCTAACGCTCTGGCCCCCAACCAAGGAGAAAGAGGGAGCAAGAGGAAGCCTCAGTTTCCCCAGTTTCCCCGCAGGTCGGTGGGGTGTGCGCGGCCGCCTTATCATTGGTTCCTGCAGGGATACTCAGAGCCCCCAGGGGGTCACCCAGGAATGTTCCCAGGCCTGTGCTTTGCGGGCCACTTTCATCATTAGGGTAATTAAGGAGTCAGGGCCAAAGGGTCAGTTTCCCTCCAAAGGTCTGGGGGTGGTGTGGGTGTGGGATTTTTTTGTGTTTATATTTTTAATGATATCCAGCAGCGTTCAGGGGTCACTCCTGGTTCTGTACTAGGAGACTTTCCTGGCGGTACTCAGGATCCTATGGAATCTCAGGCTTAGTCCTGGTCAGCCTCATGCAAGGCAGATGCTCTCCCCATGTACTACCCTCTTCACTTGCTTGGGACTCAGAAGTGTTTGGGTGACCGTTTGGTTTTTTCAGGATCCGTGTGCCTGCAATGGGTTTTTGGGATCCTGGGAGATGCGGAGCTGTAAGTGTCCCTGGAGGAAGCGGGTGTAGCATCTGGGCTGTGTTGGAACAGAGAGGTTTGTGCAACCAAGTGTGCACACTTAGCAGGAAGTAGGCTGGTCACTTCTAGTATGTATTCCATACCCTACCATAATGAAATCTTGAATCACTATTGGCCACAACACCATTATTGATTTATTTTAAATAATTATTAGGGGGTTTTTTCTGCCAGGAGATAACACTTGCCAATGTTCAGGGGTTATTCCTACCTCTGCACTCAGGAACCACTCCTAGTGGTGCTCAGGGAAACATAGGATGCCGGCAATCAGACCTGGGTTAGCCACGTGCAAGACAAGAACCCCACCTGTTGCACTTTTACTTATGGGCCACAGCTGGCAAGTGCTCAGGGCTCACTCTTGGATTATAGCTCAGGCATGGTTCCTGGCAGTGCTGGTGTGGAGACCCTATGTGCTTCTGCATATTGAGCCCAGTTTAGCTGTTTAAACATAAAACACCTTATCAGCTGTACTATTTCTGTTAACTATATGATTTTATTTTTCCCCAGAAAAAGAATTTCTGCTCCATTTGGCAACTTTCAGAGCATTTCCCCATTGTCGAATTACCCTGGACCAGAGGCTCCCCCTTCTGTTCGGTTGAGTAATTGCAGAAATGGAGTTTGCAAGGACCAGTTGTATTCCCCTGTCTCCGGGACCTAATGTCAGTCTGTTCAGCCAGATACATCTGTTTCAATAGTATAAAATTTTCAGTCAGAGTGACCCAAGGGCCCTGAGAGATCGGACAGCAGGTCAGCTGCTTGCCTTGCCTTCCCTGAGATCGATGGGCAACCTGGACCCCAGCCTCCTTCTCTTTTCCCTGGAGAGGAAGAAGCATCTGTCAGTGTTTCCTTGGGTGGGTCTGTGAGCTGTGCCTAAGGGTGAGACTGTCGGCTTTCTGGCTCTAATGTTGGGACTTCTGGTCAGGGCCTGGGCTTGTGCTCTTTTCCGGTGCTCATGGCTCTGACTTCTCTTCCAGGTGTTTCCTTGTAGCCTCCTGCTGACCCTTGGGAATTACAGAGGCTGGAGATGATGGTGATGCGCCAACTGACATACCGTGCTCAGGTGGGAGGAGAGTGATGTGCTGGCATGATGGGGTGATAGGTCACACAGGCTTCCGGTGTCTTCTGTCTCTTGAATTTCAGTAAGAAGCCTTGGGATATGGATCCTGGCCTGAATGCCTGACTCTCTGCTATTTGAGGCCACTTTCTCCTTGTTTGTTTATTTTGTTGTACTTGGGTTTACCCACACACAGCTGTGCTCAATGAGTTCTCCCAAGTCAGTGCTCAAGGATTACTCCTGCCAGGTCTCAGGGACCCTCTGAGGTTCCGTGGATGCACGGCTGACTTATTCAGTTTCTTTCGTTTGGGGAGGATATGGCAGGGTCACACCCAGTGATTCTCAGGGGTTACTCCTGGCTCTGCACTCAACATTGCACCTGTCAGTACTTGGGAGACCAGATGGGAAAGCGGGGATTGACAGTCCTACCCGATGTTCCTGGACCCACTGTCCTATTACTCCATCCTGCTATTTTGTTTCTGTTGGATTTGTTGTATCCCACAGGAGACATGCTCAGGGCTTCCTCTTGGTCTGTGCTCTGGATTCACACCTGACGGGCATCAGCGCCCCTAGGGCCTGCTGCCCTGGGAGCTACAATGACTCTGGGCACCAGGTTATGTGTTTCTCCTATTTTGTCCTTCTTGCTCTGGAGAGCGTCACTTACTTAGTCACAGAGTGTCATGCTGCTGTTTGTGCAGTTTCCGGCATGCACTGGTCCCAAGGAGACAGAGCAAAGGATCTTTGGGACCGCCAGAGATGTTGGAGGTCAGGACAATTTTACATGGGACCAGAGAGCTAGTACATCGGTTGGGCATTTGCTTCGCACTTGACTGGTTCAGGGTCAATCATCTTCATCCCATATGGGCCCTGATGACCACCAGTCATAAGTCTGCAGAGCAGAACCAGGAGGACCTGATCATCACCGGGTGATAGTCAAAAGAGCCAATGAAAAAGGACACTTTTACCTGATTCGGCATGGATTTGGGGCAGTCCTGAACTGTGAGTTCTGAGTCCTTCAGGCACATATATGCACACACTGCTTGGGGTTGCTCACTGGACATCAAGTGTCCCCTTCTTATCCCTAGAACAGGAGATGTGGGGATACAATGTGTGTGTGTGTGTTGTTGTGTTTAACGTTTTCGGCAAAACCCATTTTTACATTTTGACCCTGCTTGTTTGGTGCTCAGTTGTGGCTCTCTGCCATTTTCACTAGACCAGTGGTGTGGAATTGACCTTGGGGTGGCTGTGTACAAGACTGACACCTTCAGAAACCTTCTAGTATAGCGTCCTCACATTTTATAGATCCGACTGCCTTGGAGTGATGTCTAGAGTGATTTCTCCACATCAGCCAAGAGGGCACATGGAGAGGAATTGAGGCTGGTTCCTCCCGAGGGAAAGTCCCTGAGCCCCATTAGCGCTCTGAGGGGTCCCACCCTCACAGCCTGGGAATGGGTTGGAGATGGGCCCTGATTCCTGCTCCCCTGTGTGTTGGCTCAGGGCGCAATTTCCTTCCCCAACGTGGCCATGAGATTCTCCCCGGAAGAGTGGGCATGCCTGGACGCTGATCAGAGAAAGCTCTACAGGGATGTGATGCTGGAGACCTACCAGCACCTGCAGGTGTCGGTGAGAGCAGTGTGGGGTTGACTGTGCCTGGCCAGACCTGCATGGGTACCCAGCGACCATGCTGGGCTGTGTGTTCTACAGACTTCATTATTCTGACAGGCCAGGATTGTTGACAGCGATGCAAATCACAGTTTCTCAAGTTTTTTTTTTTCTGTTTTTGTGATTGGCCACACTTGGCAATTGTCAGGTCTTACGCCTGAGCTGCAGAGGATCTTCAGGTCATCCATGTGCATGGTAAAGTGCCCCACGTACTGTACTGGTCTCAGGTTCCTTTAAATAATTCCTTCCATTGTTAAATGAATTTACTTCATGTACTACCCTTCACTTCAGTATGTTTGTTTTGGTTTTCTTTTCTTTTTTTTTAACATCTTATTTACCTTTTGGGGTCACACCCAGCAATGTTCAGGGGTTGCTTCTGGCTCTGCACTCAGGAATTACTCCTGGCAGTGCATGGGGGAACAATATAGGATGCCGGGGATCGAACCCGGGTTGGCCGTGTGCAAAGCAAATGCCCTACCCCCTTACTATCACTCCGGCTCGTCTTTGGGTTTTGATTCGGGGCCACAGTCCACATTCCTCTTGGCTCTGTGCTGAAGGATCACTCCTGGTGGTGCTTAGGAGCCATGGGCATGCTATGGACTAAACCAGGTCAGCATCTACAGTTCAGGTGCCTTACCCGCTGTACTCCTTTATCAGGCCTGCAACTTCATTTATTATTTTTTTTTGTTCAGTTGATTTAAGGGACTACACCCAGTAATGCTCAGGAATTTCTCCTGGCAGTGTTCCTGGCCTTGTGGTTGCCAGGGATCAAACCTGGATGTGTGTGTCACCAGGTGCCCGCCCTGCTGGAGTATCACTCTGAACATGAGTTCATTTCTTTTTTAGGGCCTCACCCCATCACATGCTATTTTAGTGCTTGGAGTCACTTCCAGTGCTTTTGGGGGGGCTACAGCATGATTCAATTTCAGACTTAAGTTAAAACCTAGGAATTATGTCACTGATAATTACCAATTTAGGGCATATCAGAAGTGCAGATTCTATTCAATCATTTTCAGGAATTTGCCTGATTTTGTTAGGGACACATGCGGTTGGCTTGTCATGTTTTCCTTGTCACTAATTAATACCTAGTTTCTGTAGCGACAGGGTTTTCCAGGGTGAAACCTGCGGTGATCTCCTGGCTGGAAGGAGGAGCCCTGAGCCCGGGAAGAAGAGGCATGTGTGGAGATGAGTGTCTGAGGACCCTCCCTGGCTTGTGCCCTGGGCAGTGTGTGGGTGCCCTGAGCGCATGTGAAATGCGCTGCTGACCCCGGGGGCCTCGGGCTCCTGAATGCTGCACTCATGCTGCCCTTCACTGCATGAATTGCCTGTCATGGAATGATCCTGAGGTTTTCTCTCTTGGCTTTGTCTTCATGATTCCTTATCTGTCAGCCATGTAGAATAGTCATGGGATTCACAGCCCTTGGCCACCCACCTGTGCTTCCACCAGCCTGTCTATCCAGCCTCCAATGGTGGTGTTACCTTTCAGGAGCACCTAGAGTCCCCTCTGCCCTACTCTTTCATGCTTATTTTTGCCCTCAGATAATTAGCATGTTTTGTAAGTATATTTCAATTTTTTTGTTTTGGTTTTGGGGCCTGGGAATTTTCAGTATTTATTCCTGGCAGTTCTCAGAGGTTACTTTTGGTGGTACTCAGGGATTAGCTCGTCAGAAGAGTAGGTAAGAAATGCCCTACCTGCTCTTCTCTCTAACCCACTAAGAATATATTTTGCTTTTCTATTTAAATAGTGAATGAGTTAGCCCATAACCAAGGTAATTTGAGCTGTAGAGATAGTACAGTAGGGAAGGTACTTGCCTTTCATACATCTGACCCAGGTTGAATCCCTTGCATTGCATATGGTTCCTCAGGTATCACCAGGTCTGGTTAAAAAAGAAAACCCAAAAAGCTATTTTGTGGATTCCCAAGCTGCTCCCAGCATTCTCCACAATGGATCTCAGTCAACTACATTCCATTGCTAATTCTTCCATTGTGTGTTGTGTTTGATTTCAGAACTTCAGTCGCAGCTTCAGGGTTTTTCATTGCAGCAATTTGATTTGGGAACAGGGTCACTGAATGCAAGTGAGCTGGTAAGAATTGCACATTGAATATAAACACTATGCCGTCAGGATAGTTCATTGGAACAAGAATGTGACTCGAAAGGAGGAAGTCTGGCCACTTCAGGGAGGAATTTTGCAGCCTAATGCTGGGAATAGAGGGCCTGTAGTTTCACTGGGTGCTAAAATCAGTCATTTAAAATATAAAGATATTCCTATTGTTATTATGTTTATTATTTCTTGCTTTTTCGTTCACACACAGTGATGCTGATAGGTTACTTCAAGCTCAGCACTCAGGCATTACTCCTGGAAGTGCCCAGGGTATCATGTGCGATGCCAAGGGTCAAACTGCATCCACCACATGCAGTAGAAATGGTCTCCCCGCTGTACTAGCATTCCAACCCCAATTCTACTATATTTAAGTTTGAAGAAAACTGTGATTTTTTTATTGGGTCAAAAGTAAGCACAAGATGGGCTGGAGCGATAGCACAGCGGGTAGGGCGTTTGCCTTGCTCGCGACTGACCCAGGTTCGATTCTCAGCATCCCATATGGTCCCCTGAGCACCACCAGGAGTAATTCCTGAGTGCAGAGCAAGGTAAAATTGCCTGTGCATCACTAGGTGTGTCCCAAAAAGCAAAAAAAAAAAAAAAGTAAGCACAAGAGTTCATTGTTTAAAGAACTGGTTTGTTGTGACGAGTGATAGTGCTTTGGGAGCAGATTTGCTTTCCACAAGGATGGAAACCTGGGCTCCATCCCCACCACTCCAGCTGGTCTCCTGGGAACCACCATCCTTGATCCTTGGTACTGTTTGGTGTGGCTCACCTCAAAATAAATACAAACTACAAACCAAAAAAAGAACAAAACAACTCATTGATCCTGGAGAGTATTCGTTTGTGGTGAGGTGTTTTCAGTGGCTCTCATGGTCCATCCTGCTTGGTAGGGTTGCAGCCTTGGCTTAATACATGCATCATGGGCTCCACACTGTGCTATAGCCAAACCCAGACTCGGGTGTATTTTATTTTCCTGGAAACTACTTCTTTAACATTCTGCAGACGGTCATCTGTCCATTTTATGTAATGTTCTTTGAGTTGAAAAAAATTAAAACAAATTAATGATTGTGCAGCCTTCAATTTTGTGCATCCATCATGTAGAAACATTGGGTTGTTCCATGGAACATCCATCCACGTGTCAGGAATCGTATTCCTCGTGGTGGAAATGTTAGAAACCAACCTGTAGGCCTCAGTTTCTTTTGACAGGGAGACTCTTAAGGAATGGAGCAATAATTGGAATCCTCCTTTGCATTGTACAGGGAAGCAGCCAGCCCCAATGGAATGTCTCTGGTCCTGACCTCTGTGACAATGTCACAAGTCAGCAATCTTGCCCTCCACTCCATGGGGATGCCGAGACAGGTGGGGTGTCTTTTGAGGGTGATCAAAATGGAGAGTGCGCCCTCACTCAGAAGAAGCCCTCCCCTGGGAAAGCTCCTTACTGTCTGTTCTCCTCAGTTTCTGGACACAAACCCCACCAAGGCAGCAGCCCCAGGACTGTGGGAGAGGAGCACCATCTAGAGTGAGTCCCACACCCCAAGAATACCATAATGAAGGTCACCATGGACTGATCCCATCCAAGAGTAAGGAATTTGGGGGAGGCCTCCCCCCGTGTCCTCCCTTAGAAAACCACAGTGGACAGAATCCCCAGGATCGTCACCAGGGAGAACAAACTTTGAGTCAGGTGTCATTGCAGTGTGACAGCCCAAAGATCCAAACCGGAGAGAAACCGTTTATGTGTCTGGACTGTGGGAAGGCTTTCAATTCCCCCTCAAAACGAATTATACATAGGAGAGTTCAGACCGCAGAGAAACCTCGTGTGTGAGCAATGTGGAGAGGCCTTTACCCTTGTATCACAACTTAGTGTCCACAGGGAAATTCATATAGGAATGAAAACTTACTCACGTCAGGACTGTGGGAAGGCTCATTACTCAAGCCTTTCTAGGCACAAGGAAAATCACACTGAGAGAAATCTGTAAGACATGTGGAAAGGCCTTCACTCGATTGTCAGCCCTTAAAGACACATGAATACTCATACTGGAGAGAAGGCTTATGTGTGTCAGGAGTGTGGGAATAACTTTAGCAGATCCTCCATGCGTACTGTATGTAGGAGAATTCACACTGGCAAGAAACCTTATACATATAAGGCATGTGGAAAGGCCTTCGTTCATTTCTCAGTCCTGAAAAACCATATGAATACTCATAATGGAGAAAAGCCTTTGGTATGTCAGGAGTGTGGGAAAGCCTTTTTCAGATCCACATATCTTACTATACATAGGAGAATTCACTCTGGAGAGAAACCTCATAAATGTAAGGTTTGTGGAAAGGCTTCACTACATAGTCAGCCCTGACTGAGCCTATGAGAAGTCATACTGGAGAGAAGCCTTATGTGTGTCAGGAGTGTGGGAAGGCTTTTAGGTCATCCTCAGTGCTCACTGTACATAGGAGAACTCATTTGGGAAAGAATTATTTTGTATGTGTGGGAAGGCCTTTAGCAAATCCTCGGTACTTACTATTCATAGGAGAATTCACACTTGAGAGAAACCATATAAATGTAAGGTCTGTGTGACGGCCTTCAACAGACCCTCCAGCCTTCATCAGCACAGGCAATTTCATACTGAAGAGAAATTTAATGTGCGAAATGTGGAAGACATATTACCATTCCTCAAGTCTTTGTAGTCATAGGAACATTCATAGTGGAGAGATGCCTTATGTTTGTAAAGAATGTGGGAAGGCCTTCACCAAGAACTCAGGCCTTAGTTGGCGTATGAAAATACAAAGTGGCGAGAACACTTTAGAGTGTCCAGAATGAGGCCTTCTGTGCCCCTGAAGCCTTAGGAAACATAGTAACATTCATACTGGATGATTCCATCCCTAATAATGATCCCAAATTCAGAAGTAACGCCCTTCAAAAAATAGTTTTGCTTGGACAAGGTTGATCGGGTGTTGCAAAAGGGCAGTCGAGCATGTGACAAGTTTCTGGTGACTTCAGTACTATGAGGGAAAGGGAGTTGTTGATGATTACACTTGCCTTGGCATGGTAATGATTACTATTCCCTACACCACTATCCCAGAATTTGAACTCGACATGTACGTTAAGTTGTAAATAATGGGTCTTGGTGATGGAATCCAGGTGGAAATTGATTAAATAGGAACTAAATATATGGATACAAAAACCACCCCTCAATCACAGCTGTCAGTGTCTCATTTTTTTTGGTCACACCTAGCGATGCATAGGGTTTAATCCTGCCTTTGCACTCAGGAATTACTCCTGCGGTGCTTGGGGGACCCTATGGAATGCTAGGAATCGAACCCGGGTTGGCTGTGTGCAAGGCAAATGCTCTACCCGCTGTGCTATCACTCCAGCCCAGTGTCTCATTGTTTGCTCGGACGCTGGCTTGACTCAGAGGCCCTGATTTGCAGGGTTTATTGTAGAGATCAACCAGGATGTTGCAGTAAATCCTTGGGAGTGGAAAAATTGGCAAACCTCCATCCTTCAGGCCTTCCTCTGTTATATTTTGAGGATCCACACCTGCTTTGCTCAGGTCGTACCCTTGTCTCTGAGCTCATCCATACCTGCGAGGAAGGACACAGGTATCCTTATGAGGATCTGGACTTGGAATCCAGATCAGTCTTGTGCAGTCAAACACTTTCCCGCTGTATCATCTCTGCACTCCTTGTATTTAGATTTTTATTAGATTTACCTAAGCATTGAGGGTAAATATTTCTGAAAAGTTTAGGATACTGGCCCTCTCAATGTTCTTTGATAGGGTGGATTGGAGATAGTTGAAATGGACTTGAATATGCATAGAAAGATTTCTGATGGTCTATGAAAGGGTGGAGTGGGCCCCTTGAGCAAAATGTGTTCCAAATGGAGGGAACCTGGGAGAGCACCCAAACTCCCATCTCAGCAGGCAATAGCATCAGCTGTTTATGACTAACAGTAAAGGGCGGTCACGTTCCTGGATTCCACTCTCCTCATTTCAGTTATATTAGGAGAATAGATTACAAGACATTGCTTTTGGAAGTGGTATAGTCTCAACCCTACTAGCCACCAGAATGATTAAAACTGTTTTTGGTCTGTTCAAAAGACAAAGTCTACAAAATGATCCTGCACGGTTTGGTGCTCATTAGCTTCTATGCACCTCCATTCTTAGAGTTGGTCCATACATGGGATTTATTTATTGGAGCACGTTTTATGTAATTTATGCCATACTTGGCAGTTCTTAGGAGTTTGTCCTGGTGTTGTTCTGGATGCTGGGATGGAACTCAGAGAAACTGTGTTCAACACAAGCATTCAGCCAAAGTACTATTCTCCAGCCCCAGACTCTTGGTTGAAAACATGTTTCTAAAGCTGTATCCTGCGGTTTACTTGTAGGTGAGAGTTGTAGTCTCTGCTCATGTGTTTTCAAGGGGTAGAGTGTTCACTGTACAGTGCTCTCTGATGTTCTTCCAGCCTTTGGTCCTGTCCAGTGTCTCTCCAGCTCTCTGGGTTGCTGCTAGGCCAGTTTCTCTGCATCTTCAGGGATGGCTTCAGAGTCACTGCTTTCATCCCATCTTGATGAATGACTTCCTGGAGAAACTCGTTGTCCCATGAGACATTTGTCTGTTTTGCCTTGAATCAGCCTGCTTCTGTTTTTATGATGGACGCATGTGTGGGAGCACTGGTTTCTTGTTTGACTAGTACAGGATAAGGGGACTCCGCCTTAACTCACTGCCCTGAACTCCGTGACTGGCCCCTCCAGCACTTGCCTCTCCTCTCCTTTATCTGAGCCCATCCCCCTGGCACCGATTCATCTGGGCTGGCATAATGATCTGTCTACACTTGGAACCTGGCACTTTAAGGCTCCTTGGTGAAATGGATGATGTCACAGACGAGAGTCTTCCATGTGCACATTTATTTCCTAACGATGTCAAGTGGATCAGGCTTCCTACAGGCATGCATTTAAAAGACAATGTGATACTTCACCGTTGAAGGGGGACACTGAAGGCCAATTAGTGGCAGGGCGTGAGTGCCTCTTACTTCCAGTCCCTGTACTGTGACTCACGGGGCTGTGTCAGCCTTGTGGGCGCTTTGTGGTGGTTGTTTTTCACTCCCCCTCAACCATATCCAGTTGGTTCCTGGGGTCTGATTTGCTCCAGAGGCTGTAGGGGGATGTGGAGCTTTGGTGGTTGCAGTGGGGGGAAATTTGCACAGCTGAGGGGTCTCGGGTGTGAGTGTGTGATCTTTGGGGATATTTTCTCCTCCAGCTCTGCGATGGGGCAGTGAGGCCTGGGTGCAGAGCTGAGCATGGGGGGCTGCGGGTCTTGGGATGCCGGAACTGCTGATGGCAGAGGTCTTGACCATCCCAACTCTCTCAACCAGGGGTTGAGACGGACCATATCCTGAAGCATTTGGTGTAGACATGCATATGTAAACTGCCAGATCTCCTCAGCTCCCAATGGCGAGGGACCCTGTTGAAGTTCATCTTTATCATTGGCAGCCACCATTAGGAATCCTGGGGGCCTGGTCCTAGCATGTGGCTGGGGGCTGTAAGTGAATATTTACTTTTCTAACTATTTCTGGTTTTTTTTTGGGGGGTGGGCACACCTGTAATTCCCCAGAGGTTACTCCAAACTCTACCCTTCAGAAATTGTTTCCATCAGTGATCGTGGTTTTATATGGGATGCCAAGGATTGATCATTTTCACTAAGGGAATCACCGCATTCTGTTAACTGTCTCTGTGGCCTACTTTGGTATCTTTTTCCTGATAAAGAATTTCTGCTCCCTCAAGTTGAGCAGCATCTCTTAATTCTACATCAACTCCCTGACCCTGACCAGGCAACCTCGGCTTTGGGGTGAATATTGCGTGTAAAGAGGTTATTATTAAAGCAAGGGGTTATTTTTTATTTTATAATGTAGTTTAGTATATTTGATTACATTTAATATTCAAACACCAATCCCAGGTAATTGGGTTTTTTGAGGAAGAGAAGATATTTGTTTAGGGATCACTCCTGCTGTGTTGGAAAGAAATTTATTTCAAAAGTACAGCAGAGAGGGCTCTTAACTTGCACGAGGCCAACTCAGGTTCAGTCCCTGGAATTCCAAATGGCACCGCAAGCCACAACAGGAGTGATCCCTGAGTGCCAAGTTCAAATAAGCCCTGAGCACTGCCTGTTGTGACCCAAACATCGAAACACACTCACACACAGACATACACATTCATGATAGTTGTGTGAGCAGAATGAGAATAAAGGATTGTTCATGCTGAGTCCCTGTGGCTGCCCCCACACAGAGCCACTTTGGGGGCTGTGGTTGCTGTGGGCAGCCCTGAAGCTCTGGGGTGCTTAATCAAAGGGATTTCTGTCACATGAGCAGCTCTCATTGATCTTCCGTTCTCGGTATATCTGAAAGATTGTACATTGGTCCTGATCTGCCTGTTAGTGTAGGAGATACTTGAATGGTATTTACCATTTAGAGGAATGCGTTTCTCTCATTGTCAGTGGAGTTTCAGTTTCGCTTTCAAGGTTCCATGTTCTCTTCCTTTACTTCACTAGTTTGAAGTGTGTTCAGTACTCGTCTACACAGTTTCCAAATGGCCTCATCTTGACGTGCTCGTGGGTAAGGGAGTTTTCAGAACTCCTAGTGTGGATGTCAGTTTGTGTCCTTCATTGGAACTAGTGTGTAGCAGTGATCACATGTGTAGTATCAGTGTCCGTATATTTGAATGGTCCTGGTTTATTGATGAATCTTCCAGTGTGGGAAGGAGTTACTGAAATGAGGCTACTGTTTAGGTGAATGTGTTTCTGTCATTAGACCTCAGGTAAAAGTGCAGCAGTGACAGTTCAGTTTTAACCCACAGGTAGAGCTCTCCTTTTGGGTGTGTAATCATTGCTTCTGACCCGGGTTTCCTGTAGCGCTTAGCATAGAGGTGTACGGTTAACAGCGTTTTGAGGTTAAGTGGATGTCATTGTATGTGAGCTTCCCTCATGGGAACAAGACTGTAGCAGTGAGAGCTCACACATAAGTAAATGTGTCTGTGTAGATTAAATGATCTATTGTATTCATGAAAACGTCTGTACGTATAGGAGAAACTTGAAATTAGGCTACAGTTTAGGAGAATGAGTTTCTGGCATTGTTCTTTCTGGAGTTTCAGCATACTTGTGACTGGTCAAGTTCTTGCATCTTCCTAGCTCTAATTTCAGTTCCGTTCCAATTTTGTGTTTCCCATGTTTGCAGAATCCCGTGGCATTGAGGACCCTCTTAAGAAGGCCTTGTAGTACCTCTTGGGTGGGTGTGAAGAAATGTCCCTTTCTTTCATCTGAACTAAAGTGTCACACGAACAGCTCTCATTGATCTTAAGTTCTCGGTATATCTGAAAGTTGGTACATTGGTCCTGATCTGCCTGTTTGTGTAGGAGATCCTTGAAAGGAATTTACTATTTAGAGAAATGCGTTTCTCTCATTGTCAGTGGAGTTTGAGTTTCGCTTTCACCGTTCCATGTTCTCTTCCTTTACTGCACAAGTTTGAGGTGTGTTCAATACTCCTCTACACACGGTTTTCAAACGCCCTCATATTGATGTACTCGTTTAAAGTGTTTGTAGTACTCCTAGTCTGGATGTCAGTTTGTGTGACTGTCTTTCGTTGGAACTGGTGTGTAGCAGTGATCACATGTGTATTTATTACATGTGTATGCATTAGTGTCCCTATATTTGAATCGTCCGGGTTTATTGATGAATCATCCAATGTGGGAAGGAGTTAGTGAAATGAGGCTACTGTTTAGGTGAATGTGTTTCTGTCATTAGACGTGCAGGTAAAAGTGCAGCAGTGACAGTTCAATTTTAATCCACAGTTAGAGCTCTCCTTTTGGGTGTGTACTCATTTCTTCTGACCCGGGTTTCCTGTAGCGCTTAGCATAGAGGTGTACGGTTAACAGCGTTTTGAGGTTAAGCAGATGTCATTGTATGTGAGCTTCCCTCATGGGTACAAGAGTGTAGCAGTGAGAGCTAGCACGGAAGTAAATGTGTCTGCATAGTTGAAAAGATCTATTGTATTCGTGAAATCTTCTGTACATACAGGAGATAATTGAAATTAGGCTACTGTTTAGGAGAATGAGTTTCTGGCATTGTTCTTTCTGGAGTTTCAGCATAGTTGCGACTGCTCAAGGTCATGCACCATTCTAGCTCTAATCACATGTACGTCCTAATTTTTTTGTTTACCGTATTTGCTGAATCCTGTTGCACTATATTCCCCTATTAAGAAGTCCTTGTTGTACCTCTTCAGTGGGTGTGAGGAAATGCCCCTTTCTTTCATTTGAACTAAAGTATCACACGACCAGCTCACATTGATCTTCCATTCTCGGTATATCTGAAAGTTTGTACATTGGTCCTGATCTGCCTGTTTTTGTAGGAGATCCTTGAAAGGTATTTACCATTTAGAGGAATGCGTTTCTCTCATTGTCAGTGGAGTTTCAGTTTCGCTTTCAAGATTCCATGTTCTCTTCCCTTACTTCACTAGTTTGAAGTGTGTTCAATACTTCTCTGCACACAGTTTAAACGGCCTCTTCTTGATATGCTCGTGGGTGAGGGCGTTTTCAGTACTACTCGTGTAGATGTAAGTTTGTGTGACTGTCTTTCATTGGAAGTAAACTGTAGCAGTGATCACATGTGTATTTATCATTGTCCCTATATTTGAATGGTCCTGGTTTATTGATGAATCTTCTAGTGTGGGAAGGAGTTACTGGAATGAGGCTACTGTTTAGGTGAATGTGTTTCTGTCATTAGACCTCAGGTAAAAGTGCAGCAGTGACAGTTCAATGTTAACCCACAGTTAGAGCTCTCCTTTTGGGTGTGTTCTCATTTCTTCTGACCAGGTTTCCTGTAGTCCTTAGTATTGAGGTGTACGGTGAACAGCGTTTTGAACTAAAGCGGATGTCACTGTATGTGAGCTTCCCTCATGGGAACAAGACTGGAGCAGTGAGAGTTCACACATAAGTCAATGGGTCTGTATAGATGAAATGATCTATTGGATTCGTGAAATCTTCTGTACATAAAGGAGATACTTGAAATTAGGCTACCGTTTAGGAGAATGAGTTTCTGGCATTGTTCTTTCTGGAGTTTCAGCATACTTGTGACTGTTCAAGTTCATTCATCTTCCTAGCTCCATTTCAGTTCCGTTCCAATTTTGTGTTTACCGTGTTTGCTGAATCCCGTGGCATTGAGGACCCTCCTAAGAAGGCCTTGTAGTCCCTCTTCAGTGGGTGTGAAGAAATGCCCCTTTCTCTCATCTGAACTTAAGTGTCACACTAATAGCTCTCATTGATCTTCCATTCTCGGTATATCTGAAAGTTGGTACATTGGTCCTGATCTGCCTGTATATGTAGGAGATTCATGAAAAGTATTTACAAGAGAAATGTGTTTCTCTCATTGTCTGTGGAGTTTGAGTTTCGCTTCCACCGTTCCATGTTCTCTTCCTTTACTGCACTAGTTTGAGGTGTGTTCAATACTCCTCTACACACGGTTTCCAAACGGCCTCCTCTTGATATGCTCGTGGGTGAGGGCGTTTTCAGTACTCCTAGTCTGGATGTCAGTTTGTGTGACTGTCTTTCATTTGAACTAGCGTGTAGCAGTGATCACATGTGTATGTATTACATGTGTATGTATTAGTGTCCATATATTTGAATTGTCCGGGTTTATTGATGAATCATCCAATGTGGGAAGGAGTTAGTGAAATGAGGCTACTGTTTAGGTGAATGTATTTTAGTCATTAGAGGTGCAGGTAAAAGTGCAGCAGTGACAGTTCAACTTTAATCCACAGTTAGAGCTCTCCTTTTGGGTGTGTACTCATTTCTTCTGACCCGGGTTTCCTGTAGCGCTTAGCATAGAGGTGTATGGTTAACAGCGTTTTGAGGTTAAGCGGATGTCATTGTCTGTGAGCTTCCCTCATGGGTACTGGAGTGTATAGCAGTGAGAGCTAGCACGGAAGTAAATGTGTCTGTAGAGTTGAAAGGATCTATTGTATTCGTGAAATCTTCTGTACATACAGGAGATATTTGAAATTAGGCTACCGTTTAGGAGAATGAGTTTCTGGCATTGTTCTTTCTGGAGTTTCAGCATAGTTGTGACTGCTCAAGGTCATGCACCATTCTAGCTCTAATTACATGTACGTCCTAATTTTGTGTTTACCGTATTTGCTGAATACCGTTGCACTTTATTGCTTTCTTAAGAAGTCCATGTTGTACCTCTTCAGTGGGTGTGAGGAAATGCCCCTTTCTTTCATTTGAACTAAAGTATCACATGACCACCTCTCATTGATCTTCCGTTCTCGGTATATCTGGAAGTTTGTACATTGGTCCTGATCTGCCTGTTAGTGTAGGAGATCCTTGAAAGGTATTTACCATTTAGAGGAATGCGTTTCTCTCATTGTCAGTGGAGTTTCAGTTTCGCTTTCACCCTTCCATGTTCTCTTTCTTTACTGCACTAGTTTGAAGTGTGTTCAATACATGTGTGCACACAGTTTTCAAACGCCCTCGTCTTGAATTGCTCGTTTAAGGGCGTTTTCAGTACTCCTAGTGTGGATGTCAGTTTGTGTGACTGTCTTACATTGGAACTAGAGTGTAGCAGTGATCACATGTGTATGTATCAGTGTCCCTATAATTGAATGGTCCTGGTTTATTGATGAATCTTCCAGTGTGGGAAGGAGTTAGTGAAATGATGCTACTGTTTAGGTGAATGTGTTTCTGTCATTAGACCTCAGGTAAAAGTGCAGCAGTGACAGTTCAATGTTAACCCACAGTTAGAGCTCTCCTTTTGGGTGTGTTCTCATTTCTTCTGACCAGGTTTCCTGTAGTCCTTAGTATTGAGGTGTACGGTGAACAGCGTTTTGAACTAAAGCGGATGTCACTGTATGTGAGCTTCCCTCATGGGAACAAGACTGGAGCAGTGAGAGCTCACACATAAGTCAATGTGTCTGTATAGATGAAATGATCTATTCTATTCGTGAAATCTTCTGTACATACAGAAGATACTTGAAATTAGGCTACCGTTTAGGAGAATGAGTTTCTGGCATTGTTCTTTCTGGAGTTTCAGCATAATTGTGACTGTTCAAGTTCATGCATCTTCCTAGCTCCGATTTCAGTTCTGTTCCAATTTTGTGTTTCCCATGTTTGCTGAATCCTGTGGCATTGAGGACCCTCTGAAGAAGGCCTTGTAGTCCCTCTTCAGTGAATATGAAGAACTGCCCCTTTCTTTCATCTGAACTTAAGTGTCACACGAATAGCTCTCATTGATCTTCCATTCTCGGTATATCTGAAAGTTGGTACATTGGTCTTGATCTGCCTGTATATGTAGGAGATCCTTGAAAAGAATTTACTATTGAGAGAAATGCGTTTCTCTCATTGTCAGTGGAGTTTGAGATTCGCTCACCGTTCCATGTTCTCTTCCTTTACTGCACTAGTTTGAGGTGTGTTCAATACTCCTCTACAAAAGGTTTCCAAACGGCCTTGTCTTGATGTGCTCGTGGGTGAGGGCATTTTCAGTACTCCTAGTGTGGAAGTCAGTTTGTGTGACTGACTAGTTTACTCAGTAGTAAACAGCGTTTTGATCTAAAGCGGATGTCACTGTATGTGAGCTTCCCTCATGGGAACAAGACTGGAGCAGTGAGAGCTCACACATAAGTAAATGTGTCTGTATAGATGAAATGATCTATTGGATTCGTGAAATCTTCTGTACATAAAGGAGATACTTGAAATTAGGCTACCGTTTAGGAGAATGAGTTTCTGGCATTGTTCTTTCTGGAGTTTCAGCGTACTTATGACTGTTCAAGTTCATGCAACTTCCTAGCTTCAATTTCAGTTCCATTCCAATTTTGTGTTTCCCGTGTTTGCTGAATTCCCTGGCATTGAGGACCCCCTTAAGAAGGTCTTGTAGTAAAGGCCTTTACTCACTAGTAAACTGTTTACTCACTAGTTTCATTAGAACTAGTGTGTAGCAGTGATCACATGTGTATGTATTACATGTGTATGTATTAGTGTCCCTATATTTGAAACGTCCGGGTTTATTGATGAATCATCCAATGTGGGAAGGAGTTAGTGAAATGAGGCTACTGTTTAGGTGAATGTGTTTTTGTCATTAGACGTGCAGGTAATAGTGCAGCATTGACAGTTCAATTTTAATCCACAGTTAGAGCTCTCCTTTTGGGTGTGTACACATTTCTTCTGACCCGGGTTTCCTGTAGCGCTTAGCATAGAGGTGTACGATTAACAGCATTTTGAGGTTAAGCGGATGGCACTGTATGTGAGCTTCCTTCATGGGTACAAGACTGTAGCAGTGAGAGCTATCACCGTATTTGCTGAATACCGTTGCCCTTTATTACTTTCTTAAGAAGTCCATGTTGTACGTCTTCAGTGGGTGTGAGGAAATGCCCAAAAGGAGAGCTCTAACTGTGGGTTAACATTGAACTGTCACTGCTGCACTTTTACCTGAGGTCTAATGACAGAAACACATTCACCTAAACAGTAGAATCATTTCAGTAACTCCTTCCCACACTGGAAGATTCATCAATAAACCAGGACCATTCAAATATAGGGACACTGATACATACACATGTGATCACTGCTACATCTAGTTCCAATGTAAGACAGTCACACAAACTGACATCCAAACTAGGAGTACTGAAAACGCCCTTAAACGAGCAATTCAAGATGAGGCCGTTTGAAAACTGTGTGCAGACAAGTATTGAACACACTTCAAACTAGTGCAGTAAAGAAAGAGAACATGGAACAGTGAAAGCGAAACTGAAACTCCACTGACAATGAGAGAAACGCATTCCTCTAAATGGTAAATACCTTTCAAGGATCCTACACAAACAGGCAGATCTGGACCAATGTACAAACTTTCAGATATACCGAGAACGGAAGATCAATGAGAGGTGGTCATGTGATACTTTAGTTCAAATGAAAGAAAGGGGCATTTCCTCACACCCACTGAAGAGGTACAACATGGACTTCTTAAGAAAGCAATAAAGTGCAACGGTATTCAGCAAATACGGTAAACACAAAATTAGGACGTATATGTAATTAGAGCTAGAATGGTGCATGACCTTGAGCAGTCGCAACTATGCTGAAACTCCAGAAAGAAAAATGCCAGAAACTCATTCTCCTAAACGGTAGCCTAATTTCAAATATCGCCTGTATGTACAGAATATTTCACGAATACAATAGATCCTTTCAACTCTACAGACACATTTACTTCCGTGCTAGCTCTCACTGCTATACACTCCAGTACCCATGAGGGAAGCTCACAGACAATGACATCCGCTTAACCTCAAAACACTGTTAACGGTACACCTCTATGCTAAGCGCTACAGGAAACCCGGGTCAGAAGAAATGAGTACACACCCAAATGGAGAGCTCTAACTGTGGATTAAAATTGAACTGTAACTGCTGCACTTTTACCTGCACGTCTAATGACAGAAACACATTCACCTAAACAGTAGCCTCATTTCACTAACTCCTTCCCACATTGGATGATTCATCAATAAACCCGGTCGATTCAAATATAGGGACACTAATACATACACATGTAATACATACACATGTGATCACTGCTACACACCAGTTCCAATGAAAGACAGTCACACAAACTGACATCCAGACTAGGAGTACTGCAAACACCTTAAACGAGCACATCAATATGAGGGCGTTTGAAAACCGTGTGTAGAGGAATATTGAACACACCTCAAACTTGTGCAGTAAAGGATGAGAACATGCAACGGTGAAAGCGAAACTGAAACTCCACTGACAATGAGAGAAACGCATTTCTCTAAATAGTTAATTCTTTTCAAAGATCTCCTACATATACAGGCAGATCAGGACCAATGTACCAACTTTCAGATATACCGAGAATGGAAGTTCAATGAGAGCTATTCGTGTGACACTTAAGTTCAGATGAAAGAAAGGGGCATTTCTTCACACCCACTGAAGAGGGACTACAGGCCTTCTTAAGAGGGTCCTCGACGCGTGTGCGGCCTCTCCACATGCACAAGCGTGAATCCAGACCCAGGAAAACCTCTTTCGGCATGGGCAACAACTCCTTGCAGAATGTCTCCAGCCTGAGAACTAAGCCTCGCCCAGAAGGGGAAAGGTATTTCTCTCTCTCGCCTCTTTCTCTCCGGGGATGAAGGGTGCGGTGTCCGCCATATTAAGACGACCACAGATTGGGTTTTCAAGCCTGCAATGATCCAATATCTGAAAGAAATCTCCCTGGACTTTGTGTTAAAGTACAGAAATTCAAAACCGCGTGGCCGCTACTGCGCGGTTTTGAAGACCTTATTTGTCTTCACAGTAGGTCTGAATCTAGTGGGGTACTCCTAACAACAATAGTGAGGTTTGTGTTGAAATATTGAATGTAACCAAAGTAAACAGAATGTAAAATGAAACTTATCAGTTACAAGGTAGAGGGTGGGGGGGCGGGACGGGAGGTGTACTGTGTGGGGTTTCTTTGGTGGTGGTATATGGGCACTGGTGAAGGGATGGTTGTTTCAGCATTGTATAACTGAGACCTAAGCCTGAAAGCATTGTAATCTTCCACACGGTGGTTTAATAAAATAAAATTTTTATTTAAAAAAAAAAAGAGGATCCTCAATGCCACAGGATTCAGCAAACACGGGAAACACAAATTGGAACGGAACTGAAATTGGAGCTAGGAAGATGCATGAACTTGAACAGTCACAAGTATGCTGAAACTCCAGAAAGAACAATGCCAGAAACTTATTCTCCTAAACGGTAGCCTAATTTCAAGTATCTCCTTTATGTACAGAAGATTTCACGAATAGAATAGATCATTTCATCTATACAGACACATTTACTTATGTGTGAGCTCTCACTGCTCCAGTCTTGTTCCCATGAGGGAAGCTCACATACAGTGACATCCGCTTTAGTTCAAAACGCTGTTCACCGGACACCTCAATACTAAGGACTACAGGAAACCCGGTCAGAAGAAATGAGAACACACCCAAAAGGAGAGCTCTAACTGTGGGTTAACATTGAACTGTCACTGCTGCACTTTTACCTGACGTCTAATGACAGAAACACATTCACCTAAACAGTAGCATCATTTCACTAACTCCTTCCCACACTGGAAGATTCATCAATAAACCAGGACCATTCAAATATAGGGACACTGATACATACACATGTGATCACTCCTACACTCTAGTTCCAATGTAAGACAGTCACACAAACTGACATCCACACTAGGAGTACTGAAAACGCCCTTAAACTAGCAATTCAAGACGAGGCCGTTTGAAAACTGTGTGCACACATGTATTGAACACACTTCAAACTAGTGCAGTAAAGAAAGAGAACATGGAACGGTGAAAGCAAAACTGAAACTCCACTGACAATGAGAGAAACGCATTCCTCTAAATGGTAAATACCTTTCAAGGATCTCCTACACAAACAGGCAGATCAGGACCAATGTACAAACTTTCAGATATACCGAGAACGGAAGATCAATGAGAGCTGGTCGTGTGATACTTTAGTTCAAATGAAAGAAAGGGTCATTTCCTCACACCCTCTGAAGAGGTACAACAAGGACTTCTTAAGAAAGTAATAAAGTGCAACGGTATTCAGCAAATACGGTAAACACAAAATTAGGACGTATATGTAAATAGAGCTAGAATGGTGCATGACCTTGAGCAGTCGCAACTATGCTGAAATTCCAGAAAGAACAATGCCAGAAACTCATTCTCCTAAACGGTAGCCTAATTTCAAATATCTCCTGTATGTACAGAAGATTTTTCAAATACAATAGATCTTTTCAACTCTACAGACACATTTACTTCCGTGCTAGCTCTCACTGCTACACTCTTGTACCCATGAGGGAAGCTCACATACAAATGACATCCGCTTAACCTCAAAACGCTGTTAACCATACACCTTTATGCTAAGCGCTACAGGAAACCCGGGTCACAAGAAATGAGTACACACCCAAATGGAGAGCTCTAACTGTGGATTAAAATTGAACTGTCACTGCTGCACTTTTACCTGCACGTCTAATGACAGAAACACATTCACCTAAACAGTAGCCTCATTTCACTAACTCCTTCCCACATTGGATGATTCATCAGTAAACCCAGACGATTCAAATATAGGGACACTAATACATACACATGTAATACATACACATGTGATCACTGCTACACACTAGTTCCAATGAAAGACAGTCACACAAACTGACATCCAGACTAGGAGTACTGCAAACGCCCTCACCCACGAGCACATCAAGACGAGGCCGTTTGGAAACTGTGTGTAGAGGAGTATTGAACACACCTCAAACTAGTGCAGTAAAGGAAGAGAACATGGAACGGTGGAAGCGAAACTCAAACTCCACTGACAATGAGAGAAATGCATTTCTCTAAATAGTAAATTATTTTCAAGGATCTCGTACATATACAGGCAGATCAGGACCAATGTACCAACTTTCAGATATACCGAGAATGGAAGATCAATGAGAGCTATTCGTGTGACACTTAAGTTCAGATGAAAGAAAGGGGCATTTCTTCACACCTACTGAAGAGGGGCTACAAGGCCTTCTTAAGAGGGTCCTCAATGCCACGGGATTCACCAAACACGGGAAACACAAAATTGGAACGGAACTGAAATTGGAGCTAGGAAGATGCATGAACTTGAACAGTCACAAGTATGCTGAAACTCCAGAAAGAACAATGCCAGAAACTCATTCTCCTAATTAAGATAAGGGTCTATCTCACAATGATTCAGTTAAAAAGTTTTTAAAAATAATAAAATAAGAATAAAAAAAACGGAATTAAGATAGTCTGGAGATAGTCTGACATAGGAGGTTTCCCTGCACACCGCCAGGAGTAATTTCTGAGTGCAGAGCCAGGAGTATACACTGTGCATTGCCGGTGTGACCCAAAAAAGAAAAAAAAGAAATAAAAATAAGTAACTCAGGTATTTATCTTTATTCTATGTATTCGTTCATCACTGTCATGTCAGCTTCTTCCTGTCTCTTGCCACCCTTGGCAGTGTGTGGGGGATCATGCACTACTGCACACCAGACCTGGGGCGCTTCCATGCTCCAGATTTCTGAGTCAGGATGACACCACTCCTCATTTTATGCCAACATGCAGACTGTTGCGTTCCTTATAGACTGGACACTCAGAGGAAATACCACGGCAGAGCACCGAGTTTTCATTCCCCTGCCTTCTACAAGAGTTGCTGGTTTTGCCAGTAAGTAGTTTTGTGTATTGAGAAACATTTTAAGGAATTACTACAGAAGAGTTCTTTTCTTCTCAGTTGTTAAAATTTATTGTTAAATTTTTAAGGATGTGAAAAACAGATTTTTTGACATTTTTTATTTATGTTTATTATACAGTAGAGTGAGTTGTGTTGTGGGAAGAAATGTTGAAATCCACTTTTGAATTCTTTTTCTATTTATAAGTGAAATTTTTGGATTTCTCTCAGCCTTTCATGTTTTACCATGGGTAAATTGATGCACATGGAAATAATACTGGTAAGGGAAAGCTGTATATTTGGGACATATACACCAGAGAACCTTTCCCTACTTTCTCCTTTTAACTTATTTTATGTGTTGTATCATCATCATCATCATCATCATCATCATCCTCATCACCATCATCATCATCCCGTTGATCGTCAATTTCTCAAGCGGACTCAGTAACGTCTCCATTCGTCCTAGCCCTGAGATTTTAGAAGCCTCTCTTTACTCGTCCTTCCCTATGGTGCCGCATTGGAGGCTCTTCAGGCTCAGGGGAATGAGACTCAGCGTTGTTACTAGTTTTGGCATATGAATATGCCATGGGGAGTTTGTGAGGCTCTACCATGTGGGCAGGAAACTTTCGGTAGCTTGCCAGGTTCTCCCAGAGGGAGAACTAGGCTATCAGATGTCACTTCCGGGAGCTTGGTTTTATCGTCTCTGGATGTTGGCCATTGGTGGGATTACACAGCGCCAAGGGCAGTCCCTGGGTATGACCACCTAGCTACTGGAAAATGGGAAATCTGGGCAGAAGAGGCCCAGTCTCAATCCGAGCAGCCTTGGAGGTCTCAGCCCCGGGTCCCACACACCTGGGTTCCTCTGCTGGTTCCTTCATGTGTGAGGCTCATCCAAATGTGTGGAGAGAGGCCTTGAGCATGGCTGTGGCTAGGCTCCGGAAGTCTTCAGGTCTTCAGCCGCGGGAGCTCTACTCGGGGTGGGGAGGGAAACTGAAGCCCATCCTCTCCGAGGGGCCCCGAGGAAGAGAGCCAGGCACGGGGTCAAGAGACTGTCTGCGTCACTCTCTTCCGGGGGCTTGGTTTTATAGTCTCTGGATGTTGGTCGTTGGTGGCCAATATGTTGCATATATTAAGTAAAATAACTTTTCTAATATAGTTTAATAACACTTTAAATTAGAAGTGTTGAAATTACCTGGGACGTAATTGCTATGCCATACATTCAAAGTGCCCCGCCCACAAGGCCTTGACACGATTAACAAGCGACTTGTTAGCCTTTCAGATAATTCATGCATTAAGAATTTCAGACTTAGACCATGGTAACTATAGATCTTTATTCTCTATGGTTATATCACATGGAATTTTAAAATGTTTCCTGTATACACCTTTTTTAACAGTTTTAATTTTGTCACGATAGACCTGCTGTTTCTTTTCAAATGGCATTTATTGTGTGAATTAACGCAAAGTAGCCAAATCCAGCTGTATAGCAACGATAGAGACAAACCTGACCGAAACATTCTCAGTAACAGGCATGATCATATGTGGCAGTAGTTACGTGCTTCTCATGGTTACCGGTACTTTCTTCAGAAGCTCGTTACAAAAATCCTCAAGTTGCTCTGAGACTGTTAGTTAATATTTGTTTTTCAACATACTAGGGCTGGAGCGATAGCACAGAGGTTGGGCTTTCGCCTTTCACGCGGCCGATCCATGTTCGATTCCTCCGCCCCTCTTCGAGAGCCCGGCAAGCTACCGAGAGTATGGAGCCCGCACAGCAGAGCCTGGCAAGCTACCCATGCGTATTGGAAATGCCAAAAAGAGTAACAATAAGTCTCTCAAGGAGAGACGTTACTGGTGCCCGCTCAAACAAATCGATGAGCAACGGGATGACAGTGACCTAGATAAAAGTTGTTTTGCCTTCAGACAAAACTGAGCAATAAGACTGCCTTTTTGTTTCATAAAGTTTATTTCTCAAGAAAATGGCAACAAATTTTGGGTTTGTTTAGCTTTTTACTAAAGATGCCTACAAGCCAGTTTTTATTGCCAGACCCTAGTTGTTCTTTTTGGCTGTGATTGGAAGCAGAATAAACTTTCTGTGTGTGACTGAACCATGAACTCATTAGGCAGAAAATGACTTAAGTGTTACAGTGCTCTAGACTTAGTGAGGAAGGTTCAGGAACAGAACTGGGTCCCTGTGCCGGGGCTCTGTGCAGAGAGCATCCTTCCTTCAGTCCTGCTCTGTGTTCTGCTCTAGGCGTCAGTGCAGTGCACTGCTGCTGCTCTGTTCCCTCGGCCATAGACTTTCTGACCGCAGCATATTCTTCCTGTGCACTAACCGCATTGGCAGCTTTGTGTCCTTAACCCTGCACACTAGTTCGGCATAGTGCTGGCTCGGATTTCTAGGCTAGTTACTTGACGGCAGAGCCTGGCAAGCTCCTTGTGGTGTATTCGATATACCAAAAGCAGTAAAAATAGTGCGTCTTTGGGGCTGGAGCGTTAGCACAGTGGGTAGGGCGTTTGCCTTGCATGCGTCCGACCCGGGTTCGATTCCCAGCATCCCATATGGTCCCCCAAGCACCACAGGAGTAATTTCTGAGTGCATGAGCCAGGAGTAACTCCTGTGCATTGCTGGGTGTGACCCAAAAAGACAACAACAAAAATGGGTCTCATTCTGCTGACCCTGAAGAGCCTCCAATACGACACCGTTGGGAAGGATGAGTTAGGAGAGGCTGCTAAAATCTCAGGGCTGGGACGAATGGAGACGTTACTGGTCCCCGCTGGAGCAAATCAATGGATAAGGGGATGACAGTGATACAGTGATAATTGAGGTATTAATTTTCCATAGAATATGCACTGATACTGCATAACCATTCATCTATGGAAAGAAAACATTTGATGCTGAAACAATAAAGATTTTAAATATCAAAAAAGAGAGAAACAGATGCCATCAAGTAATATGGTTCACCACATCACAGCAGAGCCAAGCCACACCCACTGTGTTTATCTCACAAATCTCTACCTTAAGAAATCAAGGGGAAAAATACCAAATGCTGTGGCTCCTGTCAAATAAGATCCCTTTCCAGAAGAAGGCTGAGACCCTCAAGGAAGCCCACAGTGATGAAAGAATTGGCAACCTCAAAACCCCACAATTCTTTGCCATAATTAGGTGGGAAAAACCATAGAACTACAAGGGGCCCATATGAATTCCATTCTACCCTTCATGCTAATTATTATCTATCATTTGGTAGTCTGATCTCAACACCATTAGAGATGCAATACTATTTTTTTATCTATTTTTTAAAATTTCTTTCCCCAACTACCCAGTTCCAATTATCCCAAATCTGGTAAAATGTACTGAATGAAATTCTTATTTGGGCATGAGGGTGAGACCACATCCAGCACTGCTCAGAGTTTTCAAACTGCTTGAAGTTTTCACAGTGCTGGGGATGGAACCAGAAACGACCGCATGTAAGGTAAGCACTGTCACCCCTGCACTATCTCTCTGGCCCTCAGGATAATTATTAATTAGCTTCAAGTCTGAGCACTTTCACTTAATGTGAGAGTAATTAACATTTTCCTGTGTTATTTTTCAGTATTTGAACACAAGGTTAGGGAAGTGGCCTGGGAAGGTGTAAAATCTCCGGGGTGACTAGGGGAGGCCCTGATGGCTCTCCCCCTCACCGCCCGGGTTGGGGGGCCCTCGGGCTGCTCGCCCAACCAGGGCAGCCCGAATCATGGGGCAGACAGAAGAGGAAATGAGGGCTAAGCCGATAGATTTATCAGCTGCCATTTATTCCATTCTCTCCAGGCACCTGTTCCAGTCTCTCTGAGCTCCCCATTCTAGTCTCACACTGCTCCTCATTCCCATCTTCAGTCTCTCCCACTCATGTCTCCGCGCTCCATCTCAGACCCTGGGTTCTCTCTCTCCTCTCTGGATTCTGACTCAGACTGCTTCTCCTCAATGACTCCCTCGCTCTCCTTTACTGCCTCTCCCCCACTCTCTCCACTCCTGCCCTCTGGGCCCATGCTACACCCAGTCTGGTAGCAAAAGGAACATAAGAAAGCCCTTCTTGACTGCCCATCAGGCTCAAGGGCGGAAAAACTACCCAGGGGTATTCTTCTTCTCCTAGCATCTTAATAAGTCAATTTTGTAACTTATTAACTTAATAAGTTAATTTTGTATGGGCACAGTAAAAGATGCATTGAGGCTTGTAGGGCAGCTCTCCTGGCAACATCTCGCCACAGACTCAGTCTACAGTTCGCAGGCCAGATTCCTAATCCTACCAGGGTCCGAATCTAATTATTTTTTGGATCATGACAGTATTTGTCCATGACCAAGCTCTTAACTTATAGTTAAGCATTATGGCACTTTGGCCGCTCTCCACCAGACGTGATCCGGGCAGCCGTATGCATGCGGCCCCTCTGTTGCTGAGCGACCATGATCCCAGAGGCCATCTGACTACTCTCGGCACCAGCAGCTTCTTGCAGACATGCCTCTAGACTGTAAACTAAGCTTGCAGTGATGCAGTTTTTGGCAGAAATTTCCCCGGACTTAGCTACTAAAATACAGAAATCCAAAACTTCATACCTCTTCATTATCAGCAAGGGAAAACAAATTATCAAATGCTGCCTTTTCAGGAGCCCTTATGCACTATTGGTGCAAATGTTGACTGGTTTGACCCCTTTGGAATACAATATGGACATTTCATTGGCTCTCAGTGCCCAAGACACTATTTCTGAAGAACATTTACACTCCTATGTTTATTATAGCATTGTTCACCACAGCCATGGTCCAGAAGTAATACTAGTGCTGCAGAACAATGACATGGATAAAGAAACCATGGTAAAAAACAAATATATGGATAAGAAAAAATAACATGGTAAAGAAACAGTAAAAAATTAAACACAATGGAGTGTTTAGTGCTATGAAGTTATATCTTACTGTTTTATTTGCAATTTACTGCAAAGCTAATGGAATTGGAGAATATCTTGCTGAATAAAGTCTTTTAGAGTGGTAGTGAAAAAAATGCTGCCTTTTCAGCAGGTTTGATTTTGGGGGGTAAATTCCAAATAATAATAGTGAGTTTTATGTTGAAATACTGAATGTAATCAAAGTAAAGAGAAAGTAAAGTGAAAATTATCAGCTTCACAGGCAGGGGGCGGGGGTGGGGTGGGAGGTATACTGGGGTCCTTGGTGGTGGGACATGGGCACTGGTGAAGGGATGGGTGTTTTGAGCATTGTATCACCGAGACTTAAGCTTGAAATCTTTGTAACGTTTCACATGGTGATTCAATAAAAAATAAAAAAAATACAAAAGCATTATGGCACTTTGGCCAGTCCCATCTCGATGCCACGGTAGCACATAGTTCACCGCTTGCCCTGCGTCTGATATAGGCAGGTAGATAGGGAAAGGCCCTGGACAATGAAACAGGTCAGCAAAAGTTCTGGGAGGAAAATTCCAAGGCTGATCCACTTTGTGGATATGGATAAGACCTTGAGCAGCAGACCCTGAGGAGATTGGACTCCTCCCCATGAAGGAAATTCCTCGAATTCCCTCAGATCTCTCCCTCAATCTCAATGACTTCAGTGATTCAGCCCAAAGAAGACCATCACCACTCCCAACCTCCCGAGTAACCTCCTTAGACTTTAACCTGGGAAGAAGCCCCACGTGGGGGCATGTTGGAGAAACCCTATAAAAGCCACCTTGAACAAAGGAAGGGTGTGCATATGCTGCCAGAGCCCACGTGCTGCTTGCGCCCACGCGGCTGAGCACATGTGGCACCTGAGCACATGTGGCACCCGACACATCTCCCCTCTTGAGATGTGTACTTTCATACTTCTGTGTCTAATGCTAGGATGTGTGTAGGGGCTCTCTCTGCCCCTGGAGAAGCCCGTGTACTCTCTTGAGTGCTTTACTCTCTCTCCTCCTCCTCCACACCTTAAAAATCCTCCAAATAAAATCTATTTATTTCACTGCTTGTCTACTCCTAAAATTCCTTTCTGCGAGGCAAGACAAGAACCCAGTAACCCTGGGTCCCAGGTGGCAGAGGCAGTTGGGGAGAAAGTGACTGTCTTTCTCCTCCCTGCTTCACATAAGTCACCGGTGGGGCCCACCGACCTCAGGTCCATCTAGTCCTTTGTCGGGACACTGCTTTTGGAGATACTAGGAAGTCAGGGCAACTGAGGCTTAAATCGAGAGAACAGATGCCCAGGAGGAAAATATCATTTGGAGTCAATTAACTCTCATGTTACAAAAGCATAGCATTAACTGTCTTCTTGTGCCCATACCAAAAGGACATTGCTCTGAATTAACTATGCAGAGGACTTAAGGAGAGGAGAAAAATATTTACCAGTTATCAGAGCACAAAGAAAGAAGTTATAAACACAGAGGAATGGGAGCACTGTGACGGGAGTAACCCAAATAAACCTGAGCTACCTGTGGCAATGTTATCCTGCAGGAAGGAATGTTGAAAAGCATATGTAAGCTACTCAAAAATACTATTCCTGTGAATCTACATCGTCTACAACATCATCCAATGACAATTCCGATCTTGAAAACAATATGCTCAAATCTACCTTAAAAGACTAGTAATTCTTTGAATAATGAAAGACACAAAAGGTAATTTATTGTTTTGTTTTTTGCTTTTTGGGTCACACCCTGTGAAGCACAGCGGTTACTCCTGGCTTTGCACTCAGGAATTACTCCTGGTGGTGCTCAGGGGACCGTATGGGATGCTGGGGATCGAACCCAGGAAGGCGGTATGCAAGGCAAACGCCCTACCCGCTGTGCTATTGCTCCAGCCCCCAAAAGGTAATTTAAAATCACTGTATCATTGTCACTGTCATCCCGTTGCTCATCCATTTGTTCGAGCAGGCACCAGTAACAGAGACTTATTGTTACTGTTTTTGGCATATCCAATACGCCACCGGTAGCTTGCCAGGCTCTGCCGTGTGGGCGAGATACTCTCAGTAGCTTACCCAGCTCTCTGAGACGGACAGAGGAGATTTAAATTTAAATTTAAAATAAGATTTAAATTTAAAATAAGGGGGGGAAAAACACAAGAAGGCGGGGTTCCCCCCCTTGGGTCTCAAAACCCAGTCATTCTACAATCTTTGCATAATTATTGTTGCTGTTAGAACCTGAATTTGAATTTCATATTTACTGAAATATCAACTATATGTCATTTCCAAAAGGTTCACACGGAAATACAGTACACCCTAACCAGCATGTCAGCATGCTCCAGAATATACAAGCTACAGAATTCATTTTAGAGCACATGGCACTGGGTCAAACTGGCCCCCTAGCATCTCTTCAGTCCCGAACCTTGGCCCTCCCCAAGAGAACCCCTTACTCTCTGCAGGGTCTGACCCACCGGACACCCTCACGCTAGGCTCCGATGTTTCCGCCTGTTCTCCAAACCCCTAAAGTCGACTTCTGGCACCAGCCCCCCCCACCCCCCCCCCCGCCTTTTCCCCACCGAGCATCCCCAGGGAGCCCCCTAGACAAGGAGCCCCTAGAGAGGGGGCTCGGGACTCCAAGCAAAGAACTGAGGGGCCACGGAAGGCCCTCGCGAGCCAAGCCCACCCGAGCTCCCGCTCAGGGGGCGAAGGCGCCTGCACTTCGCTACACCGGAGGGTCTCTGGGTCGACCCCTGTATCCCCCGCTGAAGGAGGGCCGCAGCAGGCAGCGCGGGGGCTGCAAGGTTAAACGACACTCCGAGGGCGGGAAGAAGGGGTGGGGGAGGAGGGTCGGGACGGGGGCCGAGACCCGGTGCAGGGCTCGGAGCAGCGGAGGAAGAGGGGGGGGGCGGCACGGCGAGGGCCTCCAGGCAACGGCCCGAGCCCCGCAAAGACCACTGACGGTCTCCGCGAGCCTCCCCGGGTGGGCAGGGAGCGCTGTGCCGGGGCCGGGGCCAGCCAGGGCGAGGGGGAGACCCCGGCTGCGGGCACACCCAAGGCGGCTCAGCACTCCCGCCGCCGCCGCCGCCGCCGGCGCTCCCGGACCCTTCCCCACCTGTGCCGGCCGCCGACACGGCGTTTCCGGAAACGTCACAGCCGGCGCCAGGCCCGCCCCATGGCTCTCGTCTGCCAAATCCCCTCCGAGAATTTAGGTTTGCCCCGCCTTCCTGGGGAAGATTTGGGGCGTGGCTAGCAGCGACTTGCGGAAAGCTGCCCAATGAGGAGCCGGCTGCCTCTGTGGCGCGGGAAAGGCCGCCGGAAGGGCCCGGAACTTCGGTGACGGGACCCCCAGGCCGAGCTCAGCTCTCGGCGTTTGTTTTGCGGGTTGGCGGCGGCTGTTCTGTTTGTGTCCCCGGACAGCCCCTTCATCACACACGGCCAGCGTTCGGGAGGGCTGCTGGCCCGAGCACAGCAGCACGGACCGGGTTTCGAGTCAGAGGAAACCCCTTCTTTGCTCCGCTGGTCACTTCACACAGACGGGCTGGCCGGAGGGTCAGGGCAAAGGTCTCCTGGTTGCCTGGACAGGAGCACGCGGAACACGCTCTCGATCGCTGTTCTGTTGCGTTGGGTTCACGTCCGCCATGCTCGGGTCACGTCCGGCTCTGCACTCAGGAGTCCCTCCTGGCGGGGTTGGGGGCTGGGGACCACGCGGGATGCCAGAGTCAGAACCCGCGTCTGCAGCGCGCAAGGCAGCCTCCCTACCTCCTCCCCTCTCTCGACCCCTGAAACACAGTTTGATGTCAGACCCCAATGAAATTTATTTGAAATAAGAGCTCAGTGTCTGAGGCCCTGTGCAGAGTAATAAGCACACAAAGATCTGTAGAGTATCATTTCTTTCCCTGAGCCCTGAGAGGGGTGCTTTAAACACCAAATATAAGATTGTCAGCGTTGGCCGATGGGGAATGTATGAAAACAACTCTTTCTAAAAGTCCCGAGGGGTCCGCACTCATGCTCTCCAGAATACTGTACATCACTAATCAATTTTTATGCGTTTTAAAGTTTTGGTTTTGTTTGTTTTGATCTTCTGGGCTGTGCTTAGGGGGCTCGGGAACCATTTCTTGATCAAGCATGGGTTGGCTCAACACCAGAGCCCTGAGGTGCCGGAGTCCCCTGCCTCTGTGTCATGTCCCAAGTCCCAGATTCTCAAGGGCTCAGAGGTGTTTGTCTCAATAGAAAATGCCATGCACGTGTGAAACCAGGACTTGATCCTTAGTGGCACTGGCATTGTGTCCTTCCCAAGGTGCACAAGCATACTAGTTTCTGCTGAGAACCACAACCAAGCTTGTTACTCAAGGGCATCACAACGGGAATAAGAGAAAGGACAAAATTAACAGAGACCTTTTCTTTTTCTTTTTGGGTCACAAGGGCGATGCACAGGGGTTCCTCCTGGCTTTGCACTCAGGAATCACTCCTGGCAGTGCTCAGGGGAACATATGGGATGCTGGGAATCAAACCCAGGTTGGCCATGTTCAAGGCAAAACGCCCTACCCGCTGTGCTATCACTCAGCCTCCACCTAAATTTTTTAAAACAAAAAGCTTGACTCTTGATCCCTAGCACCACAGGTGCTCTCCTGAGCCCCATCAGGAGTGATCCCAGAGCAGAGACAGAAGTAAGTCCTGAGCACTGCTGGACTGCTGGGTGTGACCCTGTAAAAAAAATTCGCTCTCTAATGATAGTTCCCCATCCTTCCTGTCAAATTCTGAGTTCCTAGAAGTTTTACTGTACTGTCTTCAAGGTCCTGCTAAGAGTCTCATCATAGGGCTTCCCTCTTCAGCCAAGCCAGCCTCCAGATCTTTCATTTCACCCACCTTCTGTTGTATATATTTCCCTTGACTTCCCTACAGTTATTCTTTGGCGATTGACTTTTTAGATTTATGGTAGAAAGCACTTAACAAATTCTCTCCCCCTTACAAGCTAAATATGCAGGTCAAGACTAGAATTCACTTTTGGTTCTCCTGTGTCCTCTGCAAATAAATTTGAGAAGATAGCTGTACGGGGCACTTAACTATATTTTGAAAACTATTTCACTACTGGGCCAGATTTTGTGACTCAATGCAGAAGTGTAAGTATTGCTTTCATGGGATCCTAAGTTCCACCCTTCTCCTTTTCCTTCTCCCCTTCCTCTACCTCCTCCTTCTACTGCTATTACTTACGCGCGCGCGCGCGCGCACACACACACACACACACACACACACACAGAGTTTCTCTATTGATTCTTTCCCGTTCAGGTGTACAGTATAGGGGGCATCTAGGAAAGAACCAATACAGGACAAAAATTCAACCCAACGGATTTAGCCTCTCACTAGGAAATATTGCTTGAATATATAGTATGTGCCAGTTTCTGTTCTAGGTGTTAGTGTTGCAGTATTAAGTAAAACCAGATTGTGTCGATCAGACTACTTTTGTAAGTACAGACAAAAACAGACTTAGGGGTGGGGGTTGGGCAGAGATTACCTACTGAGCGCAGCATCCTCCCCCCTCAAAAAATAGCTCCTTATGGTTATTTTAAATAAGTCAACATATTTCAAAAACATTCTGGATTTAAGACTATGATGAGAAGGCTTTAAGAAACTGTAACTAGGAAGCACATAAAAGGGTGCGTAGTCACAAACACAGCCGCCCTACTCACAGGTCTCCCAAATATTAAGAAGTGAGTATGCCCAGGTACTGGCAGTTCTCAGGACACAGGATGTGGGGTTCATTTTGGGTGGGGATATCTGAAAATATTGACCAGAGCTCTTAACTTTTGTCAATAGTGGTTTGCACGCTTGGCTTTATAGAACCAGAAACAAAAGATAAAACCCTGACTGAGGTGGAGATTTGGCATTCCTCATTTCCTCATTACTTGAAAAATTTAAAATCTGTATGATATTTGCTTATCCATCTCGCTACTCATCCCTGGATCCATCCACCTGTCTTTGTTTATAGATCAGTTGCTCTGTGGATCTCTTAACCTACCTACGTATCTATCAATGTAACAACCTAACTATTGATTGACTATTAATTAGTCTATCAATCTGTCTAGACCGTCCATATCTAGCTGATTCAATGTATCGACAAATCTATTGATTCACTTATCTATTACTCTATTGACACACCTACTATCTACCTGTGATTCAATGTATCCTTCAATCTACCAACCAATCAATTTATCTATTACTCTGCCGGACACACCTACTATCTACCTATTATTCAATGTATTTTTCAATCTACCAACCAATCTATTAACTTAGCTATTACTCTATTGACACATCTACTATCTATGATTCTATATAGCAATCAGTCTAGCAACCAATCAATTGAATTACCTGATGTATAAATCCATCGGTAGGGTTGGAGCGATAGCACAGTAGGTAGGGTGTTTGCCTTGCATGTGGCTGACCCAGGTTCGAGTCCTCCGCCCCTCTCAGAAAGCCTGGCAAGCTGCCAAAGTATCTTGTCCACACGAGAGAGCCAGGCAAGCTACCCATGGCGTGTTCAATATGCAAAAAACAGTAACAACAAGTCTCACAATGGAGACGTTACTGGTGCCCGCTCGAGCATCGATGAGCAATGGGATTACAGTGATACAGTGATATTTTACATAAGACCAGGCAGTTAAAGCTTAAAATAAGACTCTGCTAAGTTCTTAGCATAATTGAGAATATCTTTACTACTTTCCCAGTAATTGGAAGCGATGCATGGAATGCAGGCTAAGTTAAGCAGTATAGCATATAGACTCTAACAGACACCTAGTACACTAGTGCTAGACTAGAAATTGTGATGCTTTTTTCCTTCCAGTCCACATATAGTCATGAAAACTCTTTAAATATGACAGCCTCCACAAGATTTATGGAGTACATCCATAGACTTCTGCATGCTGTTTCTATGTGGTCATTGGTATGTAGCCTCAGGGTTTAGAAAACAAAGGCCCCAAAGAACTTTTAGGGAAAGTCAAAACTGAGAAAGACTCAGCTGCATATCACTTGCTTGCTTGTTACTTCTGTGATAAGTGTCCGTTCTAGAAGGTAATCTAATTGGTACAAAAGTAGTTAATAGTACTTGAAACATAAGGATCAGGGTTGGTGAGGGAGTCCAGTAATAGAGCACATGCTCCACATGATGAGGCCACGAATTCAACTCTCATCATCCAAAATAAACAAGTAAATTACCAAAATATCAGGTTATACTACTCCTGGGTTTAAAATCCTCCAAGACTTTCCCATGACATTTGGAATAAGATTTTCAAGTGACTCCTGCCCTGGTCATCTCTCTTTTCTCACTATCCACTTCCTTGTTGCTGGCAACTCTCCAGCCACACTGTCTCCACCAGGACTTTTATTCAACTGTTCCTTGGAATGTTCTTGGTCTGATTTCCAGTTGACTGGCTCCATCCTGTCATTTGTGCTCAGTTCACAAGTCACCGCTTCCGAGTGAACCTCTCGACCACACTCTAAGTCACCAGCCTTTGCATTGCTTCCCTCCCATTTTCAAACTTTTCATCCTGCTTATCCCTGTCAGCCATGGCCTGGGCTCTCTGTCATTTTTCATTCCCCATTTGAATATAATCTCTAGGAAGACAGAAATTTCTTCTGACTCATTCGCAGCTTTTCACCCAGTGTCTAGAACAGTGTGGGATTCCAGACAACATTCAAATACTGTTGGATGTTCCAATATTGTTGAATTAAAGGTTAAAGTGTCCTTCAAATGAGTTACAGTTATGGGTAGCTGGTTATAGTGATAACTAAGGGAGGAAAATGGGAGACACTGGCCATTATGCTCCTGGGACCAAGTTTTCACTAGAAGACAGAGCTAGCAGCAAAATGCCTCCATGCTTCGATGGCTGCATTGACTGAGCAAATATTTATCGAGTTACTCTCATGCTCACAGATCTACACCAACCCCTGGATGCATAATGAAAACAGACAACTTAGTTCCTATGATCTTACGTCCTTCATGGATGAAGGGTTAAAGTAACCTTAAGGAAAAAGTCTTTAGCGACGAGTAAATTCCTCGAGGGAAGGCTAAGTGAGCTCCAATGTTTGAGACACTAAAATGCCCTCTGTTTGGGGAAGGATCTGTGGACTGAGGGCCACACCTCGAGGTACTCAAGAGTCTTTCTTGCCTTGTGCTTAGGAGTGACCCCTGCCTATGCTCAAGGGACCACCTGCTCAGGGGGACATATGCAGTGCTGGGAATTAAAGTAGGTTCAGTCACATGCAAGGCAAGCACCTCACACCATGTTGTATCTTTTTGGCCCTAAAGTGACATGTCTTGAACATTAGTAGGCCCTGGGGATGCTCAATGCAGAAATACCTTGGATACTAAACACAAAACAATTTCGGTGTGAATCCGTTGGGAATATAAAGTGGCAAATGGAATTTGAAAAGTAAATAATTGAGAGGGAAAAGATGTGGAGTGGAAAATAAAGGGAAATATAGCAAGTTGCACTGGATTCTTATATTTGTAAACTGTGAGTGAATCAGGCAGTTAGGCGGGTAGGGAAGGGCCCCCCACAGGGCAATGAGTGCTTGGGAAATAATAAAACCCAACTATTCTTAAGGCTGCTAAAAACCCACCCTGTAAACACAGGAACTAAGGCCTGACAAGACCTCACCAGATGCCAGCAACAGATCCAAAGAAGGCTGGATGTCTCCAATACGCAGCTATAGCAGGAACAAATCCAGGAAAGGACTGCCCCGGGCAACCACCTTAGCAACAGACTCTTACTTAGGTAGACAGCCCCGTGTGTGGCAGGTTGAGAGAAACCATGTAAAAGTCAACTTGAACAAAGGAAGCACATGCATGTGGTGCCCGATCACATGTGCTGCCCACATCTCCCTTCTTTATGAAGGTATACTTTCATACCTTTATACTTTAATGCTGGGATGTGTACTGGGGCTCTCTCTCCACTCTGGAGAAGACCATATTCTCTCTTGAGTGTGTGTTCACTCTCTTTCTCTCTCTCACTCCACTCCCCACCAATCAAAACTTCCAAATAAATTCGGTTTTAATTCACTGCTCCTCTCCTCCTAGAACTCTTTTCTATGAGGCAAAGATGATGGGCCTGAACATTCTGGATAAGGTCTGGGTAACGACTAACTTTCCTTTCCTGCAAAGAAGGCTCACTGCCGACTCATTCCTAGATTTCCCCAGCCATTCACCCGGCAGAGGTGAATAGAGAGAAAGTGGCAGATTTATTTCTCTAGGCTACCCCTTTCTCCCCCTACTTCACATAAGTGGGAAGGTATCATGGATGCATACATATTATGTTTCTTTTCAATTGGAATCCTAATGAAGTTATTCCTAGAAGTTAGTAATACCAGTGATATGAAGATGTATCAGAGGTAAGGGCTCCACCTATAGTTTGGAGACTAGTACCTACAGTCCCTCAAAATTATTTCTTGGGAAAGTGAATTTTTGTCCTTCGAAAGGTCTTCATTATCTGTGTAAGAGTCTATGTGTTTTGCTATAATTAATATTCACAGTGAACAAGGGGTCAGTTTTATTTCAAATAAATTTCCTTGTGTTACCTCCAGTTACTTGCATCCTCATAATTCAATGGCTTTGTTTTAGATTAGTGTTCTATTCACAAAGTTGTGATTTCCAACAAGAATAAAATGAAATAAGACATGTTTTGTTTTGCTTTGGGGCTACACTCAGCAAGGTCAGGGCTGACTCCTGACTCTGCACTCAGAGTTCACTCCTGGCAGGCCTGGGGACTCTATGGGGTGCCAGAATTCGAACCCAGTTCAGCGGCATGTATAGCCCTACCTATTGTAGTCTTATCACTCCAGCCCTTAGAATCATTTTACCTACACATTTTGAGTTATGGATTTTATTATTATCTTATTTGGGATTTAAAAAGTCATTTATAAATAAGTAATTGGCAGTTGGCCAGAGCAATAGCACAGCAGGTAGGGCATTTGCCTTGCATGCAGCTGCCCCAGGTTTGATTCCTCCGTCCCTCTCAGAGAGCCCGGCAAACTACTGAGAGTATCCCGCACGCACAGCAGAGCCTGGCAAGCTACCTGTGCCGTGTTCGGTATACCAAAAACAGTAACAAGTCTCACAACAGAGACATTACTGATGCCTGCTCGAGCAAATCGGTGAACAATGGGACCACAGTGTTACAGTGCTACAATTGGCAGTTGTGACTGGAAAGAATTGCATGCTACTATTATATCACTGTATCACTGTCGTCATCCCATTGTTCATCTATTTACTCA
The DNA here is from genome assembly GCF_027595985.1 of Sorex araneus. NCBI lineage: Eukaryota > Metazoa > Chordata > Mammalia > Eulipotyphla > Soricidae > Sorex > Sorex araneus. Next base: position 231,167,717 of record NC_073303.1, read on the forward strand.
AGCAGGTGCCAGTAACGTCTCCACTCATCCCAGCCCAGAGATTTTAGCATTCTCTCCTTACGCATCTTTCCCAATGATTGGAGGCTTCTTTCAGGGTCAGGGGAATGAGACCTGTTATTGTTACTCTTTTGGGCATATCGAGTATGCCACGGGGAGCTTGCCAGGCTCTGCCGTAATAATAATATGATAATGATAATTATTATACATACAGACATGTATTATACATACATACAGGCATATACTGACTATGTGTCAAATATAATGAAAATGTTGTCTGTACAGTAAGACACTCAAAAATCTTTGTTCGCTAAATGGTCAGAGATGGCTGTACGGGTAATCTGACAAACAATAAGGGCAATTTAGCAGAGGGTAACAGGGACTGAACTGTTCTACCAAGAAATGAAAAATACATGGTTTTGAGGAGACATAATCTTTGCATGGCTTATTCCACTACCTAAAATGTTCTTTCGTTAATGTGAAGATACATTGCAGAGCAGTATTTACCCCATTAGTCACTAATCCTCCTCAACATAAAAGCCTCTTTCTAATATAGATACCAGAATGCTACGATTATATACTCCTTGGAAACATTTATACAGGCATTCAAGTGATATTTATTGAGTAGACAACTCAATAAACCTCAATTAGCAGTATCAAACACTGTTTAATAAAGGAGTAGGTATACACATTTGAGCAAGTAGACAGAAAAAAAATCCATGCTTTCAAAGATCTATGATTTAAGAGGGAGCTTACTAGGGTGAGGATGTGACGGATTATTATGAGAAATCATCCCCTAACAGAAAGCTCCAAGGTTTGGATATTCCCTAGGCAAACACACACCCAGGAAAGAACAGTAGGCAAGCATAGAATCGATGACAAAGTACCTTCCAGCTGCAAACTTGTGCCAGGCAAAGAGATTAATACTGTTTAGGGTCTTTTAGATTTGGGGAACAATATGGCCAAAAAGAGCACAGGAAACTGCCACAACCTTCTTTATTTATTTTGGTTTGGGGGCCACACCTGGCCTTGCTCAGGGCTTACTCCTGGCTCTGGATTCAGGAGGAGCTCAGTAGACTGGGTGCAAGACTGGTGCCCTGCCCACTGAACTATCTCTCCTGCCCCAACACTTTATATTTTACGGATGCCTACTGATTTGCCATGTGAACCCCCCCAGCCTCTGCTCTCCTTATACCTATGGCATGTTGATGTACTTACTGTCCTTGATGTCTCTGCCAACTTCAACACCTGTTGAAGATCTGGTGGCTCACCTATTTGGATCCGGTGGGGTTGGGGGAGCAATATTCCATTGTATTGACCTGCCTGTGAAACCACTGATGGCTGCTCAGGTGACCCTAAATCTTGGACAATCCACGTGTTTGTCTACATATGTGTTTGTCTCATTCTCTGTGACTAGCCCCTGTTGGATGGAGGTTGAAAGTGACAATTGGATTTGGCAATGTTGGTGTACAACATCTCACAATCTCAGGCCTAGCTAGGCTTGGATGTAAAAATTGTTTTTCTGTTACTGTAACTATGTTTTTCTGTTTATATAACTAGCTTTGATTCTGTTTCTGTTGACTAAGTTAATTTATATTCTGCCTGTGTGGCTGAATATTATTGGTTAGGATGATAAGCTAGTTAATAAAAGGGGCTGAACAGGCTGCTCTGGGTCACAATACCAGAGATAGCTTGTGATTCTCTGTAAATTATTTCTTTCACATGCATATATCAATGCCTTAGACCACCTAACCAAACCTTAGCACAACAGACAGATTAGAAACAATTTAGACAGGTTATAGCCAATTATTGTGATAAAGAAATTGCACCATCTATGAGGAAATTCCAAGTAGTATGGGATAATTGGGGATTTATAAAGGGAATCAGGGGGCTGGAGCGATAGCACAGTGGGTAGGGCGTTTGCCTTGCACGCGGCCGACCCGGGTTCGATTCCCAGCATCCCATATGGTCCCCTGAGCACCGCCAGGGGTTATTCCTGAGTGCAGAACCAGGAGTAAACCCTGTGCATCGCCAGGTGTGACCCAAAAAGCAAAAAAATAAAATAAAAATAAAGGGAATCAGAATGATAAAAGTAGTCCTCGACCTTAACTCACCCTCGGCGCCATCTTGCCACATTCAACAGAGAAGCAGCCGGACGTTCTGGTGAGCAACGCGGCCGGAGAATGCTCCAGACTCGAGACCAGGCCAAGAACACCAGGAATCTGGACAGAGGAGGTGCAGCCACCACACCCTCTCCAGATGGAGCCCCAGTGACACTGAGCAGCAACTAACACGGCTTCGGGATGCGGGACTGGGACAACTCTAAACCGCCGCGACCTTTTCTAAAAACTGAAAACATGCCATCTTTTTTTTTTTAAAGAAATATTTTATTGAACCACCGTGAAAACAAGAAAAAAAATACAAAGCTTTCAGGTTTAAGTCACAGTCAAATACTGATTAAACCACCATCCCTTCACCAGTGCACCCGTTCCACCACCAAGAACCCCAATACACCCCCCTCCCACCCTACCCCCCATCTAAGTAGCTGATGATATTCCCATTATTCTCTCTATATATTGAGTACATTTCATATTTCCATACAGAACTCACTATTGTTGATTGGAAATTTTCCCCAACAATCAGGCCTGCTGAATAAGCATCATCTAATAATTTCTCTTCCTTGGTAAAAGTGAAGACTTTGAGTCCGCGCGGCCGCTATCGCGGTTTGGGGTTTCTAATATTTTAGCTCAGTTCACAGTCAAAATGCATGGCTGCAAGAATCTGCTCTGGTGCCAAAATGGGTCAGGAGACCTCAGGATCACAGTCAGTAGGCGGGAGGCTCTGCTTCTCGTGCCGCGGCTCTTGGTTCATCTCTGGGCGGAAGGCGCGCCGGGAACACCCCCCCTCCCAGGATCACCTACAGGCTACGTCACTAAAGAAAGTCCTACCTCCTGGTGTAGGGGTCTTAGAGGGTGGCTCTCACCGCGTGGCTGCTGCCGCTGCCGCCATTTTCGCTCAGAAAAATGGGGTGGAGAGGGAAAAAAAATCCCTCCCCGGGCTGCACGAGGTTGTAGTTCAGTTCACAGTCAAAATGCATGGCTGCAAGAATCTGCTCTGGTGCCAAAATGGGTCAGGAGACCTCAGGATCACAGTCAGTAGGCGGGAGGCTCTGCTTCTCGTGCCGCGGCTCTTGGTTCATCTCTGGGCGGAAGGCGCGCCGGGAACACCTCCCCTCCCAGGATCACCTACAGGCTACGTCAAACATGCCATCTTTAATGGAAAACTAATGCTTCCTTGGTAGTAGGGCTGTCTTTCGTGGGGGGAAACTCCAACAATAGTGAGTTTTGTGTTGAAATATGGAACGTAATCAAGGTAAAGAGAAAATGAAGTGAAATTCATCAGTTATACAGTTGGGGATGGGGGGCGGGGGCGGGTTTTATACTGGGGTTTTGGGTGGTGGAATATAGGCACTGGTGAATGGACGGGTGTTTGAATATTGTATAACTGAGACATAAACTTGAGAACTTTGTAACTTTCCACATGGTGATTCAATAAAAATTTTTTTAAAAAGTAGCCCTTGAGTCTGAAGCCACCCCCCGCCCGCCCTGTGCACCCCGTCTCCCAAACCGGCTTTGTAACTGCGCACGTCCTTCAGGTACGAGGACCATCCCTCGGCCACGCCCTTCCGTCCCCCCCCTCAACAGGAAGACACTGGGGGCGTGGCCTGTGTCTTAGTGGGTGTGGTCTCAAAGTCGGCGTGGCCTACTTTCGAAGCGGCCGCAGTTATTCTTTGCTACCTCAGCTCAATCAGTACTGTGTATTTTTTTGAAAATTCACTTTTGCGATCTCAAACACTTACGCAAAATAGCCATTAGCTTAGGCTGACACTATAAAAGCTGTCAGTGAATAAGGGAAGTTTAGCACAATCGGAGCCCCTTCTTCCCACAAGAAGGAAGAGGAATGAATAACTACAAAATTCCAACTCTATACTTCCGTAACAATATGAAGAAGCAGCGAAAATCCCCACCGCGAAGAGAGTGGGAAGAAAAGATACCAGAAACCTCAACAGGGGCTACTCACATCTACAACCTCTCAGATAAACAATTCAGAGAGGAAATCTGGAGGAGAGTCGACCTACTCCAAGCAAATATGGAACAGACATCCAATAAATTAAGGGAGGAGATGAATGAAGCGCTGGAACAGTCTTCCAAGACAATCCAGGAAGAAATGAGAGCAGAAATTTCAAACCTTCGAACGGAAGTGTCACAAATAAAGGAATCGGTAGATGAAATAAAAATTTCACTAGATGCCCTCAACAGTAGAATGACTACAGCCGAAGACAGAATCAGCGATCTGGAAGATGAGCTGCAGAAAGCTTATAGACAACAACAAATCATGGCCAAAGACCTCAAAATGGCTATAGAGCGAATCAGAGCCCTGGGAGATGACTTCAAGAGGAACAACATAAGAATCATTGGAGTACCAGAACCACAGGGAAGTAACCCCAATGAAAAAACACAGTCAAAGACATCATTGCTAAGAAATTCCCAGAGCTGGAGAAGGCAGGCATCCAGATACAAGGAGTCCGAAGAGTACCAGCAAAAAGAGACCCGAATAAAAAGACCGAATAAAAAAAGGCATATCATAGTCAGAATGACGGATACCAGGGATAGAGACACAATTCTGCAAGCAGCAAGGTCAAGGAAGGAAATCACATACAAAGGAGCACCCCTCAGATTTACAGCCGATCTGTCAGAAGAAACCCTCCGAGCCCGAAGACAATGGTGGGACATAGTGAAAAAACTCAACGAAATGAATGCCTCACCAAGAATACTTTATCTGGCTAAACTCTCACTCAAACTCGAAGGAACCATACACTATTTCTCGGATAAACAACAGCTCAGGAACTTCATAGACTCAAAACCAATCTTGAAAGAAGGTCTAAAGGGGCTACTGTAAGACAAGGAGGAGCCCCATAAGAACAGCAAATCCCACAGAAAGATGACACAAAACCCCATCACAATAATCTCTCTCAATGTCAATGGCCTAAATGCACCTATCAAGAGACACAGAGTGGCTAAATGGATCCGGAAATTAAACCCAACATTCTGTTGCCTGCAAGAAACACACCCGAACAAACAGAGTAAACATAGACTCAAAGTCAAAGGATGGAAAACAATCCTGCAAGCAAACAACCCCCTTAAAAAAGCTGGAGTGGCCATCCTGGTATCCGACAACATAGATTTCAGGATGAAAAAGATCAAAAGGGACAGCGAGGGTCATTTTCTGTTTATCAAGGGATATGTACAACAGGAAGAAATCACACTCTTAAACGTATACGCTCCTAACGAACGACCGGTTAAATATTTAAAACAACTCCTAACAGACTTCAAAGAGGACATCACTAACAGCACAATTGTAGTTGGAGACTTCAATACGGCCTTATCGCCTCTAGATAGATCCACAAGAACAAAACTCAACAAGGAAACACTGACTCTGAAAGAAGAAATTGAAGAGAGAGGCCTAATAGACCTATACAGGGCCTTACACCCCAAAAAGAAAGAATACACATTCTTTTCCAGTGCACACGGAACATTTTCTAAAATAGACCATGTACTGGGCCCCAGAACATACCTCAATAGAATCGGAAAAATAGAAATTGTATCAACCATCTTTTCAGACCACGATGCGCTGAAGATAGAAGCTAACCACTCACAAATACGGAAAATCAAATCAAATACCTGGAAATTAAACAATTCAATGTTGAACAATGAGTGGGTCAGGAAGGAAATCAAGGAAGAAATCAAAAGATACTTAGAAACAAATGAGAATGAAGACATGAGCTACCAAAACCTATGGGACGCAGCTAAAGCCCTGTTAAGGGGAAAATTTATAGCTCTCCAAGCATTCCTCAGGAAGGAAGAAAGGACCCACATAGATAGCTTGACTTCACGACTCAAGATCTTAGAAAAGGACCAGAAAAAGGAACCCAAACCAGACCGAAGGAAAGAAATAATAAAAATTAGAGCAGAAATTAATGACATCGAAACCAAAAAAAACAATCCGAAAGATCAATGAAACAAAGAGTTGGTTCTTTGAGAAAATAAATAAGATTGATAAACCGCTAGCAAGACTCACAAAGAAAGAAAGAGAGAAAACTCTAATAAATCGAATCAGAAGTGAAAAGGGGGACATCATAACAGAAACCAGTGAGATTCAAAAGATCATTAGAGACTACTTTGAAGGTCTTTATGCCACAAAAAAGGAGAACCTAAAAGAAATGGATGGATTCCTTGATTCCTACAATCTCCCAACACTGAAGAAAGAAGACCTGGAATACCTGAATAGACCCATCAATGTTAAGGAAATTGAAACTGTAATCAAAAACCTCCCCCAAAACAAAAGCCCAGGCCCAGATTGTTTCACTGGCGAATTCTTCCAAACATTTAAAGAAGACCTATTTTCTGTTTTCCTCAAACTTTTCCAGGAAATTGAAAAAGCAGGAACTCTCCCAAACAGTTTCTATGAAGCACATATCTCCCTAATACCAAAAGCAAACAAAGACACCACTAAGAAAGAAAATTACAGACCAATTTCCCTGATGAACACCGATGCGAAGATCCTCAACAAAATACTAGCAAATAGGATCCAACAACTCATCAAAAAGATCATACATCACGACCAAGTGGGATTCATCCCAGGGATGCAAGGATGGTTTAACATTCGGAAATCAATCAACATAATCCAGCATATCAACAAAAGTAAAGATAAAAACCATATGATCATATCAATAGATGCAGAGAAAGCATTTGACAAGATCCAACATCCTTTCATGATGAAAACCCTCGCCAAAATGGGGTTTGGTAGTAGAAATAAGTACCAGGAGGTTGTCTCCATGGCTTGGAGGCTGGTCTCTCATTCTGGGCAACTCAGAGAAGGGAACACCAAGTAAAATGTGATTGGAGGTCATGTGGGGGAAAGATGATGCGGGCCCAATATAGACTAGAGACTGAACACAATGGCCACTCAACACCTTTATTGCAAACCACAACACCTAATCAGAAAGAGAGAACAAAAGGGAATACCCTGCCATAGTGGCAGTGTGGGGTGGGGGGAGACAGGACTGAGGAGGGGGGAGAGGGATATTGGGTTTACTTTTGGTAGAGAATGGGCACTGGTGAAGGGATGGGTTATCAAACTTTGTAAGGGAGAAACATGAGCACAAAAATGTATAAATCTGTAACTGTACCCTCACGTTGACTCACTAATTAAAAATAAACTATTAAATTAAAAAAATAAAGTGAAATATTTTTATGTCACTCATTAATAAATAATTGAATATAAAAAAATGGGGTTTGGAGGAACTTTCCTCAAGATAGTCGAAGCCATCTACCACAAGCCTACGGCAAGCATTATCCTCAATGGGGAAAAACTAAGGGCCTTTCCTCTGAGATCAGGCACAAGACAAGTATGCCCACTCTCACCACTCCTCTTCAATATAGTACTGGAAGTACTTGCGATAGCTATTAGAAAAGAAAAAGAGATTAAGGGCATCCAGATAGGAAAGGAAGAAATCAAACTCTCACTATTTGTAGACGATATGATACTATATCTAGAGAAGCCTAAAGCCTCTACTAAGAAACTCTTAGAAACAATAGGCTTATACAGTAAATTTGCAGGCTACAAAATCAATACCCAAAAATCCATGGCCTTCATATATGCAAGCAATGAGGCAGAGGATTCACAATCGTGCCCCAGAAAATCAAGTACCTGGGAATCAGCTTAACCAAGGAAGTAAAAGACCTCTACAAAGAAAACTACAAAACGCTACTCCATGAAATCAAAGAGGACATGAGGAAATGGAAACATATACCCTGCTCGTGGATAGGGAGAATCAATGTTGTCAAAATGGCAATACTCCCTAAAGCATTATACAGATTGAACGCGATCCCTATAAGGATACCCATGACATTCTTCAAAGAAATGGATCAAGCAATCCTAAAATTCATATGGAATAACAAACGTCCAAGGATAGCTAAAGCAATTCTTGGGAAAAAGACAATGGGAGGCATCACCCTACCCAACCTCAAACTTTACTACAAAGCAGTAACAATTAAAACAGCATGGTACTGGAACATAGGCAGAGCTGTAGACCAATGGAACAGGGTGGAATATCCCTACACACAACCCCAAATGTATGATCATCTAATCTTTGATAAGGGAGCAAGAGATGTGAAGTGGAGCAAGGAAAGCCTCTTTAACAAATGGTGCTGGCACAACTGGACAACCACATGCAAAAAAAATGGGTTTAGACCTTGACCTGACACCATGCACAAAAGTCAGATCAAAATGGATTAAAGACCTCAACATTAGACCACAAACCATAAGGTACATTGAAGACAAGGTGGGCAAAACCCTCCACGATATTGAAGATAAAGGTATCTTCAAAGGTGACACGGAACTAAGCAATCTAGTAAAAACAGAGATCAACAAATGGGACTACATTAAACTAAAAAGCTCTGCACCGCAAAAGATACAGTGACCAGAATACAAAGACTATCCACAGAATGGGAAAGGATATTTACACAATACCCATCAGATAAGGGGTTGATATCAATGGTATATAAAGCACTGGTTGAACTCTACAAGAAGAAAACATCCAACCCCATCAAAAAATGGGGCGAAGAAATGAACAGAAACTTTACCAAGGAAGAAATAGGAATGGCCAAAAGGCACATGAAAAAGTGCTCTACATCACTAATCATCAGAAAGATGCAGATCAAAACAACCATGAGATACCACCTCACACCACAGAGACTAGCACACATCCAAAAGAACAAAAGCAACCGCTGTTGGAGAGGATGTGGGGAGAAAGGGACCCTTCTTCACTGCTGGTGGGAATGCCGACTGGTTCAGCCCTTCTGGAAAACAATATGGACGATTCTCAAAAAATTAGATATTGAACTCCCATTTGACCCAGCAATACCACTGCTGGGAATATATCCCAGAGAGGCAAAAAAGTATAATCGAAATGACATCTGCACATGTATGTTCATCACAGCACTGTTTACAATAGCAAGAATCTGGAAAAAACCCGAATGACCCAGAACGGATGACTGGTTGAGGAAACTTTGGTACATCTATACAATGGAATACTATGCAGCTGTTAGAAAAAAGGAGGTCATGAATTTTGTAGTTAAGTGGATGGGCATGAAAAGTTTCATGCTGAGTGAAATGAGTCAGAAAGAGAGAGACAGACATAGAAAGATTGCACTCATTTATGGCATATAGAATTACAGAGTGGGAGACTAACACCCAAGAACTGTAGAAATAAGTACCAGGAGGTTGACTCCATGGCTTGGAGGCTGGCCTCACATTCTGGGGAAAGGGCAACTCAGAGAAGCGATCACCAACTATAATGTAGTCGAAGGCCATGCGGGGGAAGGGAGTTGCGGGCTGAATGAGGGCTAGAGACTGAGCACAGTGGCCACTCAACACCTTTATTGCAGGCCATAGAAGCTAAATAGAGAGAGAGAACAGAAGGGAATGCCCTGCCACAGTGGCAGGGTGGGGTGGGGGGAGATGGGATTGGGGAGGGTGGGAGGGACGCTGGGTTTACTGGTGGTGGAGAATGGGCACTGGTGAAGGGATGGGTTCCCGAACTTTGTATGAGGGAAGTATAAGCACAAAAGTGTATAAATCTGTAACTGTACCCTCACGGTGATTCTCTAATTAAAAATAAATAAATTTTAAAAAAAAGAATGTCACTGCAGGGCCAGAGGGATATTACAGCAAGTGGGGAGCTTGCCGCGTGCACGTGACCAACCCGAGATCGATAGCCCTGGCACACTCCAGATGATGCTCTGAGCTCCAACAAGAATAATCCCTGTGAGCAGAGCCAGGAGTAATCCCTGAACACTGCTAGTTGTGGTCCTCCCCCCCACCCCAACTCCTGGCCCCAAATGTTTACAAATTCAGATGTCCAACAATATGTGCTTGACAGATTGGTAGGATGCATCAGCCTGCATTGTGGCCGGAGACAGACTACATCAAATACTGACTTTTAATTTTAGCCATATCCATCAATTCTCGGGGCTTCTGCCTGGCTCTGCCCTCATAAATTCCTCCTAGTGGTGCTTAGGGGCACAAAAGAATGCCGAAGAACAAAGCTGGGTTGACCACCTGCAAGGTAACAACAGCCTTACCTTTAATGTTAGTAAAATTTCTTTCAGTGAACACCATTCCTTTGTTTCTATTACAGGAAGACAAATGAAATGTTTTGGTGGTTCTTATTTCTCACATATATCTTAATTGCCCAGCGACATACCAACTCATTGTTCCCTGGGATTTATTTTTCTTTTGGCTCCTAGATGTTGTTGGCGCAGAAAAATAAGGATTTGTACTGGAAACTTCCTGTCTCCTCTCGGGGCTCTCTTACACCAGTAGAGAAAATTGAGGCATTGGAGATAATGCCACGCTCTCCAGTGCTTGCTTCTAAGAAGTTTTATCACAAAGATGGTAAGGACAGGACAGAGATTGAACCCGGGTCTCCCACATGCATTGTAGCCCATTCAGCTTTCTCTCTGGCCTTCGATTTGGGGTTTTCAGCTGAGAAAGGCTATCAGAAGTGGACCATAGAAAAATGACCCTGTATCCTAAAGAATGAATCTGAAAGAGAGGCCAGAGCAATTGTATACAGTAGGTGGGGTGCTTGCTTGGTATGCAACGAACCTGGGGTTGATCTCTTGCACCACATATGGTTCCCCAATCCAATTAGGGGATGATCCCTGAGTGCACAGCTAAGCGGGAGCCTTGAGCCCTTCCAGGAATGTCCCAGAAAAGAAAAAAAAAAGAATGAATTGAGTGGAGCAAGTCTGGAAGCAGAACTAACCCAGGGATGGTTTGACTCCTAACCTAAGCTCTGTTTCAGTGTGGTGTGTGAGAAAAAATAAGCAGAGAAAAAATAGAATTACACTGCCAGGTGGTGGGACAGGGGCGAGCCAGCAGCATGTCTCTGAGTATGACTGTGACAATAGTTGTCAACATTTGGATAGATGCTGAGAAGACCAGAAATATTTTAATGACGACTTTAGTTCAGAGATTTTCATTTTTCATCAGACTTTGCAGCTGTTGAAATATTTTCTCTACAGCTATTGCAGCCCAGGTGATCATGGACAGTGAAGAGGAAGACAAGGAAGGCCAAGAATCTGCAGAAGTAATTCTAATAAAACCCTTACCCTTACCCACGGAGGAGGAACCGGAGGGCACAGCCAGCTTGAAGTCAGCCACGGTACGTAGATCCCAAACGTTTCTGGTTAAGTGAGAAGTTCAGTTCTGCGGTCACTGGGAACCAAGAGGACTGTCTCCCAGATAGCTTCAGTGTTTCGATGCACTGAAGTCACTCTGGTCCACCTTCCTAAGACTTGAGCTTAAATTTAGTCTCCAGAGTCACTATCCCTCTTCTTTCTTTTGTCTCCAACTGACATGAATCCACTTCTCATCTCTCATCATTCACTCACCAACTTCTCATGCCTCGTAGTATTTCCTTCTCCCATGCCTGGAAAATGAAAGCGTAGCGACAACCCAGATCATTATTTTACTGATGAAGTGTATTTTTGAGGTTGTCTTTTCAATGCCCCAAATGCTCATGGATGGTGCTCCCCTCAGGGTTCTACCTAGTCCTTCGAGACAGCCATTCCGGAAGTGAATGCATCGTTGGCATCTCTGAGTAATCTGGAGGACTTTGTTTACCGTCAAGCTTCTCAAAATCCCACCGTGAGGTGTAGGATGCTCAGAGGCATTAACAGTCTCTTCCCCGGCTACTTTATGTATGTGAAAACTGGAGATAATAAGGCAGAGAATGAGGAGGTATGACACTGGATTTTCCTGTTAAATTGGGGGCTCAAAGGGAAGATTTTAAGGACTTGGATTGCTGAGGGGTTCATGAGGACCTTCACCTGGGCGTTAGACCAGGTCAGCTGGTGGGAAAAGGGACTATTTGTCCCTGGGCGCTGTGTTCCTGGAGTTCCTGGCTGCTAGGCACAATCTTCTACTCTTGTGCATCCAAAGGAAAAGAGTTTTAGGTGCTGCAGCAATAGCACAGCAGGTAGGTTGTTTGCCTTGCACGCGGCTGACCTGGGTTTGAATCCCAGCATCCCATATGGTGCCCCAAGCACCACCAAGAGTAATTCCTGAGCACTGCCAGGATTAATTCCTGAGTTCAGAGCCAGAAGGAACCGCTGAGTATCCCTGGGTGATGCAAAAGGAAGTAATATAGTGGGAAGGAATATTTAAAGAAATCACTTTCTCTGATTTGTGTGTGGTTGGAGGGTTACTGTGGCTTCTCTGGCTATTTTCCTTAAGTAGGTAAGAAAGATAAAGGTGACTCGGGACTAGCCCTTTGAAATATGGAACATGGTGGCACACAGGGGGCTGTCTTCTTTTTCCAGATGTTTGTCCTTGCAGCTCTAAAGTACAAGAGATTTATGAGATCAGGATACATTATCTACACTGACATTACGGATTTTTATCGTGGAGGGTGGAATTACGTTGGCAGACTTTGGTGAGAGTCACCTTGTATCAATGTCTTTTCTTTTGACAAAAAATTGGGGGAGGATGCCTGCCCAGGAGGAGAAAGGTTTTTCTCTCTCACCTTTTCCTTGGGGGGGGGGCGGGAAAGGCGTGGTGACCGCCATATTATGAGGACCATAGATGAGAGGTACGAGCCTGCAGCAATGGGACGCGAGGGTGCTCTCAGGAAGGTGGGCAGCACTGGCCCCACTCTCTGCTGAGATTTGATCCCGGGGGCCGCACGTGTGCGGTCTCACTGCAGCTGCAGGAGCATGATTCTAGAGGCCAGCTAAACTGCTTTTGGTATGGGCAGAGCCTTGCAGAATATCTCCAGACTGAGAACTAAGCCGCAGCCCCATGCCTGCCCAGGAGGGGAAAGGTTTTTCTCTCTCGCCTTTTCCTTGCGGGGAGGGGGCGGGGTGAGGGGAAGGGCATGGCGACTGCCATATTATGAGGACCACTAATGAGAGATACAAGCTTGCAATGATCCATTTCTGGAAAAAATTCCCTGGACTTAGTTGCTAAAATACAGAAATCCAAAACCAAGATCTCATATCTCTTCACAGCAGGTCTGACTCTAGTGGGGAACTCCTAAAAATAATAGTGAGTTTTTTGTTGAAATAGTGAATGTAACCAAAGTAAAGAAAAAGTAAAGTGAAATTTATTAGTTACAGGAGTGGGGGGAGATGGGAGGTATACTGGGTTTTTTTTAGTGGTGGAATATGGGCACTGGTGAAGGGATGGTTGTTTCAGCATTGTATAACTGAGACTTAAGCCTGAAAGCATTGTAATTTTCCACATGGTGCTTCAATTAAAAAAAAAACATGAAAAAAGGGATTTGGGAGAAAAGTTAAAAATCAATGAGAAATACATAAAGAGGTGGGTAGGAGAGAAATAGAAGAAAATTTCACTCAGAAAACAAAGCTTTTATGGTCCCCTGGGCATTGCCAGGAGTACTTCCTGAGTGGAAAGCCAGGAGTAACCCCTGTGCATCATTGAATAAAGCTGAACTAGATAAGATAGTTCTAATTTTCTTTTTTTTTTAATTTAAATTTTATTGAATCACCATGTGGAGGGTTACATAGTTCTCAGGATTATGTCAGTTATACAATACTCAAACACCCTTCCCTTCACCCGTGCCCATATTCCATCACCAACCACCCCATTATACCTCCCGCCCCCTCCCGCCCCCCCAGTCCCCGCCCTTGTAAGTGATAAGTTTCACTTCGTTTACGCTTTATCTTGGTTACAGTCCATGTTTCAAAACATAACTCACTATTGTTGCTAGGGTTTCCCCCAAAAAAGAAAAGACAGTCCCACTGTCAAGGAAGCATTTGATGGCTCTCCATTGCTGAGAATGTAGAGATATTAAGTCCCGCTGTTTGTTACATAACTTTTCTATTTTTCCCCCCTCGTCCCGCGCCACCGAGATCACGCCTGTTTGGTAATCACCACGCTGCCTGACAAAGGGAAAACAAACCAAAAAAGATGGTTATTTCCCATCATCAGCCGGCGTGGGGCTCTGGCTTAGTTGATAGTCTGGTAGAATGTCTGCAAGCAGTTTCTGGAACCAAAAGTAATACGCTGGTATCCGCCCCTGGCTCGAGATTCCACTAGCGTCCCGCTGTTCCAAGTACATAATAATTTATTCCCTTGTATCCCATTCCCACGCCACCAGGTCCCTGTCAGCTTAATGGACATCGTGATAGTTCTAATTTTCTTTTGTTTGTTTATTGGGCCACACTCGGCAGTACTCAGTGCTTCCTCCTGGCTCTGCACGCAGGGATCACAGGATGTGACCCAAGAAGCAGAAATAAAGAAGAAAAAAAAGAAAAAATCATAATTTGATGGGGCTAGAGTGATAGTACAGTGGGTAGGGCACTTTCCTTGCAAACAGCTGACCAGGGTTCCATCCCCAGTATCCCCTGAGTACAACCAGAGAAATTTCTGGTGACCACAGGAACTACTTTGCTGACCAGGTACATCTCCCCTAGGGTCTCCCAATCAGTAGCGGAGGTAATTACTACTTGCAGAGCCAGGAGTAACCTCGTAGCATCGCTGGGTGTGGCTAAAAAACAAAGAACCAAAACAAACAAGAAAATAAAAATCAGAGAAAAATCATAAAATGGGTATAAAAGATTGTGAGCATAGAAACTCAGGTGAGTTTAGCATTAGAAAGCGTGTCCCACAAAAACAGCATCAGCAAAAATTAATTCTCCTTTTTATTTTTTTACTTTTTGGGCCGAATCTGGCTCTGCTCGGGTTACTCCTGGCTTTGCATTCAGGAAATACTCCTGACAGTGCCCAGGGGACCCTGTGGAATGTCAGGGATGCAACCTGGGTCAGCAGCATACAAGGCAAACGCCCAACCCCCTGCTCTATCTCTCCAGTCCCCGGGAAAGGAACTTTTTCTAAAGAAAAATCCCTGTCTCTTCCTTCAAGCAGGAACGGAGAAGGAGGTACTTACTGAGTTTGAGGCTGGTGAAGTTGACCCTCTGCCAGGCTGCGAGTGAACGCCTGTGTGTTAATCCAAGGCTATCAAAACACACCAGTGACTTGGTCCCCAGAGACCCTGTCACTATGAGCTCAGTAAACTTTCTGATGTGCCCATGAACTAACAAATTACTGTCTGAGTTGAAAAGGATCAATTTAGAAAAGTTTTCAATGAAAGTCCCCCTCACCCTTTGGACCCTGCTGCGGAGCGAGCATGATGGAAGAGCCCAAGGAAGCGCTCTTGGACTCCAAACAGCCCACTGAACTAATTCCGGCATGGGACCAGAGACCCCACGGTGCGCTGAAACAGTGGGAGCCGGGCATCCCCCAATTCTTTTAACCTCTCTCTCTCTCTCCACACCTCCCCCCTGAGCACAGCGCAGGATCCGCGGTTTTCCTGAGCGCAAAATGGAGACGGCGATCCAGCTGAAACGGGAGGCGCGCGCGCTTGCGGGAGGCCCCAGGGGGCGGGGGCGGCGACCCCCGCCCACAGCAGATAGATACTTAAACCCACCTCCCCCACGTGCGCTTCCCTTTGGACCCTGCTGCGGAGCGAGCATGATGGAAGAGCCCAAGGAAGCGCTCTTGGACTCCAAACAGCCCACTGAACTAATTCCGGCATGGGACCAGAGACCCCACGGTGCGCTGAAACAGTGGGAGCCGGGCATCCCCCAATTCTTTTAACCTCTCTCTCTCTCCACACCTCCCCCCTGAGCACAGCGCAGGATCCGCGGTTTTCCTGAGCGCAAAATGGAGACGCCGAGCCTCTCTCTAGGCTTCTCCATCTTATGAGCACCATAAAAGGGTAAAAGTTTGTAGTGATGTTATTTCTGGTTGTACTTTCCCTGGACTTTATACAGAAACCCAAAACCGCGCGGCCGCTGTCGCGGCCGCGCGACCTAATGTCATCTTAGCATCAGCAATATGTAATATGTCCCTTTTTAATGGGTCGGACTTTTGTGGGAGATCCTAACAAGAATAGTAAGTCTGTTGCTGAAATATTGAAGGCAATCAAAGTGGTAGCCATCTCTCTAGACTGAACTAAGCTATATCCCCACGCCGGCTGAGAAGAAATATCCTTCTTTCTCGGGAAGAAACGCGGCGTGGTGTCAAACATAGTGTGACGTCCATTAAGCAAACAGACCTGGTGGCGTGGGAATGGGATATAAGGGGAAAAATTATGAACTCTACTAGTCTATCAACTAAGCCAGAGCCCCACGCCTGCCGACGACGGGAAATAACCATCCTTTTCGGTTTTTTTTTCCCTTGTCAGGCAGCGTGGCGATTACCAAACAGGCGTGAACTCGGTGGCGCGGGGCAAGGGGGAAAAAGAAAAGTTATGTAACAAACAGCGGGACTTAATATCTCTATATTCTTAGCAGTGGAGAACTATCAAATGCCTCCTTGGCAATAGGACTGCTTTCCTTTTTTGGGGGAAACCCCAACAACGGTAGTGAGTTGTGTGTTGAAACATGGAATGTAATCGAGATAAGGCATAAACGAAGTGGAACTTATCATGTACAAGGGTGGGGACTGGGGAGGTGGGAGGGGGTGGCAGGTATACTGGGGGGGTTGGTGATGGGAGATGGGCACTGGTGAAGGGAAGGGTGTTTGAGAATTGTATAACCGACATAATCCTGAGAACTATGTAACCCTCCACATGGTGATTCAATAAAATTATTTAAAAAAAAAAAAGAAAGTCCCCCTCAGGTGTTAATTTCAGAAACTTTCCCATTTCATCAGCCTGAGTCCAAAGATTTCTGCAGGAGCAGAGCAGAAAACAAACTTTGGGATAATTGGCTACTCACAGAGAAATAAAAAGTTTCCATTGCTCTGGTCAAATTGCTGTGACAGCCTTTTGGAGAATAATCGCTTCTCTCTAAGGCAACTCTCAATTTGGGATTTATTGTGTGAACATCCAAATCTCCACCAATTTAGGAAGGCAAAGATTATAAATCATAATTCTTTTTTTATATTAATCACCATGAGATACAGTTACAAAGCTTTAATGTTTGAGTTTAAATCATACAACGATCAAACACCCATACCTCCCCTAGTGCACATTTTCTATCACCAATGTCCCCAATATTCCCCCCCATCCCACCCCTTCCTCTGCCTCTGGCAGCCATTTTCTCCCATACTCTCTCTCTACTTTGGGCATTTATGGTTTGCAATAAAAATAGAGACTATCACGTTTGGTCCTTTATCTACTTTCTGCACACATCTCCCATCCCGAACGATTCCTCCAACCCTCAGTGACTTAGTGATCTTTTCTCTATTCCAGCTTCCTCTCCCCCAGCTCACGAGCAGGTTACAAATCATGGAGCAATATTCCTGACCTTGTCTCTACTGTCCTTGGGTGTAAGTCTCCTATTATATTATTTCATATTCCACAAACGAGTGCAGTCATTCTATGTCTGTCCCTCTCCTTCTTACTTAGCATGATACTCTCCATGACCATCCACTTAAAAGCAAATTTCATTACTTCATCTTTCCTAAGAGCTGCATAGTACTCCACTGTGTAGATGTACCAAAGTTTCCTTAACCAGTCCTCTGTTCTCAGGCACTCAGGTTGTTTCCAGATTCTGGTTATTGTAAATAGTGCTGCAATACATATACAGGTACAAATGTCATTTCTCTTTTTATTTTTTCCTCTAAGGAAACTTTATTGGACCATTTTGAGTGGATTAGTCATAACAAACAATTCAAAATTGTTTTGTTCTGCAAACCGGGGGGTACAGTTTGGGATTTCGAGTGGAAACATTCAAAATATGGTGGTGGGAAGGTGCAGTAGTAGTGGGATTGGTATTTTAATATCGAAAGGAATGAATTATTGTGAACAATTTTATAAAAATATAAAAACTTTAATTTATTGGGTTCTTTGACATAATATTGTTAATTCTGGTTCCCCATGTACATAATTCCAATACCATGCCCACCACCACCAGTATACCCATCTCCTTCCCCTAAGGATCCCAATTGTTCCCTTTGTTTTTAATTTTTTTTCATTTTTTATTTTAATGAATCACCGTGAGATAGTTACAGACTTTATTGGTATAAAACATCTCACATATCTCAGGCCTAGCTAGGCTTGAATGTAAAAATTGTTGTTCCATTACTGTAGCTATGTTTTTCCGTTACTGTAACTGACTATGTTTCCGTTTATGTAACTGACTTTGATTCTGTTTCTGTTGACTAGGTTAATTTGCATATTCTGTCTATGTGGCTGAATATCATTAGTTAGGATGATTAAGCTAGTTAGTAAAGAGGGGCTGAACAGGCTTATCTGGGTCACAATACCAGAGAGTTTGTGATCTTCCATTAGTTATTTCTTTTGCATGCATATCTCAATGCCTCAGACTGCCTAACCAAACCTTAGCGCAACAAGACTTACAAATTTTCATGATTGAGTTTCAGTTCAATAGTGTTCAAGTACCCATCCC
The DNA here is from genome assembly GCF_027595985.1 of Sorex araneus. Classification (NCBI taxonomy): domain Eukaryota; kingdom Metazoa; phylum Chordata; class Mammalia; order Eulipotyphla; family Soricidae; genus Sorex; species Sorex araneus. The sequence goes on from NC_073303.1 coordinate 231,186,220, forward strand.
TCCACCAGTGCCCATTCTCCACCACCAATGTTCCCAGTATCCTTCTCCCACTCCCATCCCTTCCCACCCCCTGCCTCTGTCGCAGGCACATTCCCTCTTACTCTCTGTCCTTTTGAGTGTTGTGGTTTGAAATACAGATATCAAATGGCCATGTTTGTTCTATAGTCTACTCTCAGCACGCATCTACTATCCCAAGCAATATTTGTTTGTGTAAGTCTATACATAGTAATGCTTAAGTCCTAGAAATTAGATTTGAGGAATTTCTAAATTCTGCATCTTGAATTTCTTAATGAACCAAGGGATAGAAATCCCTATTGTATCATCTGAACTTACTGAATAAAAATAATTAGTACATGAAATGCATGCAAGAGCCAGAAATTTCTAACAAGTCTATCAAAGTCACAGCTTCTCCTGACATGGAAACCATGTTAGCGCTCTAGATTCTAGGCAGTAAGAAAAATTTTATTTTCTGCTTCTTCTGCATAGTTCTGCAACTGTATTTCTATCATTAAAATGTCTTCCCTTTGTGATGTTTTCTTCAGAGGGGCTTTTTCCTCTATTGATATAACTGTAGATTTAAAAAAAAGAGACAAGTGTATTAGTTAAATCAAGTCCAAATGTTCTTCAAAAGAAATTAGATTTCCCTTGTCTTCTGAGAAGATAGCCTCTTTTATGGAAATACCATCTTGTTCTCCAGGACACAGCATCCAGAAAAGATATCTGAGGCACAATCAATTCTGGAAACAGTAGAGAGAACCTGACTCTGCAGGGACATCTTTTAGTATACAATTTATCCCTAGAACATGGATGTAATGTGGAAACCTTTCTGCAAAGAGCCTGTGGAAAAATAGAGAAACACATGGAAACAGAACCAAAGATTTAGCAGCCATGTTGGCTCCCTAGGCAAGGCCATAGGAGTTAAAAAGCCAAAAATCCACTTCAAACTCTAGCTGAAATATGTCCGATAAAGCTTGAACAGTACTTTCCAGAAATTTTCAAGGGCTAAGTAGGAACCTTCTCCCTTTTCGTGCTTATATAAGGGTTAGATTAGAAATATAATGATTCCCTTCATTTCATTGATCCAATCCAGGCATCCACTTACTGGGAGAATCATGCTATGACAACATTTAGGCATTTATAACTACTCTCCCCTCTAAACTGAACCCATCTAAACCCATGAGCCCACTGATTCCCTAATGCTGTCACAAAGTCTGTGATTGAAATATCTAATTTGTTTCTCTCTTTAAGAGTTACTACAAAAGTGCTCAGCAGTTAAGCATGTAGTAAATATAGTTTTGTTCTTTACTAACGGTTCAATATCCTCTCAATTTTCTTGAATGTTACCACAGCAAAGACTATGGTCCAAATGACCTGTGTAGAGACAAGTCACAGTTCATCTAAGCTTTAAAAAAAATCGAGATGCGGAATCAGCTTAACCAAGGATGTAAAAGACCTCTAGACTAACACACATCCAAAAGAACAAAAGCAACCGCTGTTGGAGAGGATGTGGGGAGAAAGGGACCCTTCTACACTGCTGGTGGGAATGCCGACTGGTTCAGCCCTTCTGGAAAACAATATGGACGACTCTCAAAAAATTAGAGGTTGAGCTCCCATCTGACCCAGCAATACCACTGCTGGGAATATATCCCAGAGAGGCAAAAAAGTATAATCGAAACAACATCTGCACATGTATGTTCATCGCAGCACTGTTTACAATAGCAAGAATCTGGAAAAAACCCGAATGACCCAGAACGGATGACTGGTTGAGGAAACTTTGGTACATCTATACAATGGAATACTATGCAGCTGTCAGAAAAAAGGAGGTCACGAATTTTGTATTTAAGTGGATGGGCATGAAAAGTTTCATGCTGAGTGAAATGAGTCAGAAAGAGAGAGACAGACATAGAAAGATTGCACTCATCTAGGGTATATAGAATAACAGAGTGGAAGACTAACACCCAAGAACTGTAGAAATAAGTACTAGGAGGTTGACTCCATGGCTTGGAGGCTGGCCTCACATTCTGGGGAAAGGGCAACTCAGAGAAGGGATCACCAACTATAATGTAGTCGAAGGCCATATGGGGGAAGGGAGTTGCGGGCTGAATGAGGGCTAGAGACTGAGCACAGTGGCCACTCAACACCTTTATTGCAAACCACAACAGCTAATTAGAGAGAGATAACAGAAGGGAATGCCCTGCCACAGTGGCAGGGTGGGGTGGGGGGAGATGGGATCGGGGAGGGTAGGAGGGATGCTGGGTTTTCTGGTGGTGGAGAATGGGCACTGGTGAAGGGATGGGTTCCCGAACTTTGTATGAGGGAAGCATAAGCACAAAAGTGTATAAATCTGTAAATGTGCCCTCAGGGTGATTCACGAATTAAAAATAAATTAATTAATTAAAATTAAAAAAAATCGAGATGAAGTGATTTCCATTTTTAGTGTTGAGTCTTTTCTTATTCATTCTTCCCTCAGAGACAACATTTTCTTGTCTGGAGTCCAAAATTACCAGCCTATCATCTGGGCAGATAGATTATTATTAGTACCACAGATTAAGTGAATGTATGTGAGATAATTTATTGTTTTCATGAGATAAATCCCTTCCCTAGAAGTGATCTTTGAATACAAACCAGTTCAGTTAGTCATCCTGAGAGATCCCCATCGGAGAGACAGATGATGTTTATAGATTCCAAGGGAAGGAGTGGGCTATATCTTCCCTGACTGCAGTTTAGGCTGAGGAGGTTTATTTCCCCCCTGTTGAAATGGCTGGCTGGCTTAGCAAGTCAATATAAGTGCTCCCTGTAAGTACTGCTGGCTTGGCCTAGGGCCCTTTTCATCATCTTAATCCATGAAATGTCAATGTCATCGACACTCTGAAGTAAGTCCTGACTCAAAGAGTGAGACGGGGGGCTGGAGTGATAATACAGCGGGTAGGGTGTTTGCCTTGCATGTGGCCGACCTGGGTTCGATTCCCAGCATCCTATATGGTCCCCCAAGTCACTTCCAGGAGTAATTCCTAAGTGCAGAGCCAGAAGTAACCAATGTGCATCACCAGGTGTGATCCAAAAAAGCAAAAAAAAAAAAAAAAATTCAAAGAGTAAGACGGGACCTGACCAAACAGACATTAAAACGTGCTTTTTCTGTTTGGTCAGTGTGAATTAAATTATTCTGGGCATTTTTTTTCAGTTTCATGAACATGAAAAAAAATAGAAGTTTAAACTTGAAAAATAAATGTAAGTCATTCTTTTGGCTGCACATAATCCAAAAGATGTGACCATTCTGAGTTCATGCTACCCGAGTGGATTGATCCCTTGGAGGAATAGAGTCCATATGAGTTCATTCAAGTAACGTCAGGAAGAAAATGGTAAGTTTGGGAAGAAGAAAAAATATTTGTAAGAGAAGCAATCTCTGGAGCCAATTATTCTCCATGATTTCTTATAACTCACTCTATGCCCGGATTTCAATGTTGTTAGAATGTTTTATGACATTTTAATAACCAAAGTAGCTTGGCTGAATAAATACAATGATTTGATTTAGAAAAAAAGAGAGAGGGGCTGGAGCGATAGCACAGCGGGTAGGGCGTTTGCCTTGCACGCGGCCGACCCGGGTTCAAATCCCAGCATCCCATATGGTCCCCTGAGCACCGCCAGGAGTAATTCCTGAGTGCAGAGCCAGGTGTGACCCAAAAAAAAGCAAAAAACAAAGAGAGAGAGAGAGAGAAACATTTGCCAACTTCAATTTGGTAGACATCACTGCTGTTATAATTCTTAGCTACTTATTAAAAACTAAGTGTTTTCTGTCCAATCCTGACAGGAGTAAACCCTGATCATAGAGCCAGGGGTAATTCCTGAGTACTACTAGGAGTAGGAGTGACCCCAAAACAAAATTTAAAAACTCTAATGGGACAAAGGAAGAACAGTTGTGGGTATGGGGCTGTGTATTAGCTCATCAGTCAACCGGTCCATTTTATGAATAGTCTTGAGGTTTTTTTTTTTTTTTTTTTTTTGGTAGGACTCTCCCTACTAGGCTATTGATCTTACAGACCTCTGTAAATCTGTCGAGGCCTGAACTAACTATCCCTAGCTGAATGTTTCCTGATTAGCTACATATTTGTAGTTTATGCACATTTGCATCCTTAATTTCCTTTACTAAACTGTATCCATGAGACAGTACCGATCCTGGGGCCTTCTTAGCAGGGCAATTTCCAACAATGACAAAAAGAACATGGAACTTCTTGCTAATATTTCCTTGGGCAGTTCAGGAGACTGTTGGTGTACAACATCCCATAGTCTCAGGCCTAGCTAGGCTTGGATGTAAACATTGTTTTTCTGTTACTGTTACTTTAATGGACTATACTTCCGGTTATGTAACTGACTTTGATAGTGTTTCCATTGACTAAGTTAATTTGCATATTCTGCCTATGTGGCTGAATATCATTAGTTAGAACATTAAGCAAGTTAATAAAAGGGGCTGAACAGGCTGCTCTCTGGCATGCCACAGCACAATAACTCCGGAGACAATTATGTGATCCTCCCAGAAAACATATTTCTTTTGCATGCATATCTTAAATGCCTCAGACTGTCTAACCAAACTTTACTGCAACATATGTTGCAACAGGAGACAATATTATTGTCTTCATTGCAAAAATAAGAAAAAAAGTATTTGACGGTGGTGGGTATTGTGAATTTTACATATTTACAGAGGAATGAGAGGCCAGAGAGATGGGGCAGTGGGTAGAGAGAACCCTAAGAATTGCACATAACTGACAGGGGGTTCCTGGGATCCCATTATGGTCCCACAAATCCACAGGAGTGATTCCTTGGGGCAGACCCAGGAGTAAGTCCTGAGTGTCTCCGCATGTGGCCCATAAACAAACAAACAAAAAAACATTTACAAAGGAATAAAGTTGTACTCCCAAAACATTATAAAATTCTAAACAGTGTTGAAGAGTAAAATTTTTCATTAAATTATTTAATAAATTAGAAATATTGTACTAAAAGTTTTGTTTTGTAATTTTCCATTCCCTGTGAAGCTTGATATATTTGCAGTCAATTCTTTTAAATTTTAATGTAGTTTATCTTTATAAATAATACCTATTATGTGTATGTGTCTTACTCTGTAGTTTGCCATTTGGTGCCTTGGTGTATGTATAACATCATATCTACAGAATTGTGAAAGCTCATGAATATTGGAAGCTCACACTTATCAATTACTATATTACAAATTGCTTAATTTTTTCTCCTTTTTTTGTTTTTGGGTCACAGCTAGCAATGCTCAGGGATTACTCCTTGCAGTGCTCAGGGTGCTATATGGGATGCTGGGGATCAAACCCCTCTTAGCCAGGTGCAAAGCAAGCACCTTACCAACTGTACTATCTCTTCAGACACTAAAGAGTACTTGATATAATTTATCTGCCTCTTTTACATTCCTCACTTGAGAACCTTACTCTAAACAAATAAAAAATAAACATTGTTATCTGTACTTCTTTCTATAAATGACTCTGTGCATTAACTCACATGGGTTTTGTTTGTTTGGGTTTGGGGGCCACATCCATCTGTGTTCAGGGCTGTCTCCTGAAACTGAGCTCAGGGATCACTCCTGGTGGTGCTCAGGGAATCACATGTGGTGCCAGATTGACTGAATGTAGGGTAACTGCCTTACCCACTGTACTATCTGTCAGTAACCCATTTGCTTTACACTTTTTTAAAAGATTGTATTATTGAATTACTGTGAGACAGATCTTTACAAAGCTGCTCATGATTATATTTCAGTCATACAACACTCATCCCTCCACTAGTGTAATACATTTCTACATTTCCCAGCAGCAGTAATGTCCCCAGTTTCCCTCCTCTCCCTCTTCCTCCCCTCCCTCCTCTCTCTATTTCTCTCTCCTTTTGGACATTGTGGTTTGCAATACAGATACTGAAAGTTTATCCAGAATATCTCTTTACCTACTTTTAACACTCAGTTCTTGTTCACCATGATTATTTCCAGCCATTATTGTTTTTCTAATCCCTTCTTCTCCATAATACCTACCCTCCACCCCACACACACTTGTGGTTGAGTCCAACCATTGACCAGTCCTAAACCCTGTTTTCCATATATATATATATATATATATATATATATACATATATATGTACATAGGTAGATAGATCACAAACAAATACAGTCATTCTATCTATATCTATCCCTCTCTTTGTGACTCACTTCACTCAGCATGATACCCTCCAAGTCCATCCATTTATAGGCAAATTTCATGACTTCATTTTTCCTAACAGCTTAATAGTACTCCATTGTGTAGATGTGCCACAGCTTCTTAATTCATTAGTCTATTCTCAGGCACTTAGGTAGTATCCAGATTCTGACTATTGTGAATAGTGCTCCAATGAATGTAGGGGTGCAAATGGTGTTTTTGGGTCCCCAGGCTATATTCCCAGAAGTGGTATTGCTGGGTCAAATGGAAGTTCAATTTCTAATATTTTTAGGAATGTCCATATTGTTTTTTCCAAAAAGGCTAGACCAGTCAGCTTTCCCAACAATAATGAAGGAAAGTCCTTTCTCTCCACATCTGCGCCAGCACTGGTTACTCTTATTCTTCTGGATGTGTGCCAGTCTCTGTGGTGTGAGATGATATCTTATTGTCATTTTGATTTGCATCTCCCTGATGATTAGTGATTAGGAGCATTTTTTTCATGTGCCCTTTGGCCATTCAAATCTCTTCTTTGAAATATTTTCTGTTCATTTCTTCTCCCACTTTTTTGATGAGGTTGGATGATATTTTCTTGTAAAGCTCAACCTGTGCCTTGTGTATCTTTGATATTAACCCCTTATCAAAAGGGCTTTGGGTGAATAACCATTCTCATTCCATAGGCTGTTTTTGTATTTTGGTCTCTGTTTCTTTTGAGGTGCAGAAGTTTCATAGTTTAATGTAGCTCCATTTGTTTATCTTTGCTTCCACTTGCTTGATCAGTGGCATTTCATCTTTGAAGATAACTTTAGCTTCAATATTGTGGAGGGTTTGCTACATTTTCTTCCATGTAGCTTATGGATCCTGGTTTGATGTTGAGGTCTTTAATCCATTTTAATCTGACTTTTGTGCATGTTGTTAGAGGTCCAATTTTTGCATGTAGCTATCCAGTTTTGCCAGCACTTGTTAAAGAGGCTTTCCTTGCTCCACTTCACATTTCTTGTTCTGTTATCAAAGATTAAATGATGATGCATTTGAGGGTGTGTGTCAGGATACTCAACTGTTTTTCATTGGTCTGCAGATCTATTTTTATTCCAATACCATGCTGTTTTAATTACTGACACTTTGTAGTACAGTTTGAAGTTGGGGAAGGTTATGCCTCCCATTTTCTTTTTTCCAAAGATTGCTTTAGCTATTTGTGGGGGTTATTGTTTCATATGAATTTCAGGAGTATTTGATCAATTTCTCTGAAAAATGGCATGGGTCTCCTTACAGGGACTACACTGTATCTGTATAATGCTTTGGGGAGTATTGCCCTTTTGACAATGTTAATTCTCCCAACTACCTTGGAAAACCAGCTTAACTAAGGAGGTAAAGGACCTATTAAAAACAAAAAAAGAAATGCTTCATTAAATTAAAGAAGACATAAGGAAATGGAAACATCCCCTGCTTGTGTTTTTACACTCCTGTTCCTTGTGGTTAGATGCACATCCTCTTTGAACCTTACCTTGCAGGCATGCCTGCTCATATCTAACTAAAGATTGCCTTAAATTTTACTAGCAGATGTGAATCCACATATTTTCTGTAAGACAAATTGATGCTTTGGATAATATTTCCTCCACATTGTTACCAGTCATATGACAGCATACCTAGGTGTTAACCTAGCTAAGCAATAGTACCCAGAGTTTGGCCAGATGTTATTTCAGGTGTAGATGAAGGTATCCATAAGCTTCCCCTTTAATTAGCAGACCTAGGTAAGGTAGTTTCACTCTCATGATCTGGTAGCTTCATGTCCTGAGTGGAAGGCTTCCATATCTTTCAGAAGAAAATCTCAAGTGTCATTTCACTAGTATGGGGAAATATCTCATAGTATTTTGATTTGCATTTCACTGGTAATGGCTGATGAACAGTTTTTCACATAACTATTGTCCACTACACCATATGTCTTTTTTTGAGGAACAATCTGCTTAACTTCCCTTATCATTTTTGTGAGGTTGTTTCGGTTCTTTTTGATGTTAAGTTTTGTGAGTGCCTTATAAATTTTGGATGTTAATTCTGTGTCTCATGTGTAGTAAGAAAATAATGTCCACTCAGTGGGGGTGGAGGCTGACTTCTTATATTTATCTTCATTTACTTTAGAGTACAAAAGCTTCTTAATATGATGTAGTTCCCAAGTACATCAGATTAAGTTCCCAACTACATCAAATTTTTATTTTCTTGACAAATGGCAGCAGGTCATGAGATGCCTCTAAAATACAATATCCTGGAGAGTTGTTTCTATTTTCCTCAATGTATTCTATGGGTTTCTGAGGTTTGCTCAGACCAAATGGCAATGGGGACCAAATGGTAATTGACTGATGACACAGCAACATTTCCAGAATCAGAGATCACCCTGTCCCCAGCATGAAGATAGGACTTATGGCCCATCTGGCAACAAGAAGCCACCAAACAGTGTTTCATGCTTTGTCACATCCATTCCCTGAAGATAACGGGACAGATCAAGCACACTGGTTCCACTGATCTTTGTTTCCTTCTCCCCTTTTCCTGCCCAAGACAACTTAAAAGCCCCCCTTGGTCTCTCCCAGGATACAGTTCTACCCCAGCTTCATTCAAGGTTCATGAACTTCTGCCTAGGAGCACACCATAGTAAACTTCTCCTATTTACTTTACTTTATTGTCTCTGTCCCTCTGTCTGTGCCACACAGCATTCTCAAATCTACCAGGTCTGGGTCAAATACTGAGGCCTTTAATCCATTTTGAGTCAACTTTTGATATGGATTGTGATAGGGATATAGAGTCATTCTTGTGCATGTGGCTAACCAATTTTCCCAAGACTACTGTTGATGAATCTTTTCTTGCTCCACTTAATGATGTTAAGTGTTGAAGACTGGCTGAGGATTTGCCTCTGGGATCTCAATGATATTCCATTGTTGCAAGAGACTGCTTTTACTCAAGTAACACAATTTTGATTGCTATAATTTTATAATTTATAATATAATTTAAAGTCAAGGAGAGAAAAAGCCCCCATCTTCTTTTGTCCCAGGAATGTTTTGGCTGTTTTAGGAATGTTATCTTTTCCACCATATCTCTCCTCCAAATTTAATGCTCATATTTCATCCCATGCATCTCAGTGTCCAACTCTTTTCATACCAGTCCCAGAGTTTCCTTGATGCCATGGAAACAGCAACCACTAAGAAGGGTGCAGGCGGGAGATACAAAGAGACTCACACCTTGAATTGTGACCTCCTGATAAATTGACTAGACTAAAACTCAGCAAAGAAATACTGGGTTTGCACTACTACACGAAATAAAAGAGGACACGAGGAAATGGAAACATTGCCACTGCTCATGGATTGGGAGAATTAACATTGTCAAAATAGCAGTACTCCCCAAAGCATTATACAGATTCAATGCGATTCCTATAACGATACCCATGATATTCTTCAAAGAATACATATGAAACAACAAACCACTGTGAATAGCTTTAGCTATTCTTGGAAATTTAGCAATTCTTGGAAAATTCTTGGAAAAAAGATGGGAGGCATCACCTTCCTCAACATCAAATGCTACTACAATGCGGTTGTAATTAAAACAACATGGTACTGGAACAAAAACAGAGCTGCAGACCAATGGAACAGGGTGGAATATCCTTACACATACCCTCAAATATATGATCACCTAATCTTTGATAAGGGAGCAAGAAATGTGAAGTGGGATAAGGAAAGCCTCTTTAACAAATGGTGCTGGCAAAACTGGACAGCTACATGCAAAAAAATGGGCACAGACCTCTACCTAACACCATGCACAAAGGTCAGATCAAAATGGATTAAAGACCTCAACATCAGACCACAGTTCATAAGGTACACTGAAAACGTGGTCGGCAAAACCCTCTATGACATTGAGGCTAAAGGTATCTTTAAAGAGGACACTCCACTGGCCAACCAAGTGGAAACAGAGATAAACAGATGGGACTACCTCAAACTGAGAAGCTTCTATACCTCAAAAGACACAGTGAACAGAATTCAAAGACAATCAACAGAATGGGAAAGGATATTCACCCAATACCCATCTGACAAGGGGTTGATATCAAGTTCTGAAAGTAGGTAAAGTGATATACATAATAACCTTCAATACCTGCATCACAAACCACAATGCCTTAAGGAAAAAAGAGAAAGAGAGAGAGAGACAGAGAGAGAAATATTTGCTCTATAGAGGCAGACTGGTAGGTGGTGGGAGGGAAACTGGGGACACTAGTGGTGGGATATGTAAACTGGTGAAGGGACAAGTGTTGGAACATTGTATGACAAACCCAATCATAAATAACTTTGTAACTGTATATGTCACATGGTTTAATGTGCAACTGAACAGATACCCAGATAGGACCCCCAAGTAATAGGGACACTGGACTCTGTTCTTCCATACCTATAATAATATGACTACCCTCATGCAAATTAAGCTTCAAGGTTTTAGGTAAAATCCACTTTGGGCCATGGGAGTTCACAGCTGAGTCTTTTGGAAGGCAGAGCTGTGGTCGAGAAGATGAGACTGTGGGGTCTTCTCTGCCTGGTGACAGCTCCTCCAGGTGAGTGTCCTATATGTGACAGGGGTCTATAGGGAGGGAGGGACTGACAGTGACTGATTCCCCTTGTCTGCAGGTGTCCTGTCCCAGGTGCAGCTTCAGGAGTCGGGCCCAGAACTGGTGACACCATCCAAGGCCCTCGCCCTCATCTGCTCTGCCTCTGGAAACTCCATCCTTGGTAATGTTTGGAACTAGATTCACCAGCCTATAGAGAAGGAACTTGAGTGGATGGAGTATGGTTACTATAGTGGATCACTGGAAAACATTATAACCCCTCACATCAGAGCCACATCTCTATCACAGCTGATACTTCAAAAAAAACAGCTTTCCCTTCAGCTGAGCAAGGTCTGTAACCACCAAGGACACAGCTGTGTATTACTGCATGAGACACACCGTGAGTGGAAGTCAGTGTGAGCCCAGACACAAACCTACTTGTGGGAGAGAGAAGGGAAGAGGCCACGGGATAAGGTGCAGTTTGATGATTAAAGGCTCATTTCCTGTCAACATCTGATCTTTCTCTCATTAAACTTTGTTTTTGTTTTGAATCCATACCCACCTGTGCTCAAGAGTCACTTCTGTTTCTGTGCTTCAAGACCACTCCTTGTTTTACTCAGGAGACCATCAGGAATTGGCAAGGCAAAGAGCCATACCCTTTGTACTATCTCTGGCACAGCTCTTTCCTTCAGGGAAAATTTATGATTACTCTTTCCATTACTTTTCTTGACGTATAAACCTTATTCACTGTCATTTAAAAATATAAACATTCTCATTTATTCTATGGTGTAGAAACTTCTAAATTGTACGTAGTTCCCTTTGTTTATCTTTGATTCCATTTGCTTGTTCAATGACACTGGGTGATTGAAGATGCCTCGGGATTCAGTGTCATGAAAGACTGCCTATGTTTTTCTCAATCTGTTTTATGGATTCAGGTCCGATATTAATGTCTTCTATACATTTTGAATTGCGTTTTATACATAATATGAAATAAGGGCCTAAGTTATTTTTTTACATGTGATCAATCAGTTTTCCCAACACCATATTTGACGAGACTTTCCTTGCTCAACCTCATGTTCTTAGCTTCTTTGTCAAAGTTTAATTGCCCCTATTCCTGAGGATTTGTCAATGAAATATTAATTTTGTACTATTGGTCTGAGAGTTTGCCTTTATTGCAGTACCACATTGCTTTTATTATTGTATCTTATAGTACAGTTTGAAGTTGAAAGTGAAGGGGAAAGTGAAGCCTCCCATCTTCTATTATCCTGGGATTTCATTAGCTATCAGGGGTGGGTAGTCTACATAAATTTCAACAGAATTTGGTCTAATTTCAACAGCATTTCGTCTATATCTCTAAAATATATATTGGGATTTTTTGTATTTATTGAATCATGGTGAGATACAAAGTTATAAAGTTATACAATGTTTGAATACCCATCCCAAAGCCAGTGTCTACTTCCCTCCACCCATGTCCCTAGTTTCCCTCCCTCACCCCAGCCTGCCTCTATGGCAGATACTTTTCTTTCTTATTATGTTATTTTAGGCACTGTGATTTGCAATGCATTTAAGGAAATGGTATTATGCATATCACTTTACTTCCTTTGAGAGGGTGACCAGTTAAGTCAGGCCGAATGTTGCAAGTTGGATTTAAGCTTTCAGAGGGAGGAGCTGGAGAGATAGCATAGCGGATAGAGTGTTTGCCTTGTACGAGGCCGACCCGGGTTCGATTCCCAGCATCCCATAAGGTCCCCCAGCACCACCAGGAGTAATTCCTGAGTGCATGAGCTAGGAGTAACTCCTGTGCATTGCTGGGTGTGACCCAAAAAGTAAAACACAAAAACACATAAGCTTTCAGAGGGAAAATTTATCAAAAAAATTTTTCATTGGGTCGGGAATATGGCAGTAGGACTTAAGGCCTAGCATGGGTGAACAACCAAATCAGGACTCTCTAAATATTTTTTTGTTTGTTTTTTTTTTTTTTGCTTTTTGGGTCACACCCAGCGATGCTCAGGGGTTACTCCTGGCTCTGCACTCAGGAATTGCTCCTGGCAGTGCTTGGGGGACCATATGGGATGCCGGGGAATCGAACCCAGGTCGGCTGCGTGCAAGGCAAACGCCCTACCCGCTGTGCTATCGCTCCGGCCCCTCTCTAAATATTTTTTATTGAATCACCGTGAGATACAGTTACAAGTTTGAGTTACCATCATATGATGTTCAAACACCCATCCCTCCACCAGTGCACATTCCCCACCACCAATGTCCCCAGTATGCCCCCCTTCCCTACCCTCCCCCGTCTCCCTGGCAGACAATTTCCCCCATACTCTCTCTCTCTACTTTTGGGCATTATGGTTTCCAATACAGATACTGAAAGGCCATCACGTTTGGTCCTTTATCTACTTTCAGCACACATCTCCCTTCCTGACCGATCCCTCCAACCATCATTTTCTTAGTGATCCCTTCTCTATTCCAGCTGCCTTCTCCCCCCCACTCATGAGGCAGTCTTCCAATTATGGAGTAATCTTCCTGGCCCTTGTGTCTACTGTCCTTGGGTGTCAGTCTCGTGTTATGTTATTTTATACTCCACAAATGAGTGCAAGGACTCTCTAACTATTATCAAATGTAGGAAAGTTATACTGTGAAATTAATATGTAACAACTTAATTTTCCTTTCTTTTGCTCTCTTGGTTTCTGATTTAATTGGAGGGTGTTAAATTCTGAATATTTATCAATGAGCTTATCCTTAGGAGAAGTTTCAGGTTCATACCTTCAGTATTAGGAATCTGCATGGCAATAGATGGAGTAGCACCCAGGCTTCCCCAGAAATTACCTGGCTTACTGATAACAGTAGCTACTTAGAAAATGGATGAGTTATGCCATGATCTGTGCATGTAAATTCATTGAATCTTGACAGTTCTAAACAATTCTGTCTCTGCTCCAAATCCAAATTCATTTCCCTAACTCAATCTCTGTCCTTGGGGATGAATATAAAATATACACAATATACACTAAATATAAAATATACAAATATACACTAAAGGGGCTGGAGCGATAGCACAGCGGGTAGGGCGTTTGCCTTGCACGCGGCAGACCCGGGTTCGATCCCCGGCATCCCATATGGTCCCCCAAGCACTGCCAGGAGCAATTCCTGAGTGCAAAGCCAGGAGTAACCCCTGAGCATCGCTGGGTGTGACCCAAAAAGCAAAAATATATATATATATACACTAAAATATATACAGGTCCCTCTTATGTATTTCATGTTATCCATGCCCATGCTCCACTTTAGCATAAATGAAGGTTATTAACATATAAATGATCTCCAATAAAATATACAAAAATATTGAATTTACTGGAGAGAGTCCATTACCCGCCAGTATAGCCAGCATCCCTTGTTGGGTCCATCACAAGTCTTTATTGTTTTCCTCAAGAGACAACAAGAGGGCAGATAGGAAGGCCAGACTTGAAGTACACCCGGCCTTATGGGCCCCTCCGTTTCTGTATTTTCTGGCAGATTTACATCTCTCCTAAGTGGAAAGACACAAGAGCTCTTAATCAAAATTGAATTAAAAATTCCCAGTATGGTACATAACTGTGTTAGAAACTATTTCTTCATGAAACCCTTGCCTATAAATTTCTAAACTCTATCAGACCAACCAAAGGCAGAGAGTCTCTTGCCCGCATGCCTGGCTGTCTTCCCCCGGGCTCCTCGGAGGGGTTGGGCTCCAGCTTCCCTCCCCACTCTGAGCAGAGCTCCCAGCGACCGAAGATCACCAGAACCTAGCTACAGCCATGCTCGAGGCCCCTCTCCACACGTTCAAACAGGCCTCACGCATGAAGGTACCGGCAGAGGAACCCAGGTGTGTGTAATCCCATCAATGGCCAACATCCAGAGAGAGACTTAAAAGCAAGCTCTCAGAAGCACGTTTGCAGCCGCACGATATCCTGTAGCCTATTTCTCCCTCTGGGAGAAACTGGAAAGCTTCTGAGAGTTTCCTGCCCACATGGGACAGCCTTGCAAGCTTTCCATGGTGTATTCACATGCTAAAGCCAGTAACAAGCTAGATCTCATTCCCCTGACCCTGAAAGAGCCTCCAGTGCGACATCGTTGGGAGGGCCGAGTCAAGAGAGACTTCTAAGATCTCAGGGAAAGGACAAATGAGAAGTTACTGAGCCCGCTTGAGAAATCGACAATTAACGGGATTTCGTGATTCGTGATTTGTGATCAGGCTAGGGATGAATTGAAGATGTCATCCAGATACCACTGTTCAGGACAACACATCAAAGATTGGAAGGTGTCTGAGAAACCCTATTGGGTCCCACATGTCTTTCCTGTCACAATCGGAGTCTGAAATATTCCATTCCAGGAGAGTTTTAAGCATGATTCCAGACAACTATGTCTATTTTACATGTCTCCTGGCACCTGTTAGCTGTGTCCTGTAATTGAATTTGGATATCTCAGTCATTTGAACTGTGAGTAACATATGCGTTATTTGTACAGGTTAAACAGCAAGTAGAATTATGTTACAGCATTCTCAAAATGGGTATTTTCAGGATGGAGAGCAACTTCCCTCAGGATTCTTTGAGGTGATATAGTCATATATATTTTATCAAATAGTACACTGTATCACTGTATCACTGTCATTCCGTTGTTGATTTACTCAAGTGGGCACCAGTAATGTCTCCATTCCTCCCAGCTCTGCAATTTCAGCAGCCTCTCCTTACCTGTCTTTCCCAAGGATTGGAGGCTCTTTCAGGGTCAGGGGAATCGTTACTGTTTTGGGCATATTGAATACACCAAGGGTAGCTTGCCAGGCTCTGCCCATGCAGGCAGGATACTCTTGGTAGCTTGCTGGGCTCTCTATGGGACTGGAGCGATAGCACAGTGGGTAGGGTATTTGTCTTGCACACAGCCTCCCCAGGTTTGATTCTTCCATCCCTTTCAGCACGGAAAGCTACCAAGAGTATCCCGCCCGCATGGCAGAGCCTGGCAAGCTTCCCGTGGCATATTCAATACGCCAAAAACAGTAACAACAAGTCTCACAATGGAGACATTATTGGTGCCTGCTTGAGCAAATCGATGAACGGGACGACAATGCGACTCTCTATGATTTGTTGCCTATTGTCTAAAGTCCATCAAATATGGTGTGGTAATTATGGAAAATGGGTAGGAAGTGTCTTATAATGTGTTGCACAGTCCAGAAAGCGGCCTGGAGTGTAGCAGCGGTTGGGTAGTGGAGGTTGGCTGCCGGGGCTGGGTCCCATGGGGCGAGGAGGGTTCTCACCCGCCCTCCTCTAAGGCGCCCCGAGTGAAAACAGCCTGGTGTGGAGTACAATAGGATAAGTCAAATTAAATTTACTGTTAATAGAGACTTTAAATGCACATACATACTAAAGTTAATAAGTCAACATGAAAAAAAAACACTAAGTTAAAGAACAGTATAAGAGGTGAATAGATATATTATAGGGATTAAAGCAATCGCTTTTGCATGCAGCCGGCCCTGTTTTAATTCCTGGTGCTTCATATGGTCACCTGAGTGCCTGGAGTAATCCCTGAGCACAGAGATAGGAGTAAGCCATAAGCACTGATGGATATGGATGAAAAAGCAAGAGAGAGAGAAAGGGAGAGAGAGAGAGAGAGAGAGAGAGAGAGAGAGAGGAGAGGATCCTAGGGATCAATAAAGGAGAAGGATCGCTCACATGATGATAACAATTGGTGTTTGGTCTGAATTTCCTGCACAATACTGTGCCATCTCTTTCTTTCTCTCTCCTTGCATTTCTCTAGTAAATTTCTTTAGGTAATACTGTTTTCTCTCTCCATCTTTCTCTACTATTCACAGATAGATAGAAGATCAGTGTCTCAGTTTCACCTGTTCAGATTTTCACTTGTTGCTGGGTGGAAAGATGTTTTCCAGACTTCTAACATGTCTGACCAGAAATCAAAGCTCAAGGACTTATCCCATTTGGAGAAGCCCATGTGCTCCCTTGAACACATCTCTCTCTTTCTCTCCACTTGCATTTCTCTATTAACAATTTAAAGTAAATTTAAAGTAAATTTCTTTAAATAATACTATTCTATATCACTGAAAAAATCAAAGCTCAAGTCATATGTATCATGAAATTTTATTTGTTTTATCCTACTTATTTATTATGAACTTATATTTACTTATATTTCACTAATATTGCTATATAATATGTTGGCAGCTGTGTTTGACCCATGCATGATTTTTGAAGAAGGTCTTCATTAATTTGTCAGATTTAATTTAGTGTGAATTTTTTGTTGAAAGTCTTTATTTGGATACTTAAATTTTCTTTTAGTTTGATGGTTTATGTTATTTTTAGTTAAATGAATTAAGTATTTATTGCATTACTTTTACATAACCTCAGTAAATAACACCTTTTAATTTTTGTGCATGTAACTATTTGGTTTGCCAATATTTACCTAAGATGCATCTACCTGAGAGATCCCTGAGCATAGAGCCAGGAGTAAGCCCTCAGAACTGCCAGGTAGTGGCTTGAAACCAAAACAATAGGCCCATAAAAAATATGACTCAGGAACAAAGCTTCTGAAGTGAAGTCCCAGGATTCAATCCTGTTTTAGAGATGCCAAGAGGTTAATGACCTGGGGGTCCAGAGGCTCTCTCTACAGAGTGGGGACCGGGCTTCAGGGCACCAAGTCCCAAGAGCACAGAATTGCAGGCTAGAAGTGGGTGCAGAGATTGGAGGTTTCTCCTGAGAGACTTGGATTTCCTTCTTCAATAAAATTAAATTTTGCTTTCTCGATAAAAAAATTATAAAAATAATTAGAGGAAATGGAAAGTTAAATTGTGCATGTTTATTGCTTTGTGGAAGAACATTTATCAGATTGATAAGATAATAAAATCCTATGGAGATGGTGTTTCTGGATTTCTTAATTGTTGGATTAAGAAACAATCCAATTTCTCCTCTGCCTTAGGGAGTTTAGGTTTATTAATGACATCACAGTGCTCCCAAGGCACTCCCATTCCTCTGTATCTTTAACTTCTTTTGTTCTGCTTCCCCTATCTGTTAATCACTTATATACCCAAGTCAGACCTGTGACTTCTAAAGTCAGATTCTTCTGAGGACTCTGGATTTTGTATATATGCAAATGAAACACTGCTTTTCTCTTTCCTTTATGACCTTTGCATAGTTTATTTTAGAGCAATGTCCTTTTTGTATACACACAAGTATACAGTTAATGCTATGTTTTTGTAAGTTGGGAGTCAACTGAATCCGAATAATATTTACTCCTGTCATATTATTATCTGTCATAATTACTTGAGTTAAGCCTCAGTTGCCCTTAGTTCCTAACACCTCTAAAGGAGGGTCCCGAAAAAAAAAATAAAATAAAATAAAGGAGGGTCCCGGGTTGACACCTTGTAGTTGTCTATCCCTATTGTCTTTCACTGTAGAAGGGATTCTGGATGAGCTAAGTTGATGATGATAGCCTTGTTCCTATTCTAGGATACTTCCTTACTCTCAGGCGCTCCTCCTATTTTATGTGGGGCCTCTCATGAAGGCTTAAGGCTATACTCTCTTTTTTTTAATTTATTATTTTATTGAATCACCACGTGGAGGGGCCGGAGCGATAGCACAGCGGGTAGGGCGTTTGCCTTGCACGCGGCCAACCCGGGTTCGATCCCCGGCATCCCATATGGTCCCCTGAGCACCGCCAGGAGTAATTCCTGAGTGCAAAGCCAGGAGTAACCCCTGAGCATCGCTGGGTGTGACCCAAAAAGCAAAAAAAAAAATAAAAGAATCACCACGTGGAAAGTTACAAAGCTTTCAAGTTTAAGTCCCAGTTATACAATGCTCAAACACCCATCCCTTCACCAGTGCACATATTCCACCACCAAGAATCACAGCATACCTCCACCCTACACCCCCACCTCCCCAACCCCCCACCCCACCTGTGTAACTGATTTCACTTTACTTTCACTTTACTTTGATTACATTCAATATTTCAACAAAAAACTCACTATTATTGTTTGGAGTTTCTCCCCCCAAAGTCAGACCTGCTGAAAAGGAAGCATTGATAATTTGTTTTCCATTGCTGAGAACGAAGAGATATGAGGTCGAGCAGCTGCACTAGTGGCCGCAAGGTTTTGGATTTCTGTAATTTAGTAACTAAGTCCAGGGAATATTTGCCAGAAATTGCATCATTGTAAGCTTGTACCTCTCAGCTACTTTATATTCCACATATGAGTGCAATCTTTCTATGTCTGTCTCTTTCTTTCTCACTCATTTCACTCAACATGATACTTTCCATGTTGATCCACTTATATGCAAATTTCATGACTTCATCTTTTCTGACAGTTACATAGTATTCCACTGTGTAGATGTACCAGAGTTTCTTTAACCAGTCATCTGTTTTTGGGCACTCTGTTTTTTTTCCATATTGTGGTTATTGTAAACCGTGCTGCAATGAACATAGAAATGCAGATGTCATTTCTACTATACCTTTTTGCCTCTCTGGGATATATTCCCAGGAGTGGTATTGCTGGGTCAAATGGAAGCTCAATTTCTAATTTTTTGAGAATCGTCCATATTGTTTTCCAAAAGGGCTGAACCAGTCGGCATTCCCACCAGCAGTGACGGAGAGTCCCTTTCTCCCCACATGAGGCTATGCTCTCTTTAGGCAGGGTTTGTGCAGGTTGAAATAACTCCGGCAGAAGGCCACTCCTCCTTTTAAGCCACGCCCCTGAGATACAGGCCCAGCCCCCAGTAACCTTTTGGGATGTGGTGTGGGGTGCATTCACACCTGGCTGGGGAGAGGCGGGTCTTGGGCAGCAGGTAGGGATGATGGGTGATCAAATTAGTCACTAAAGCTACAATCTTTTGTAGTTTGCAGGGAAAAAATGTTTAAAATAAAATCACCAAAGTTACATGCAAAAAAAAAAAAAAAAGGAGGGTCCCAACAAGGGATTTTGGATGGACCCAGGGCAATCTATAAGCTGCATAGGCATCGAAAAGGAACAAGATGTAAGCTACTCTGGCATTGAGAAGGCATAGGACAGACAAATGCCATGAAGCTTATAAGTTAAGAGCATGGTGATGGACAAACTCAAAAGGAAATAACTGGATAAGGACCCTGATGGGGTTAGGAAAGACTAACCTGGCCTGAGGACTGTAGTCTGAGATATATAGCAAAATGTCCCCAGGAGGAGCCACCCTTGAAGCTTAATATATCTCTTACTGTGTCCATATAAAATAAGAAGCAAATCACTGTTTAAAAGAATTTGAAAGGAGAAATACACCCTTGCATGGAATTCCGCCCTTGGGCAGATCTCCTTGCAGGATGAGATTTTGTCCTAGAAGAAGTTTTCCCTGAAGGAAGAACTTTACATCTGTTGATTGTGCTACTACACCTATGTGTAATTGCTACCCCCAAGCCTTCATGATTTCTAGACAGCTAAGGCTGTGAGACTAGGCATGAGGAGACTGGAATGTGAGGTAGTGTGTGAGACTATCATGGGGTGCACAGTGGGACTGGAATAAGTGGTGATTGATTACGAACCAGCCTGGTGGTCCTCATCCCCTTCTTTGTTTGCCCATGGCTGAGGGACAGCTGGGGTGGGGAGATGGTTCATGGTCACCAAAGCACACGTCGCATCACACGTCCACACTTTTTTTTTTTGCTTTTTGGGTCACACCCAGCGATGCTCAGGGGTTACTCCTGGCTTTGCACTCAGGAATTACTCCTGGCAGTGCTTGGGGGACCATATGGGATGCCGGGGATCGAACCCGGGTCTGCCGCGTGCAAGGCAAACGCCCTACCCGCTGTGCTATCGCTCCGGCCCCACGTCCACACTTTTTGAACTCATACTTAATATCTTAAATGAAAACAATTGGAAAATTATGATGGTTTTAAAGTCTCCTTGAGAAGCACATGAACCCAGAAATAACATCAAAGCCCAGATGGGGGCAGGTGTCTCCATGCCATATAAATATGGGGTGCTACATAGGAAAGGTCCTGAAAGGGTTAGGCTCTCAGTAGGGGTAGTTTCATATGCACAGAGTTCTGGGACAGGGCAGGATATCATCTCAAATAAGGATCAGAATTTGGACCTTCTCACTCTCCTTGAGGATGGGCCCAGGTTGGACAGGTCTTCAGCTATGAATTCTACCTCTTCATGAATATGTAAATTACATGAGGAATAGTGAATTAAGTACAGATGGTTCTGTGTCCTGAAAAATATACCCCATCCCACACCCTCCCCTACCTGTGTGACAGATGATTTCCACATTACTCTCTCTCTCTACCTCGATTACATTCAATATTTCTACACCAGATCCACCATTATTTGGGATTTTGCTCAGATCTGCTGAAAAGGCAACATTAGACAATTTGTTTTCTATTGCTGATTATAAATAGTATATGATGTCATGCAGCGCAGTAGTGGAATTCTGAATTTTAATAACTAAATCTGGAGGGATTTCTGCCAAAAGTCAATGGGTTCTGAGATTTGTTTCTGAGTCTCTGGGATCATGGCCATTAAGCAGTCTGATCAGGAGCCAGAGAGTGAGAGCATCCTTGAAATCCCCTGAGTTTATCTTTAACATTTCCTTTGTGTTTTACCTATTATTGTCACAACTCCCCAAGTCAGTTTTAGTTACTTACAAGCCAAAACCTTCTGGTTATTTTCGACTGTGTATTTGTAGTGAATTACCTGCTTTTCTATTTCCCTTATACCCTTTTCATATTTTACTATGGAGAGATGTTCTTTGTTTAAACACAGAAAGACCATTAATGCTGTGCTCCTAATATTTGGGAGTTGACTGACTCTGAAATATATCTACTCCTGGGCATTGGTCATAATTACTTGACTCAGGCTTCAGTTGCTGTAGCTACTAACACCCCAAAAGGGAGGGCTACCATGAGACTGGGATGGGCAGGATGAGTGGTGAAGATACCCCAGCATCAAAATGGGACCATCTAGAAAGCATAAATGCATGGTCTTGATGCAAGCTGTTATGACTTAAGAGACAGAACTTTCATGGTGAAGGACATGCTGAACTGGCCTGAGGACTTAGTCTGGGATTTATGGTAAAAGTCTTGCTTGTTCTCAGGGCCCAGAGACTAAGTGTTGGGATCTTTGTCTCTTACTGTGTTTTTCCAAGCAACTGCAAGTATTGATAACTTATACAACTAGAGGGAAAGATAAAAGCAATGTAGATGTCCCTGGGAAACAGAGTGTCTCCTTGTATTAAATCCCCCAAGAGAATTGCCTCCATTGGAAAGTTTACCTCTGTAAATGATCAATCACACCTACATGTAGTCCTGTACCTTTAACCCCTTCAGATGTTCTTTAAGTATGCTAGCAGCTCTGCATCAAATGTGCCAATTTACCATCTATCTATGAGTCCCCTGTCTCTTTGTTACTCTGCTGGGGAGGCCTGGGGAGGCCAGGGAGATGGCTCTTGACCACTGAATGTAAGTGTCGTGCTCCCACACTCTGTGAGCTCAGAATTCTCCTCTGAGCATCTCTGTCCCTTGAACAGAACTGGTGATCACATCACAGGTATCAACATAAGCAGACTATTTAGAATGAAATTAAAATCTTGGCTTAATAAATGATACTTATATGACCTTTGTGTAAAATTCACACATATTTTATTTACCTCTATGCATAATTATTTTAAATTCTGTGCATTAGCAAGAATTCATTTTTGCTGAGGTGAAATCAAGGTGTTGCTATACCACCTTTTGGAGTTTTTGTGGAGTCCTCACCCTGTGTGCATATTTGTATCTTCAGATTCCTGAGCTGAAATTATGCTACTGGACAGGGGAGAGTACAAAGATGACTCTTTATGAAAGTGCCCATGGTCACATTTTCCACTATGTGTCTCATTAAAGTATTGTACAGTGTTAGTGGTCTGTGAAATCCTGATCTCAGGGCATCTACATGTAACTTCATTGCCCAAGCACAGAATCACAATGTGGGATGTATCTAGAAAGGCTGGCAGCAGTCTTTATATATCAACATATAGGCTCTTAAGCAAGCCTCAAGCTCTCCTCCCTCCATCCATAGGACATACGCATCCAACTGAGTTTACCTGATATCTAATCTCACCTATTTATTTTGTAAGAAAAAATATCCGTTATTAAACTATTAATTGTGTAGATACTTTACAATATGGAAATAATTATTGATTTTTTTACTTTGTTTTATTTGATAGAGGACAGATTCATGGACTAGATAAGTAGAATATGAGAAACATGTATATCCCCTACTAGTGTTCATTGACAAGTCCCAAATAGATATGACAGTGACCACCTGATGGACTATCAAATCATGCAGACCACAGTATTACTGGACACATGGGCTCATCAGGTGATGTAACTATAAACTTTACTTACGTTGCCTCCAAGAATCACATCTGTGCTTCGAAACTGCTGTAAAATACATCAAAATGATCAATTTATAAAAAGTGAACAAATCCTTTCCCCATGACTTATAGAATACTCATATCTTATGTGAGAACATTTTTGTTCCCTCCCCCAGGGAAAAATTGCCCATATATAAGTCAGGATGATATTTAGACCATTCTCCATTCTTACTGGTTCAAAAGAATAATATGTGCAAAAATTCCAACCAATATCAATGCAGAGTAGAGAAGCAGAGGCCAGACCTGAAGATCAGCCTGTATAGGCAATGTGGATAGAGCATAAAGGTGCAGACAGATTACTGGGACAAGGGCAGTCCAGAAATCAAACCTCTAGGATTGTTCTCAATGTACGCTTCTTGCCTCAACAGAGAGCAGACTCCTATGTGAGTCTCCTTGTTATTGAACTGCTGCCTACAATTCTGGAGTGGTCAGTCTGTTCTCAGTCTCCCCACTGTCCTCCATGTGGTGACAATTCCAAATGACATCTGAGAATGCCAGTGTTTTCAAATTACCAATCACTGGCTAAGTGTTATTCAGTTCAAACTGAGTCCTAGGGGGCTGGAGCGATAGCACAGCAGGTAGGGCGTGTGCCTTGCATGTGGCCAACCTGGGTTCGATTCCCAGCATTCCATATGACCCCCCCAGTACCACCAGAAGTAATTCCTGAGTGCCTAACCAGGAGTAACCCCTGAGAATCGCTGGGTGTGACCCCCCCAAAAAACAGAGAAAAAACTGAATTCTAAAACCTAAGGCATTGACCTGGAAGACATTTCTTTCCTATGACAGAATTAAGGTCTGAAGTGATGGATGACTGTGTGGAAAACTACACACACCACAGAGGGACACTCATCTAAATCATCTCAGGAAAGGAAGACTAGAACTCCAGATACTTGAAAAACAGGAACACCACAGTACAGCTAATGTGGCCAAGTCTCATAGCAATGCCCTGTATGCAATCAAGAAGATATTTTCTCAGTGACCAAAATACAAAGACAATCTACAGAATGGGAAAGGATATTTACGCAGTATCCACCTGACAAAGGGTTGATAACAAGGATATACAATGCGCTGGTTGAACTCCACAAGAAGAAAACTGCCAACCCGATCAAAAAATGGGGTGATAAAATGAACAGAAACTTTCCCAAAGAAGAAATCCGAATGGCTGAGAGACACATGAGAAAGTGTTCAGCATCACTAATCATCAGGGAGATGCAGATCAAAACAACAATGAGATATCATCTCACACCACAGAGACTGGCCCACAGCCCAAAAATCAAAAGCAACCGGTGATGGCGTGGATGTGGGGAGAAAGGGACTCCTTCACTGCTGGTGGGAATGCCGACTGGTTCAGCCCGTTTGGAAAACAATATGGATGATTCTCAAACAGTTAGAAATTGAGCTCCCATTTGACCCAGCAATACCACTCCTGGGAATATATCCCAGAGAGGCAAAAAGGTATAGTAGAGATGACATCTGCATTTCCATGTTTATTGCCGCTCTGTTTACATTAGCCACAATATGGAAAAAACCAGAGTGCCCGAAAACAGATGATTGGCTAAAGAAACTCTGGTATATCTACACAATGGAATACTACGTAGCTGTCAGAAAACATGAAGTCATGAAATTTGCATATAAGTGTATCAACATGGAAAGTATCATGCTGAGTGAAATGAGTCAGAAAGAAAGAGACAGACATAGAAAGATTGCACTCATATGTGGAATATAAAGTAGCTGAGAGGTACAAGCTTACAATGTTGCGATTTCTGGCAGAATTTCTCTGGACTTAGTTACTAAAATACTAAAATACAGAAATCCAAACCGGTGCGGCTGCTAGTGCAGCCTCTTGACCTCATATCTCTTCATTCTCAGCAATGGAAAACAAATTACCAAATGCTTTCTTTCAACAGATCGACTTTAGGGGGGAGAAACTCCAAATCAATAATAGTGAATTTTTTGTTGAAATATTGAATGCAATCAAAGTAAAGTGAAATTAAAGTGAAATTTACCAGTTACACATGCGGGGTGGGGGGCTGGGGAAGTGGGGGGGAGGGGGCGAGGTATACTGTGATTCTTGGTGGTGGATTATGTGCACTGGTGAAGGGATGGGTGTTTGAGCATTGTATAACTGACACTTAAACCTGAAAGCTTTGTGACTTTCCACATGGTGATTCTATAAAAGAATAAAAAAATAAAAATAAAGAAAACAAACAAAAAAAACAATAAAGCCTTTCCGGCCCCGCGCGAGATCGACCCCGGAGGCAACTGAACCACTTTGGACACGAGCAGCGCCCCCAAAATGCCTCCAAACTGTGTGCTCGGAGCTTCTGGCCCAGGCACTGCCAGTGAGTGATGCAATTACCAAAAGAATTTTCCCTGGACTTCATATAGAAATCCAAAACCGCGCGGCTGCGATAGGACCTAATATCTCTTGATTGTCAGCAACGTGTAAATGTTCCTTTTTGGCAGGGCTTAACGTGGGGGGAAACTCCAAACAATAGTACTAAGCTTTTTGTTGAAGGGTAAAAGATTGTAGCGATAGAATTTTAGGCAGAATTTTCCCTGGACTTTATATAGAAACCCAAAACCGTGCGGCCGCGGCAGCCTAATGTCATCTAGTCATCAGCAATATGAAATGGTTCCTTTGTAATGGGTTGGACTTTGGGGGGACCATAATAGGGTTAAAGTTTGTAGCGACGTGTAATTTCTGGCTGTACTTTCCCTGGACTTTATACAGAAATTCAAAGCCGCGAGGCCGCTGCCATGGCCGCGCAACCTATTGTCATTTAATCATCACCAATATGAAATGGTTCCCTTTTAACAGGTCGGACTTTGGTGGGAAATCCTAACAAGAATAGTAAGTCTTTTGCTGAAATATTGAAGGCTACCAAAGTGGTAGCCATCTCTATAGACTGAACTAAGCCATATCCCCACGCCGGCTGAGAAGAAATATCCTTCTTTCTCGGGAAGAAACGCGGCGTGGCATTAACCATAGTATGATGTCCATTAAGCTGACACAGACCTGGTGGCGTGGGAATGGGATACAAGGGAATAAATTATTATGTACTTGGAACAGCAGGACGCTGGTGGAATCTTGAGCCAGGGGCGGATACCAGCGTATTACTTTTGGTTCCAGAAACTGCTTGCAGACATTCTACCAGACTATCAACTAAGCCAGAGCCCCACGCCGGCTGATGACGGGAAATAACCATCTTTTTTGGTTTGTTTTCCCTTTGTCAGGCAGCGTGGTGATTACTAAACAGGCGTGATCTCGGTGGCGCGGGACGAGGGGGGAAAAAAATAGAAAAGTTATGTAACAAACAGCGGGACTTAATATCTCTACATTCTCAGCAATGGAGAGCCATCAAATGCTTCCTTGACAGTGGGACTGTCTTTTCTTTTTTGGGGGGAAACCCTAGCAACAATAGTGAGTTATGTGTTGAAACATGGACTGTAACCAAGATAAAGCGTAAACGAAGTGAAACTTATCACTTACAAGGGCGGGGACTGGGGGGGCGGGAGGGGGCGGGAGGTATAATGGGGTGGTTGGTGATGGAATATGGGCACGGGTGAAGGGAAGGGTGTTTGAGTATTGTATAACTGACATAATCCTGAGAACTATGTAACCCTCCACATGGTGATTCAATAAAAGAAACACAAGGTGTTTGATACAATGTAAAAAAAAAAACAATAAAGGTGGAAAAAAAAAAGAACATATTTTCTTGGAGGTGGAGGAGTATTCCGCTGCATGGCTTATTTTGTAAGAGAACTGAAACATGCCATGATCACACCACTTGTGTTTATGTGTCACAACATATGACCTCTCTTACTCAAATGAATATTTTTTTAATTTATTTATTTTTAATTAGTGAATCACCGTGAGGGTACAGTTACAGATTTATACATTTTTGTGCTCATGTTTCCCCCATACAAAGTTTGAGGACCCATCCCTTCACCAGTTCCCATTCTCCACCACCGGTAAAACCAGCATCCCTCCTACCCTCCCCAATCCCATCTCCCCCCACCCGACCCTGCCACTGTGGCAGGGCATTTCCTTTTGTTCTCTCTCTAATTAGGTGTTGTGGTTCGCAATAGAGGTGTTGAGTGGCCACTGTGTTCAGTCTCTAGTCTACATTCAGCCCGCATCACCATTCCCCCGCATGGCCTCTGACCGCATTATACTTGGTGATCCCTTCTCTGAGTTGCCCTCTTCCCAGAATATGAGGCCAGCTTCCAAGCCATGGAGTTAACCTCCTGGTACTTATTTCTACTATTCTTGGGTGTTAGTCTCCTACTCTGTTATTCTATATTCCACAGATGAGTGCAATCTTTCTATGTCTGTCTTTCTCTTTCTGACTCATTTCACTTAGCATGATACTTTCCATGCTGATCCACTTATATGCAAAATTCATAACCTCCTTTTTTCTAACAGCTGCATAGTATTCCATTGTATAGATGTACCAAAGTTTCTTCAACCAGTCATCTGTTCTAGGGCACTCAGGTTTTTTCCAGATTCTTGCTATTGTAAACAGTGCTGCGATGAACATATAAGTGCAGATGTCATTTTGACTATACTTTTTTGCTCCTCTGGATATATTCCCAGCAGTGGTATTGCTGGGTCAAATGGGAGCTCAATATCTAATTTTTTGAGAATCTTCCATATTGTTTTCCAAAAGGACTGAACCAGTCGGCATTCCCACCAGCAGTGTAGAAGGGTCTCTTTCTCCCCACATCCTCTCCAACAGCGGTTGCTTTTGTTCTTTTGGATGTGTGTTAGTCTCTGTGGTGTGAGGTGGTATCTCATGGTTGTTTTGATCTGCATCTCTCTGATGATTAGTGATGTAGAGCACTTTTTCATGTGCCTTTTGGCCATTCATATCTCTTCCTTGGGAAAGTTTCTGTTCATTTCTTCGGCCCATTTTCTGATGGGGTTGGATGTTTTCTTCTTGTAGAGTTCAACCAGTGCTTTATATACCATTGATATCAACCCCTTATCTGATGGATATTGTATAAATATCCTTTCCCATTCTGTAGATAGTCTTTGTATTCTGGTCACTGTATCTTTTGCGGTGCAGAAGCTTTTTAGCTTAATGTAGTCCCATCTGTTGATCTCTGTTTCTACTAGATTGCTTAGTTCCGTGTCATCTTTGAAGATACCTTTGTCTTCAATATCGTGGAGGGTTTTGCCGACCTTGTCTTCAATGTACCTTATGGTTTGTGGTCTGATGTTGAGGTCTTTAATCCTCAAATGAATATTTTGATAATTATAAATAAAACATGTAAGTTCAATTTCTGTCATATAAAAGTTAAATTTTCTGTTATATAAAAATTGCATGGCCAGATATAATTTTGTTTTCCAAATAATCAGCTAAATTATGTTTAATAGTCATAACCACTTGTTACACTCAGGGGGTTACCATGTGAGGATAAATTGGGTGATGTGGGACTTTCTGTTTGCTTTTGAATTACAATCAGCAATGCTCATTAATTACTCCTTACTCTGCTCAAAGCTCATGCCTGTGGGTTTCAGGAGACCACGTGAAGTGCCTGGGATCAAACCTGGTTTGTCATAAGCAAGGAAAGTGCCCAAACTGCTGTACTAACTCTCTGGCCCTATCACTGGGAAATTTTTATGTGCCTGAAGATACTGTAAAAAATCATGAAATTCTACAAGTTTAATAGATCCACCAAATGTCATCTTGAGAGATTGCTGTTGTGAATGTGTAAATTATGTGCTAAGAAAATACATTGTTTTATTCATGAAAATTTATGCTTGGTACTTCAGGAAATAAAAGAGGACACGAGGAAATGGATAGACATCCCCTGCTCAAGGATTGGAAGAATTAATATTCTCAAAATGGCAATTCTCCCCAAAGCATTGTACAAATTCAATGCAATCCCTATAGGGATACCCTTGACATTCTTCAAAGAAATGGAGCAAGCGCTCCTGAAATTCATATGGAACAATAAGCCCCCACAAATAGCTAAAGCAATCGTTGGGAAAAAGAAAATGGGAGGAATCAATCTCCCCAACTTCCAACTCTACTACAAAGCGGTAGTCGTTAAAACAGCATGGTACTGGAAGAAAGGCAGAGCTGCAGACCAATGGAACAGGGTTGAATACTCTGACATACACCCCCAAATATATGATCATCTAATCTTTGATAAGGGAGCAAGAAATGTGAAGTGGAGCAAGGAAAGCATGTTTAACAAATTGTGCTGGCAAAACTGGATGGCTACATGCAAAAAAATGGGCTTAGACCTCCGTCTATCACCATGTACAAAAATCAGATTAAAATGGATTAAAGACCTCAACATCAGACCAGAATCCCTAAGGTACATTGAAGATAAGGTCGGCAAAACCCTCCACGACATTGAAGCCAAAGGTATCTTCAAAGCTGACATGCCACTGGCCAAGCAAGTGAAAACAGAGATAAATAAATGGGACTATCTCAAACTAAGAAGCTTCTGCACCTCAAAAGAAACAGTGACCAAAATACAAAGACAATCTACAGAATGGGAAAGGATATTTACGCAGTACCCATCCGATAAAGTGTTGATAACAAGGATATACAATGCGCTGGTTGAACTCCACAAGAAGAAAACTGCCAACCCGATCAAAAAATGGGGTGATGAAATGAACAGAAACTTTTCCAAAGAAGAAATCCGAATGGCTGAGAGACACATGAGAAAGTGTTCAGCATCACTAATCATCAGGGAGATGCAGATCAAAACAACAATGAGATATCATCTCACACCACAGAGACTGGCCCACAGCCCAAAATACAAAAGCAACCGGTGTTGGCGTGGATGTGGGGAGAAAGGGACTCTCCTTCACTGCTGGTGGGAATGCCGACTGGTTCAGCCCTTTTGGAAAACAATATGGACGATTCTCAAACAGTTAGAAATTGAGCTCCCATTTGACCCAGCAATACCACTCCTGGGAATATATCCCAGAGAGGCAAAAAGGTATAGTAGAGATGACATCTGCATTTCCATGTTCATTGCCGCTCTGTTTACAATAGCCACAATATGGAAAAAACCAGAGTGCCCAAAAACAGATGATTGGCTAAAGAAACTCTGGTATATTTACACAATGGAATACTATGTAGCTGTCAGAAAACATGAAGTCATGAAATTTGCATATAAGTGTATCAACATGGAAAGTATCATGCTGAGTGAAATGAGTCAGAAAAAAAGAGACAGATATAGAAAGATTGCACTCATATGTGGAATATAAAGTAGCTGAGAGGTACAAGCTTACAATGTTGCAATTTCTGGCAGACATTTCTCTGGACTTAGTTACTAAAATGCTAAAATACAGAAATCCAAAACTGTGCTGCTGCTAGTGCGGCCTCCTGACCTCATATATCTTCATTCTCAGCAATGGAAAACAAATTACCAAATGCTTTCTTTTCAGCAGATCGGCTTTAGGGGGGAGAAACTCCAAATCAATAATATTGAATTTTTTTTGTTAAAATATTGAATGTAATCAAAGTAAAGTGAAATTTACCAGTTACACATGCGGGGTGGGGGGCTGGGGAGGTGGGGGGAAGGGGGGAGGTATACCATGATTCTTGGTGGTGGAGTATGTGCACTGGTGAAGAGATGGGTGTTTGAGCATTGTATAACTGAGACTTAAACTTGAAAGCTTTGTAACTTTCCACATGGTGATTCAATAAAAGAATTGAAAAAAAAATTATGTTTGGGCCATGCACAAGGATTGTAGACAATAGGTTCCTGAAAAGGTCTGACTTTCACAAAAATTAAACACAATTTCTCTGGGACTAATTGTGGGCTAACACCAAGAAATTGGAATACTGTCCCTGATAAATACGACTGACTGTGCTTCAGGGCTTGGGTCATGGGTTCTTATGATAGGACAGTGTGTTAAACAGTGCAATACTGGGTTCATCAGATTTGCTATGAAGTAACTAATCCCATGAATCAAAAAATTTAAATTGAAACATGCACATGTGCAGTATAACATTGGTTAGTCCTTTCTGCCTTGCCACAGGGAGCTTAGATTTACTGGGTTACTCCCATCACAGTGCTCCCATTCCTCTGTGTTTATTTGTAACTTCTTTCTTTGTGGTCTCTTAAGTTGTAAATAATTTTTTCCTCTTCTCCTTAAGTCCTTTGCATAGTTAATTCAGAACAATGTCCTTTTTTGTATAGAAAGACAGTTAATGCTATGCTTTTGTAACTTGGGAGTTAATTGACTCTGAATAATATTTTCCTTCTGGACATCTCTTTTCTCAACTTAAGCCTCAGTTGCCCTTACTTCCTAGCACCCCAAAAGCAGGGTCCCGACGAGGGACTGAATGGACCCAGGGCAAGGGGTGAGCTATGTGCTACCCTGGCATCGAAATGGGCCTGGCCAAAGTGCCATAATGCTTAACTTTAAGTTAAGAGCTTGGTCATGGACAAATTCTGTCATGATCCAAAAAGCTATAACTAGATTCGGACCCTGCTAGGGTTAGGAAAGATTAATCTGGCCTGAGCACTGTAGCCTAAATCCTTGGCAAGATGTTCCCAGGAGAGCCGCCCTACAAGCCTCAATGTATCTCTTATTGTGTCCATACAAAAATAACTAATATTAAGATGTTAATCAAGATGTTAATTAAGTTATTGGACTAAGGAGAAGAGGAATGGCCCCTAGTGGTGTTTTTACCCTTGAGCCTGAAGGGAGGTCAGGAAGGGCTTTTCTTATGTTAATTTTGCTACCAGACTGTGTAGCATCTACCTCCAGTGTGTGGGAGTTGGAGAGGGAGTTAGAGAGATGAGAGGGTTGGAGAGATGAGAGAGCAGGGCAGCAAGATGAAGCGCGGAAAGATGAGCGGGAGAGACAGGAGAAGATGGGAATGAGGGGCAGTGTGAGACTAGAATGGGGGGGCTCAGAGAGACTGCAACAGGCGCGTAGGGAGAATGGAATAAATGGCAACTGATCAATCAACTGGCTTGACCCTTGTTTCCTCCTGTCTGCCCAATGGCATGGGCCATCCCAGCTGGGCGAGCGTCCCGAGACCACCCAACCCAGGCAGCGAGGGGGAGAGCCCTGGGGCCTCCTCTAGCCGTCCTGGAGAATAAACATACATACACATATATATAAATATATATACAATATATTATGTAATTGTTGCATCCACTTGCTACTAAAAAAAAAAAGATTAAATCTCTAATTGAAAATTGCAAATATAAGTCCTGTAGCAAGAATATAGTAGGTAGAGTAGGGCACTTGCATTGTGTGTGTCTGACATGGATCAGACACAAGACATCTATTTCACCACCAAAAATATATGAAATGTAATATAAAAAATAAATCTGAATCTGGAAAAAACCCGAATGCCCTAGAACAGATGACTGGTTGAGGAAACTTTGGTACATCTATACAATGGAATACTATGCAGCTGTTAGAAAAAAGGAGGTCATGAATTTTTTATTTAAGTGGATCGGCATGAAAAGTTTCATGCTAAGTGAAATGAGTCAGAAAGAGAGAGACAGACATAGAAAGATTGCACTCATCTATGGCATATAGAATAACAGAGTGGGAGACTAACACCCAAGAATTGTAGAAACAAGTACCAGGAGGTTGACTCCATGGCTTGGAGGCTGGCCTCACATTCTGGGGAAAGGGCAACTCAGAGAAGGGATCACCAACTATAATGTAGTCGAAGGCCATGCGGGAGAAGGGAGTTGCGGGCTGAATGAGGGCTAGAGACTGAGCACAGTGGCCACTCAACACCTTTATTGCAAACCACAACATCTAATTAGAGGGAGAGAACAGAAGGGAATGCCCTGCCACAGTGGCAGGGTGGGGTGGAGGGAGATGGGATTGGGGAGGATGGGAGGGATGCTGGGTTTACTGGTGGTGAAGTATGGGCACTGGTGAAGGGATGGGTTCCCAAACTTTGTATGAGGGAAGCATAAGCACAAATGTGTATAAATCCGTTACTGTACCCTCATGGTGATTCATCAATTAAAAGTAAATAAATTTATCATAAAAAATAAATAAATCTGATATGCTTGATATCAACATCACCATTTAACTGTACTTTGTGTCAACTCTCCAGAAATATAATCCAGAAGTTGTTCTCAAGACTAGAATTTGGACAGGCATCCTGACCAAATCATAATTTTTAGTTTGGATCTGATCTACTGGTAATGCACCTCATTAATGTCCAAAGATGTAACCAAACAAGAAAATAGTCTCGAAGGTCAAGTCACAATAGGTGATGTAAGGGTGCGCGCGCTGGGCTGCCCAGGTGTCCCTATCCTGTGATCAGGACAAACACAGACACTCAACATGAGGCAACAAAAAGCTTAATAAATTCTTAGACAAAAACTTTACCAGCCTTACAATCGAATATAACAATAGTCACATACATTTATTTTCTGTATATACTAATATTGCAGTTTGTTATGTAATCAATTTTTTTAAAGTTATGCACTTTATTCTGTATTCACCTGCATCCCAATTTGTGGTACATTTCACTCCCTTCACTTTTGTTTTTCTTTTTGGGTCACACCTGGCTATGCACAGGGGTTACTCCTGGATCTACACTCAGGAATCACTCCTGGTGGTGCTCAGGGGACCATATGGGATGCTGGAAACCTAACCCAGGTCAGCCACGTATAAGGCAAACGCCCTTACCTGCTGTGCTATTGCTCCAGCCGCTATAATCAATTTTATTTTTTAAATTCTTTTATTAATTCACCATGTGGAAAGTTACAAAGCGTTCAGGTTAAAGTCTCAGTTATACAATGCTCAAACACCCATCCCTTCACCAGTGCATATATTCCACCACCAAGAATCACGATATACCTCCCCCCTTCCCCCCACCTCCCCAGCCCCCCACCCCGCATGTGTAACTGGTAACTTTCACTTTACTTTCACTTTACTTTGATTACATTCATTATTTAAACAGAAAAAATTCACTATTATTATAAGATTGATAAACTGCTAGCAAGTCTCACAAAGAAAGAAAGAGAGAAAACTCTAATAAATCGAATCAGAAATGAAAAGGGGGACATCATAACAGAAACCAGTGAGATTCAAAAGATCATTAGAGACTACTTTGAAAGTCTTTACGCCACAAAAAAGGAGAACCTAAAAGAAATGGATGGATTCCTTGATTCCTATAATCTCCCAACACTGAAGAAAGAAGACCTGGAATACCTGAATAGACCCATCAATGTTAAGGAAATTGAAACGGTAATCAAAAACCTCCCCAAAAACAAAAGCCCAGGCCCAGATGGTTTCACTGGCGAATTCTTCCAAACATTTAAAGAAGACCTATTGCCTGTTTTCCTCAAACTTTTCCAGGAAATTGAAAAAAACAGGAACTCTCCCAAACAGTTTCTATGAAGCACATATCTCCCTAATACCAAAAGCAAACAAAGACACCACTAAGAAAGAAAATTACAGACCAATTTCCCTGATGAACACCGATGCGAAGATCCTCAACAAAATACTAGCAAATAGGATCCAACAACTCATCAAAAAGATCATACATCACGACCAAGTGGGATTCATCCCAGGGATGCAAGGATGGTTTAACATTCGGAAATCAATCAACATAATCCAGCATATCAACAAAAGTAAAGATAAAAACCATATGATCATATCAATAGATGCAGAGAAAGCATTTGACAAGATCCAACATCCTTTCATGATGAAAACCCTCGCCAAAATGGGGTTTGGAGGAACTTTCCTCAAGATAGTCGAAGCCATCTATCACAAGCCTACGGCAAGCATTATCCTCAACGGGGAAAAACTAAGGGCCTTTCCTCTGAGATCAGGCACAAGACAAGGATGCCCACTCTCACCACTCCTCTTCAATATAGTACTGGAAGTACTTGCGATAGCTATTAGAGAAGAAAAAGAGATTAAGGGCATCCAGATAGGAAGGGAAGAAATCAAACTCTCACTATTTGCAGACGACATGATACTATATCTAGAGAAGCCTAAAACCTCTACTAAGAAACTCTTAGAAACAATAGACTTATACAGTAAAGTTGCAGGCTACAAAATCAATACCCAAAAATCCATGGCCTTCATATATGCAAACAATGAGGCAGAGGAAAGGGACATGAAAAAAGCAATCCCATTCACAATCGTGCCCCAGAAAATCAGGTACCTCGGAATCAGCTTAACCAAGGAAGTAAAAGACCTTTACAAAGAAAACTACATAACGCTACTCCATGAAATCAAAGAGGACATGAGGAAATGGAAACATATACCCTGCTCGTGGATAGGGAGAATCAATGTTGTCAAAATGGCAATACTCCCTAAAGCATTATACAGATTCAATGCGATCCCTATAAGTATACCCATGACATTCTTCAAAGAAATGGATCAAGCAATCCTAAAATTCATATGGAATAACAAACGTCCAAGGATAGCTAAAACAATTCTTGGGAAAAAGATGATGGGAGGCATCACCATCCCCAACCTCAAACTTTACTACAAAGCAGTAACAATTAAAACAGCATGGTACTGGAACAAAGGCAGAGCCGTAGACCAATGGAACAGGGTGGAATATCCCTACACACAACCCCAAATGTATGACCATCTAATCTTTGATAAGGGAGCAAGAGATGTGAAGTGGAGCAAGGAAAGCCTCTTTAACAAATGGTGCTGGCACAACTGGACAACCACATGCAAAAAAATGGGTTTAGACCTTGACCTGACACCATGCACAAAAGTCAGATCAAAATGGATTAAAGACCTCAACATTAGACCACAAACCATAAGGTACATTGAAGACAAGGTCGGCGAAACCCTCCACGATATTGAAGATAAAGGTATCTTCAAAGGTGACACGGAACTAAGCAATCTAGTAAAAACAGAGATCAACAAATGGGACTACATTAAACTAAAAAGCTTCTGCACCGCAAGAGATACAGTGACCAGAATACAAAGACTATCCACAGAATGGGAAAGGATATTTACACAATACCCATCAGATAAGGGGTTGATATCAATGGTATATAAAGCACTGGTTGAACTCTACAAGAAGAAAACATCCAACCCCATCAAAAAATGGGGCGAAGAAATGAACAGAAACTTTACCAAGGAAGAAATACGAATGGCCAAAAGGCACATGAAAAAGTGCTCTGCATCACTAATCATCAGAGAGATGCAGATCAAAACAACCATGAGATACCACCTCACACCACAGAGACTAGCACACATCCAAAAGAACAAAAGCAACCGCTGTTGGAGAGGATGTGGGGAGAAAGGGACCCTTCTTCACTGCTGGTGGGAATGCCGACTGGTTCAGCCCTTCTGGAAAACAATTTGGACGACTCTCAAAAAATTAGATATTGAATTCCCATTTGACCCAGCAATACCACTGCTGGGAATATATCCCAGAGAGGCAAAAAAGTACAATCGAAACAACATCTGCACATGTATGTTCATCGCAGCACTGTTTACAATAGCCAGAATCTGGAAAAAACCCGAATGCCCCAGAACGGATGACTGGTTGAGGAAACTTTGGTACATCTATACAATGGAATACTATGCAGCTGTTAGAAAAAAGGAGGTCAAGAATTTTGTAGTCAAGTGGATGGGCATGAAAAGTTTCATGCTGAGTGAAATGAGTCAGAAAGAGAGAGACAGACATAGAAAGACTGCACTCATCTATGGTATATAGAATATCAGAGTGGGAGACTAACACCCAAGAACTGTAGAAATAAGTACCAGGAGGTTGACTCCATGGCTTCGAGGCTGGCCTCACGTTCCGGGGAAAGGTCAACTCAGAGAAGCGATCACCAACTACATTGTAGTCGAAGGCCATGTGGGGGAAGGGAGTTGCGGGCTGAATGAGGGCTAGAGACTGAGCACAGCGGCCACTCAACACCTTTATTGCAAACCACAACAGCTAATTAGAGAGAGAAAACAGAAGGGAATGCCTTGCCACAGTGGCAGGGTGGGGTGGGGGGGAGATGGGATTGGGGAGGGTGGGAGGGACACTGGGTTTACGGGTGGTGGAGAATGGGCACTGGTGAAGGGATGGGTTCCCAAACTTTGTATGAGGGAAGTATAAGCACAAAAGTGTATAAATCTGTAACTGTACCCTCACGGTGATTCTCTAATTAAAAATAAATAAATTTAAAAAAAAATTCACTATTATTGATTTGGAGTTTCTCCCCCCTAAAGTCGATCTGCTGAAAATAAAACATTTGGTAATTTGTTTTCCATTGCTGAGAATGAAGAGATATAAGGTCAGGAGGCCGCACTAGCAGCAGCATAGTTTTGGATTTCTGTATTTTAGTATTTTAGTAACTAAGTCCAGAGAAATGTCTGCCAGGAATTGCAACATATAATCAATTTTAATCCTAGAATTGTGTCAGCCATTGCCGCTTTTTTCCACATTAAATCATCATCATCATCCCATTGATCATCAATTTTCTCAAGTGGTCTCAGTAACGTCTCCATTCATCCTAGCCCTGAGATTTTAGAAACCTCTCTTTACTCGTCCTTTCCAATGGTGCCTCATTGGAGGCTCTCTCAGGGTCAGGGGAATGAGACCCATCATTGTTACTGGTTTTGGCATATGTATACGCCACGGGGAGCTTGCCAGGCTCTCCCATGCGGGCAGGAAATTCTCGGTAGCTTATTATGTATTATGTATTTTTTTTCTTTTTGGGTCACACCCGGCGATGCTCAGGAGTTACTCCTGGCTCTGCACTCAGGCGTTACTCCTGGCCGTGCTCAGAGCACCATATGGGATGCTGGGAATCAAACCTGGGTTGGTCGCGTGCAAGGCAAACGCCCTACCCGCTGTGCTATCGCTAATTATTAAAGAGCCTGAATCTATTCTCCACTCGAAAGAGGTTATCAACCAATGATAAAGGACACATCTGCCTTGGTTGGACACATCTGCTTATTTTGTAGACCCCAAAGGAATGTCTTAACCAAATTTTAGAGTCAGTCACTGTATTGCACACATACGTGCACACACACACCTCTAAACAAATAAAAAAGAGAATAAAGCCATCCTATGCAGAATCTGTAACATAAGAGATTATGTCAGCCATATGTGCTTTAAGACTCCAAGGTGATCTCACAAACATGGACCATCCTAGATTAGTGATAAGCCCAGACTTCTGTTTATGTGCATATATTTATGCACATGCACACACAAACACACAAAATTTCGAAAAACCCATAAAGCAAATGAAACGGCAAAACACACAGAACTTCCAGACTCAAGAAAACCAGAGTGGTTACTAGGAAGGAAAAGAACAGCGGGGTGGGCCAGTAGAAACGGGTAGTGGGGTCTTTCTGGTGATGGGACACTACCAGAAATTTGATGAATCCTAAACACTTATCAAGGTGTTAAGCTATAGCTCCAAAATTCATAATGTTTGTACACTAATGATAAAACTAAAACCAATACTATAATGCCATCAATAGCTAGAAAACAAAAATAAAAGCACATAGGTTACTCTATTTAATGGGGCTAGCTCTTCCTACAGTTCAGGGGTTTAGAGCACTTGCCTTGTAAGCAGTTTCATTCCTGAATCACATTATCCCCTGAGCACCACCAGTTTGGCCTGGAGGCCCAATAATATCAGCACTGCAGGGCCCTTGCACTGAACTGCCAGTCAGCCAGTTGGCTGAGAATTGCCAAAAGGAGCCCCTAGGTGATCATACAAGGCTTAAAATAAAACAAGCCTCTTTACCAACACTCTCCAACTCTCTAGTCCTATTTCTATCAGGAAACCATTTCCAACTCTTTTTTAAGATTTCTTCAGGTGTTTTCTTTCTTGAGTGTATATTATAGTGATATCTTGATTTTTCATCTTAATCATTTCCTACTAAATTATTTTTAAACTCTTTTTTCATTTCCTACTGAATTTTTAAAATTCTTAATTATCCACACTAAATTTAAAAATTTTTAAAATAAAGTGTTGATTGAATGTGCTAAACAAGTAACTCTCATTCACTTTTAGTAGGAATGCCGCCTGACTCAGTCTCAAGGGACACACTGGAGATTTCTCTAACAGTAGAGCATGTGATTCCACCTCTTGAAAACCACAACAAAGCCCCAAAATTCAAAAATATGTTTAGCCTACAGAACTGAGTTTACCAGTGAATTATTTAGCGGTGGAGTGGATTATTGGGGTTCCTAGAGATCTGAGTTACCAGAATGTTTGGGGGAGTGGAATGTCAGGGTCCTTGTATCACTGATGGATGGAAACCGATCTTGATGTCTGGTGTTAGAATACTCTATGTATGAAACTATCACTAATAGTATTGTGTATTAATTAACCTCAGCGTATTAATAAAAATGAGAAAAAGTGGGCTGGAGCGATAGTACAGAGGGAAGGGCATTTTCCTTGCACGCGGTCGACCCGGGTTGAATTCCCAGCATCCCATGTGGTCCCCTGAGCACCGCCAGGAGTGATTCCTGAGTGCAGAGTCAGGAGTAACCCCTGTGCAATGCCGGGTGTGACCCAAAAAGGAAAAAAAAGAGAAAAAGTATACATTTCTACAACAAGACAACAAATAGACAACAAGAGAATGGATGAAAAATTATGACATATATACATGAAAAGTTCAACAGAGCTGTAATAAAAGATTATATCTTGTGGTTCAACTAAAAGGAATCTGGAGGGTACTATATTCAGCAAATAAGTCAGGGAGAAGTAAAAAATATATGATTTCACTTCACTGTGACATATAGAAATAAAAGGAAACAAGGGGATAGACAGTATTACATAATGACAATTCTTGACATTAGATTAAAAAGCTGATATTACCAAGTAGTGGCAGATAAAGGGTAGAATATGTGGGTTAGAAGTGGCAGAGGGAATGTGGTGGGTTCTCTAGGGGACATTGTGTGTGTGTGGCCGGGGCAAGGGCATAAATCATCACCCATTATTTTAACACCATTGTACACTATAATTTAAAACAAACTTGGTGTGTGAAGGAGCACCTGAAGTCAGGTGGCTGTGCTACACAGTTCTCAGACTGACAGCATTTCATAGAAACACGAGTTGGGAGGGTGACAGTGCTGGGAACCCAGACAGCATCCTGCCTGCAGGGCAGATCTGGGCAGTAGGAGGAGCTCAGGGACCACCAACCCGCACCGCAGCCCAGGAGCAGAGGGCTGGGAGGGTTTTTCCTCAAGTCCTGGGATTTCCTGTTATCAAAGAAAAACACCTGAAAACGATACCCAGGGAAGGACTTTGTGCACGGACTGCTGAATTATTTCCAAGTCATTTATTCTACTGGAGAACTTACAGAATAAAATTAGTTCATGACATTGTTTTAAATATACATTCTAGGATTTCTGAAAATAATGAAATTAAGGAGCAGAATCTCGAGTTTGACATATTTAAAAGAGTAACTCAAAACTTTTTAAACACTGAGTCCAAAATGTCTCACATTAAACTTGTAAGATCAAATCCTGGAGCAAATGCAGGAATCTGCACCATTCAGAGGGGTTCTCTGTGAGGGGCATGTTCTGCCAGCCTGTTTCTCAGTGGGAGACCATCAGCCTGCACAGCAAAAAAGACAGGGTCTAGTCCCAGACCCTCAAACAATGTGTTCAGTCTCTTGAACATAAAGATCAGAGGAACCCAGTTGATTCTTCTTGACTTGGGTCAATCTAAAGCTGTGAATTTTTCTCCCTAATGGATATTGAAGTCTACCAAATTAAATACAGACAACTTTGAGGCCATCACACAACTGAAAACACTTCCGCAAAGTCACTGTGAGAGCACGGCCCTAACCATGGACTGGACATGGAAAATCCTCCTTATCTTCAGAATGGAAATAGGTAAGGCCCTGGGCTAAGTAGGGAACCAGAGCAACCAGGAAGAATCTAATCAAGCCTGTTGGCTGTCCACAGGTGTGCACTCACAGGTGCAGCTGGTGCAGTCAGGGCTG
Organism: Sorex araneus; assembly: GCF_027595985.1. Taxonomy (NCBI): domain Eukaryota; kingdom Metazoa; phylum Chordata; class Mammalia; order Eulipotyphla; family Soricidae; genus Sorex; species Sorex araneus. The sequence continues at coordinate 231,227,287 of NC_073303.1, forward strand.
AGGTAGGGAAACCTGGAACATCAGTGAAGACATCAGGATACACCTTCACTGACGATACACCTTCACTGACTACTGGATGCACTGGGTGTGGCAGGCCCCGGAACACGGGCTTAAGTGGATGGGAAACATAGGCCCTGGTGATGGTAAGAAACACTAGGCGCCGAAGTTCCAGGGCAGAATCACCTTCAGTGTGGACAAGTCCACCTCCACAGCCTACATGGAACTGAGCAGTCTAAGAACTGAGGTCATGGCCATGTATTTCTGTGAGACAGACACCATGTGACAATCCACATCCTGAGTGTGTCAGAAACCTGAGGGAGAGGCAGCTGTGCCAGGTGAGATGACAGGGACACTGATCCTCCTGACTTCCTCCTCAGAGAGTCAGGGTCTGAGGCAGAATGGGGCTCACAGGGTCAGGTTTCATTTGAGAGAAAGGCTCAGAATCTCTGTCTTTCACAAAATGCGGAGGGAAATACAGCCTCCCTCTAGAACACCTGTAGTTGCTCCTATTTTTTTGTAGGACTGTGGAGCAGAGTTTCCCAAAGGCAAGAGTGAAAATCACAGGTAAGGGTCAACAACACTGGGGTGCCAGATGGAGAAGGGACGGCCAGCACGCCTTCTCCAGATGGAGCCCCGGCGACACTGAGCTTCTACTAACACGGCTCTGGTATGCGGGACTGAGACATCTCCAAACCGTGCTGCCGCTTATGCAGCCGCGCAACCTTTCCTGATATACAAAATATATCCTCAGAATGGCTCTGCCACCCCTGAGCGTCCATTATCCCAGAGGCACATAAACCAGTCTCAGAATGCAGCGGCTGCTGGCACATATACTCCTGGACTCTGAACTAAGCTACAGCCCTGTGCAGCCCCGGGAGGGGAAGGGTTTCTGTCCCTTGACCTTTTCCCCCCTGGACAGCATGGCGATCGCCACCGTTCAGAACCAATTGGACACAGAGGTAGGAGTTTGCAGTGATGGGACGGGATGCATAGGGAATCTTGCGATGGGGGAGGCAGAACCGGCCCTGCCTCCTGCCCAATGAGACCTGGAGCGGTAGCCCATGAACAGCTCCTCCACTCCTGGACAGCTATGATCCCAGCACCACAGAAACCAATCTTGGAATGCAGCGGCTGCTAGCAGAAATACCTCTGGACTTAATACCAGAATTCCAAATCTGGGCGGCCGCTTTCACGACCGGGCAACATCATATGCTCTTTGTTACCAACAATAGAAAACATACAATCTAATGATGCCATTCCGACAGGTCTGACTGTTGGGGAAAAAACTCCAAATAATGATAGTGAGTTTCCTGTCGAAAATTGAATGTAATCAAAGTAAGGAAAGAGTAAACTGAAAATCATCTGCCACACAGGCAGAGGGGAAGTGTGTGTGTGTGGGGGGGGGGTATGCTGGGGTTATTGGTGTTGGAACATGTGCACTGGTGAAGGGATGGGTGTTTGAGCATAGTATGACTGAGACTCGATCCTAAAAGCCCTGTAACTGTTCTCATGGTAACTCAATTAAAAAATAAATAAAAATAAATAAATAATCACAGGTAAGTTTGGGCTGGTTTCATTGCAGGTTCCTGGACTATAGGTCTATTGAAGGAAGACTCCCACTTTTACAAATTTTGGCAAATAACTTTATCCTTAAGTAAAAGTAAATGAACAAAATTCAGTGTTGAATTTTGTTTCCACTTTTTGCAAAGGAACAGGCTATATGTAGCCATCTATGAGAGTCCCAGATGCAACCGTGATACAATTGGGTCCTCATTCTTTTCAACCTCCTACTGTGGTGAGCGCCCAAATGGACACTGCTCCAGAACAGTCTCATCTGAGCTCCCTGCCCTGGAACACAACTGGTCCTCACATACCAGGGATTAGTACTGACAGATTCTATATCATTTGGAATTAAAATCTGGGCTCAATGAGTTTTCTGTGACCCCTGTGTAAAATTTTCAGATATGTTAATTACATTTGTGCACCATTTTTTTAAATATTGTGCACCAGCAAGAAATCCTTTTCTCTGAGGTGAAATTCTGGTGTTGGTAGATCACCCTTCTGGAGTTTCTGTGGAGCCCAGCCCTATGTGCATGCTTTTAGCTCCATATTCCTGAGCTCAAATCCCACCATCAGACAAGGGACAGTGGAGAAAAATGACCCTCTATGAAAGGGACCATGGTCACATTTCTACTATCATGTGGTGGTAAGGAAATGGTCAGTTTCAGGGTCTGTGAAATCCTGATGTTGGGGGAATCTCAGCCCAGCTCAGGGGAAGGTCATTACCCAAGCACAGACACACGGTCTGGGATGTGCCCAGGAGGGCTGACAGTAGCATGGACCAGCAGACAGGATCTAGAGCGAAGCCTCAGGTGCTGCTACCTCCATCCCAACATTCATGATTCTGAGCTGAGTATTCCTGGGGTCTGTTTCTCTATTTACTTCAGGGAAATATGTCAGTCATTAAGCCATTTTGTGCATACTTTGCATCTGGAAATAAATAATGAAAATGTGTTACTTTATTTCAACTGATATAGAGGACAGATAGCCAGGGGAAAATATGAGTGGAATATGGAGAGATATGTATGTCTCCTATTACTGTCCACTGGGAAGCCCCAAGCATACATGACAATGACTTCCTGATGGGCTATTAGCCATGCCAACCACAGTATTACAGGTCATATGGGTGCATCCATAAGTGGACTATGCACTTTATTTCTTATGCTGCCTCCAAGAGTCATATCAGTTCTTTGAATGTAGTAGATCAAAATGGGCAATTTACAAAAGTTAAAAGACACCCTTCCCATGATAGGGAAAAATGCCTATAGCTGATGTGAAAACGTTGTGGAACGCTGCCCATAAATAATTCAGGATGACCTTAGTCCATGCTTGCTGGCACAATAAGCACATTACAGGCAAATGTTCCAACCAAGTCAATGCAAAGCACAGAAACAGAGGCCCGATCAGAAGGCCAGCCTGGATAGCCAGTGTGGGAAGAGCAGAAAGAAATACGTAAACAGAATACTGGGACAAGGGGGGCAGTACAGAAATAAAATTTCTAGGGTTGCTCTCAATACACTTGTTCCCTCTGTACATGAACAGGCTCCTATATGGGACTCCTTGAGTTACTGAACTGCTACCTACAATTCTGGAGTGGCCAGACTCTATCCTCTGTCTCCACACTGTCCTCTGTGTTTTGTGACAATTCCAACCAAACCTGCGAATGCCAATGTTCTAAAATCACCAACTACTGCCTAAGTGTTAAACAGTTCCCACTGAATCTGGAAAACCTGGAGGCATTTCCCTGGAGACATTTTCCTCCTATGACAGAACTATGGTCCAAAGTGATGAAGAGTAGAAATCTACATACACCACACAAGGGACACCCATCCCAGTCAGCTCAGGAAATAGAGATGAGGATTCCAGATAGTCAAAAACCAGGAAGATTATGTGATAACCAATGTGGACCAGTCTTCCATAGCTATGTCCAATGTGTGATCCAGGATAGACTTTCTTGGACGATGCAGGCATATCTCTCTAAAGCATGCAGACCAACAAACATATGGGGAAAATGACCCTTCCATTGTAAGGAGTTCTTGGGAACTAAAAATGCCACCTAACATTAAGGCTTCCAGGATCCTACTTTGGTCACAGAAATTAAGGCTATGAGACTGTTAACTGGTGTGAGCAAAGACCCAGATATAGCTGGATCCCCTTGGAAAGGATCTGCAGCAGGAATAAAGGCCAGGAAAAGAACATCAGAGAAGATAATCAACTGCTTCCAACACTTCGCCTTGGCAACCTCCCTAGTACTGCACCTTACATAGGTAGAAAGTTTCACATGGCACATGTGTGTTGCCAGCCCAAACAAAAGGTGCCTGAGCACATGATGCCTTTTGAGATGAGCACTATCCTCCTCATACTCTCTCTGTCTCTTCTTTCTCCCCCATCTCACTCTTTTCTCTCTCTGCCTCTCTCTGTCCACTCTGCAGAATCTTGCTTTTTCCTTTGACAGAGTTACTCTCTATCTCTTCCTTCCCTTCCTCAGAACTTCCAAATAAAACCTGTTTTTACTTCACTGCTCACCTCCTCTTGAAACTCTTCTCTGAAAGTCAATGGACCCAAGAAAGCTGGGTGAGGCTGAGGACTTACTTCCCTTTCCTGCAAAGAGCAAGGCTCACAGCAGACTCCTGTCAGTCCTACATTTCCCTAGCAGCTCCCCAGATGGCAGAGGTGGACAGAGAGAAAGGCTCCTTCTTAGGGAGCCACCTCTCTCCTCCCATTTCACAATGTCACCAGGGAACCCCAGTGGCCATCACCTCCATCGGTTAATTATGTAAATGAACCTAAAGACATGTGGTGAAAAGGTGTCCTGTTGCTAACAGTGAACGTCTCTTACTCAAATACCTATAAGAATAGTGATTTAACCATGCACAAAAAATCAGATCAAAATGGATTAAAGACCTCAACATCAGACCACAGTCCATAAGGTACATCGAAGACAAGGTCGGCAAAACCCTCCACGATATTGAAGATAAAGGTATCTTCAAAGATGACACAGAACTAAGCAATCAAGTAAAAACAGAGATAAACAAATGGGACTACATTAAACTAAGAAGTTTCTGCACCGCAAAAGATATAGGGACCAGAATACAAAGGCAATCTACAGAGTGGGAAAAGATATTCACCCAATACCCATCTGATAAAGGATTGATATCAAGGGTATACAAAGCACTGGTTGAACTCTACAAGAAGAAAACATCCAACGCCATCAGAAAATGGGCCGATCCTGACCTCATATCTCTTCATTCTCAGCAATGGAAAACAAATTGCCAAATGCTTTCTTTTCAGCAGATCAACTTTAGGGGGGAGAAACTCCAAATCAATAATAGTGAATTTTTTGTTGAAATATTGAATGTAATCAAAGTAAAGTGAAAGTAAAGTGAAATTTACCAGTTACACATGCGGGGTGGGGGACTGGGGAGGTGGGGGGAAGGGGGGAGGTATATCGTGATTCTTGGTGGTGGAATATGTGCACTGGTGAAGGGATGGGTGTTTGAGTATTGTATAACTGAGACTTTAACCTGAAAGCTTTGTAACTTTCCACATGGTGAATCAATAAAAGAATTTAAAAAAAAAAGAAAAAGAAAATGGGCCAAAGGAATAAACAGAAACTTTTCCAAGAAAGAGATACGAATGGCTAAAAGGTACATGAAAAAATGCTCTGCATCACTAATCATCAGGGAGATGCAGATCAAAACAACTATGAGATACCACCTCACACCACAGAGACTAGCACACATCCAAAAGAACAAAAGTAACCACTGTTGGAGAGGATGTGGAGAGAAAGGGACCCTTCTACACTGCTGGTGGGAATGCCGACTGGTCCAGCCCCTTTGGAAAACAATATGGACACTTCTCAAAAAAATTAGAAATTGAGCTTCCATTTGATCCAGCAATACCACTTCTGGGAATATATCCTGGAGAGGCAAAAAAGTACAGTCGAAATGACATCTGCACTTATATGTTCATCATGGCACTGTTTACTATAGCCAGAATCTGGAAAAAACCCGAGTGCCCTAGAACAGATGACTGGTTAAAGAAACTTTGGTAAATCTATACAATGGAATACTATGCAGCTGTTAGAAAAAATGAACTTTGCATATAAGTGGATCAACATGGAAAGTATCATGCGAAGTGAAATGAGCCAGAAAGAAAGGGACAGACATAGAAATATTGCACTCATCTGTGGAACATAAAATGGCAGAGTAGGAGACTAATACCCAAGAATAGTAGTTTATAATACCAGGAGGTTGTCTCCATGGCTTGGAAGCTAACCTCACATGCTGGGGGAAAGTCATCCCAGATAGAGAAGGGAACACCAAGTAAAATGTGATTGAAAATCCCGAGCAGGGAGGGAGACGCACGCTGAAAGTAGACTAGAGACTGTACATGATGGCCACTCAATACCCCTATTATAAACCACAACACCCAAAAGGAGAGAGAGAGAGAGAACAAATTGGAATTCTCTGCCACAGAGGCAGAGTGGGTGGGGGGGATGGGATAGGGGGGTGGGAGGGTACTGGGTTCATAAGTGGTGGAGAATGGACACTGGTAGAGGGATGGGCTCTCAAACATTGCATGAGGGTAAAACAAGCACGAAAATGTGTGAATCTGTAATAACTGTACCCTCACTGTGACTCACTAATTAAAAAATCAATAAATTATAAAAAAATAGTTATTTAAAAACCGAAATTGGGACTTCCCGCCTGGCTCCCTAATATCGGCCCTCTCACCAGGTACTCAGACCACCCCCCAGCCACGCCTCCCCGGGTCCCCCATTCCCGCGGCCTCCCGGGCTTAGTCCTGCAGCCACCCCGCCCCACGCCCCACAACTCCGCCATGAAGATACTGGGGGTGTGGCCTGTATCTCAGGGGGCGTGCTCTCAAAGAGGCGTGGCCTCCTGCCGGAGCGGCCACAGTTATTATTTTTTACCTTAGCACAATAGGTACTGTCTATTTCTTTGAAAATCACTTTAGCCATCTCAATCACTTATGCAAAATAGCCCATAGCTTAGTTTAACTTTATAAAAGCTATTAGTGAATAAGAGAAGCTTAGCAAAACCTTCATAAAGAGAACATAGCCTTAAGCCTTCATTAGAGGCCCCACAACAATCAGGAAGAGCACCTGAGTATAAGGAAGAACTCTAGAATAGGAACAAGGCTGCCATCAGCAATAGCACAACCAGAGCCCCTCCTTCCCACAGCAAGAGGGAATAGGAATAAACAACTACAAAGTTCCAACTCTATACTTCCATAACAATATGAAGAAGCAGTGAAAATCCCCTCCACAAAGAGAGGGAGAAGAAAAGATTCCAGAAACCTCAACAGGGGCTACTCACATCTACGACCTCTCAGATAAAGAATTCAGAGAGGAAATCTTGAGGAGAGTCGACGTACTCCAAGAAACTATGTAACAGACATCCAATAAATTAAGGGAGGATATGAATGAAGCACTGGAACGGTCTGCCAAAAAATGCAGGAAGAAATGAGAGCAGAAATTTCAAAGCTACGAACAGAAGTCACACAAATAAAGGAATCGGTAGATGAATTAAAAATCTCACTAGATGCCCTCAACAGTAGAATGACTACAGCCGAAGACAGAATCAGCGACCTTGAAGACGAGCTGCAGAAAGCTTACAGACAACAACAACTAATGGTGAAAGACCTCAAAATGGCTATAGAGTGAATCAGAGTCCTTGGGGATGACTTCAAGAGGAACAACATAAGAATCATTGGAGTACCAGAAGCACAGGGAAGTAACCCCAATGAAAAAATACAGTCAAAGACATCATTGCTGGGGCTGGAGCGATAGCACAGCGGGTAGGGCGTTTGCCTTGCACACGGCCGACCCGGGTTCGATTCCCAGCATCCCATATGGTCCCCCAGCACTGCCAGGAGTAATTCCTGAGTGCAGAGCCAGGAGTAACCCCTGTGCGCTGCTGGGTGTGACCCAAAAAAAGCAAAAAAAAAAAAAAAGATATCATTGCTAAGAAATTCCCAGAGCTGGAGAAGGCAGGCATCAAGATCCAAGGAGTCGGAAGAGTACCAGCAAAAAGAGACCCAAATAAAAAGACTCCAAGGCATATCATAGTCAGAATGATGGATGCTGTGGATAGAGACACAATTCTGCAAGCAGCAAGGTCAAAGAAGGAAATCACATACAAAGGAGCACCCCTCAGATTTACAGCACACCTGTCAGAGGAAACCCTCCGAGCCCGAAGACAATGGTGGAACATAGTGAAAAAACTCAACGAAATGAATGCCTCACCAAGAATACTTTATCCGGCTAAACTCTCACTCAAACTCGAAGGAACCATACACTATTTCTTGGATAAACAACAGCTCAGGAACTATAGACTCAAAACCAAACTTGAAAGAAGGTCTAAAGGGGCTACTGTAAGACAAGGAGGAGCCCCATAAGAACAACAAACCCCACAGAAAGATGACACAAAACCCCATCACAATAATCTCTTGCAATGTCAACGGCCTAAATGCACCTATCAAGAGACACAGAGTGGCAAAATGGATCCGGAAATTAAACCCAACATTCTGTTGCCTGCAAGAAACACACCTGAACAAACAGAGTAAACATAGACTCAAAGTCAAAGGATGAAAAACAATCCTGCAAGCAAACAACTCCCTTAAAAAAGCTGGAGTGGCCATCCTAGTATCCGACAAAATAGATTTCAGGTTGAAAAAGATTAAAAGGGACAGCGAAGGTCATTATCTGTTTATCAAGGGATATGTACAACAAGAGGAAATGACACTCTTAAACGTATATGTACCTAATGAACGACCGGCTAAATATTTAATACAACTCCTAACAGACTTCAAAGAGGACATCACTAACAGCACAATAGTAGTCGGAGACTTCAATACCACCTTATCACCTCTGGATAGATCGACAAGAACAAAACTCAGCAAGGAAATACTGACTCTGAAAGAAGAAATTGAAGAGAGAGGCCTAATAGACCTATACAGGCCTTTACACCCCAAAAAGAAAGAATACACATTCTTTTCCAGTGCACACGGAACATTTTCAAAAATAGACCATGTATTGGGCCCCAGAACGTACCTCAATGGAATCGGAAAAATAGAAATTGTATCAACCATCTTTTCAGACCATAATGCGCTGAAGATAGAAGCTAACCACACACCGACACGGAGAACAAAATCAAACACCTGGAAATTAAACAATCAATGTTGAACAATGAGTGGGTCAAGAAGGAAATCAAGGAAGAAATCAAAAGATACTTAGAAACAAATGAGAATGAAGACACGAGCTACCAAAACCTATGGGATGCAGCTAAAGCCGTGTTAAGGGGAAAATTTATAGCTCTTCAAGCATTCCTGAGGAAGGAAGAAAGGAACCACATAGATAGCTTGACTTCATGGCTCAAGACCTTAGAAAAGGACCAGAAAAAGAAACCCAAACCAGACTGAAGGAAAGAAATAATAAAAATTAGAGCAGAAATTAATGACGTGGAAACAAAAAAAAAAAAACAATCCGAAAGATCAATGAAACAAAGAGCTGGTTCTTTGAGAAAATAAATAAGATTGATAAACCGCTAGCAAGACTCACAAAGAAAGAAAGAGAGAGAACACTAATAAATCGAAACAGAAATGAAAAGGGGGACATCATAACAGAAACCAGTGAGATTCAAAAGATCATTAGAGACTACTTCGAAAGTCTATACACCACAAAACAAGAGAACCAAAAAGAAATGGATGGATTCCTTGATTCCTACAATCTCCCATGACTGAACAAAGAAGACTTGGAATAGCTGAATAGACCCATTAATGTTAAGGAAATTGAAACTGTAATAAAAAAAAATCTCCCCAAAACAAAAGCCCAGGCCCAGATGGATTCACTGGCGAATTTTTCCAAACATTTAAAAAAAAGACCTGTTGCCAGTTATCCTCAAGCTTTTCCAGGAAATTGAAAAAATAGGAACTCTCCCAAACAGTTTCTATGAAGCATACATCTCCCTAATACCAAAAGCAAACAAAGACTCCACTAAGAAAGAAAATTATAGACCTATATCCCTGATGAACACCGATGTGAAGATCCTCAACAAAATATTAGCAAATAAGATCCAACAACTCATCAAAAAGATCATACATCATGACCAAGTGGGATTCATCCCGGGGATGCAAGGATGGTTTAACATTCAGAAATCAATCAACATAATCCACCATATCAACAAAAGTAAAGATAAAAACCATATAATCATATCAATAAATGCAGAGAAAGCATTTGACAAGATCCAACATCCGTTCATGATGAAAACCCTCACCAAAATGGGTTTTGGAAGAACTTTTCTCAAGATAATCAAAGCCATCTACCACGAACCTATGGCAAGCATTATCATCAATGGAGAAAAACTAAGGGCCTTTCCTCTAAGATCGGGGACAAGACAAGGATGCCCACTCTCACCACTTCTCTTTAATATAGTACTGGAAGTATTAGCAATAGCCATCAGGCAAGAAAGAGATATTAAGGGGATTCAGATCGGAAAGGAATAAATCAAGCTCTCACTATTCGCAGATGATATGATACTATACCTAGAGAAGCCTAAAAGCTCTAGTAAGAAACTCTTAGAAACAATTGACCTGTACAGTAAAGTCGCAGGCTATAAAATCAATACCCAAAAATCCATGGCCTTCTTATATGCAAACAATGAGATAGAGGAAAGGCACATGAAAAAAGCAATCCCGTTCACAATCGTGCCCCAGAAAATCAAATACCTTGGAATCAGCTTAACTAAAGAAGTAAAGGACCTCTACAAAGACAACTATAAAATGCTACTCCATGAAATAAATGAGGACATGAAGAAATGGAAACACATACCCTGCTCGTGGATAGGGAGAATCAATGTTGTCAAAATGGCAATACTCTCCAAAGCATTATACAGATTCAACACGATCCCTATAAGTATACCCATGACATTCTTCAAAGAAACTAATCAAGCAATCCTAAAATTCAAACGCCCACGGATAGCTAAAACAATTCTTGGGAAAAAGACGATGGGAGGCATCACCCTCCCAACCTCAAACTTTATTACAAAGCAGTAACAATTAAAACAGCATGGTACTGGAACAAAGGCAGAGCCGCAGACCAATGGAACCGGGTGGAATATCCCTACACACAACCCCAAATGTATGATCATCTAATCTTTGATAAGGGAGCAAGAGATGTGAAGTGGAGTAAGGAAAGCCTCTTTTAAAATGGTGCTGGCACAACTGGACAACCACATGCAAAAGAATGGGCTTAGACCTCGACCTGACACCATACACAAAAGTCAGATCAAAATGGATTAAAGACCTCAACATTAGACCACAAACCATAAGGTACATTGAAGACAAGGTGGGCAAAACCCTCCACGATATTGAAGATAAAGGTATCTTCAAAGATGACATGCAACTGGCCAACCAAGTGGAAACAGAGATCAACAAATGGGACTACATTAAACTAAAAAGCTTCTGCACCGCAAAAGATACAGTGACCAGAATACAAAGACTATCTACAGAATAGGAAAGGATATTTACACAATACCTATCAGATAAGGGGTTGATATCAATGGTATATAAAGCACTGGTTGAACTCTACAAGAAGAAAACATCCAACCCCATCAGAAAATGGGCCGAAGAAATGAACAGAAACTTTCCCAAAGAAGAGATACGAATGGCCAAAAGGCACATGAAAAAGTGCTCTACATCACTAATCATCAGGGAGATGCAGATCAAAACAACCATGAGATACCACCTCACACCACAGAGACTAACACACATCCAAAAGAACAAAAGCAACCGCTGTTGGAGAGGATGTAGGGAGAAAGAGACCCTTCTACACTGCTGGTGGGAATGCCGGCTGGTTCAGCCCTTTTGGAAAACAATATGGATGATTTTCAAAAAATTAGAAATTGAGCTCCCATTTGACCCAGCAATACCACTGCTGGGAATATATCCCAGAGAAGCAAAAAAGTATAGTCGAAATGACATCTGCACTTATATGTTCATCGCAGCACTGTTTACAATAGGCAGAATCTGGAAAAAACCCGAGTGCCCTAGAACAGATGACTGGTTGAAGAAACTTTGGTACATCTATACAATGGAATACTACGCAGCTGTTAGAAAACATGAGGTCATGAATTTTGCATATAAATGGATCAGCTTGGAAAGTATCATGCTAAGTGAAATGAGTCAGAAAGAGAAAGACAGACATAGAAAGATTGCACTCATCTGTGGAATATAGAATAACAGAGTAGGAGACTAACACCCAAGAATAGTAGAAATAAGTACCAGGAGGTTGACTCCATGGATTGGAGGCTGGCCTCACAGTCTGGAGAGAGGGCAACTCAAATAGAGAAGGGAACACCAAGTAAAATGTGGTCGGAGGCCATGCGGGGGGAAGGGTGATGCGTGCCAAATGTAGACTAGAGACTGAACACAATGGCCACTCAATACCTTTATTGCAAACCACAACAGCTAATTAGAGAGAGAGAACAAAAGGGAATACCCTGCCACAGTGGTAGTGTGGGGTGGGTGGAGATGGGGTTGGGGAGGGTGGGAGGGATGCTGGGTTTATTTGTGGTGGAGAATGGGCACTGGTGAAGGGATGGGTTCTCGAACTTTGTATGAGGGAAACATGAGCACAAAAATGTATAAATCTGTAACTGTACCCTCACGGTGATTCACTAATTAAAAATAAATAAATTATAAAAAATATTGAATGTAATCAAAGTAAAGTGAAAATCAAGTGAAATTTATCAGTTACACAGGCAGGGTGGGGGACTGGGGAGGTGGAGTGTGGGGGAGGTATACTGTGATTCTTGGTGGTGGAATATGTGCACTGGTGAAGAGATGGGTGTTCGAGCATTGTATAACTGGGACTTAAACCTGAAAGCTTTGTAACTTTCCACATGGTGATTCAATAAAAGAATAATTTTTTTAAAAAATTAAAAAATAAAAACTGAAATTGGCTCTCTGCCGAGACGTGAACCCGGGTGGTCGCACGTGTGCGGCCTCTCCATTGCTGGATGACCATGATCCCGGAGGCCAGCTATACTGCTTTTGGTACCAGCAGCTTCTTGCAGAAATGTCTCTAAACTGTGAACAGTTCTCTAGCCGCCTCAGGGGGGGGGAATTTTTTCTCTCTCCGCTTTTCCTGTTGGGGAGGCGGGGGGACGGGGAAGGCGTGGTGACCGCCATTTATAAGGACCACTAAAGAGAGGTTTGAGTTTACAATGATGCAATTCTGTCAGAAATTTCCTGGACTTAAAATACTAAAATACAGAAATCCAAAACCTCATATCTCTTCATTCTCAGCAATGGAAAACAAATTATCAAATGCTTCCTTTTCAGCAGGTCTGATTTTGAGGGGAGAACTCCAAACAATAATAGTGAGGTTTTTTGTGGAAATATTGAACGTGATCAAAGTAAAGAGAAAGTAAAGTGAAAATTATCAGCTACACAGGCAGGAGGTGAGGGTGGGAGGGGAGGTATACTGGGGTTATTGGTGGTGGGATATGTGTACTGGTGGAGAGATGGGTATTCAACCATTGTATAACTGAGATTTAAGCCTGAATGCTTTGTAACTTTACACATGGTGATTCAATAAAAAATTTAAAAATAAAATAAAACCAAATAAAATAAAAATAAAAACCGAAATTACTAAGTTCACTGTTGAAAGCTCTGTCAAAGAAAACTTAATATTCACTTATAACATTAGTTTTGATAATGACTAGCTTCATTATGTTTAATATACTCATTTGTTACAATGCAATGATTATATGGATATCACTGAGAAGATTATATGGAGATCACTGGGAAATTTGCAATGTCCCAGCAGAAACTGAAATTTCTAACTTATAAACAGCTTTTTTACTTTCATTTTGAACTACATTATATTCACCAAATATTCATGTCATCTTGATAGCTTTGCTGTTGTGGTTGTGAACATGTTGTTTTAAGTAAACATTGCTTTCTTTCTGAGAACCCACACCATTTTACAAGCCTGGCTCTTATCTTCTAGTAAAACAGAGGCTTGCTTAAATTTCCTGTAACAAGATTGCCATTACTGACTGTACTGACCTTACTGTTCCGCCACTGTTTTCACGAGCCAATGCATATGCATGATGTGATAAATAGACATGTCACAATCTGTAATTTACTACTGTTTGTACGGGCGTCCAGGCACGTATACCATACCACCTCCTCCCAGCAGAAAAGTGTAAGTGTTATAACTGCCAGTAGAATAAAGCTTTCCTCTTTCTTGCTGCTTTCTGGCTCTGCGTCTGTTCATTCGCCTGCGTCCCTTTCTCAGCCCCACGAAGGGTCCTTCCTGCTGGACAGGATGGGACCCCTACACCTGGCGCCAGCATGGGGCAATAGGGGACCACCGAACGCCCGGTCAGGTTCACATCAGCTGACGGACTCATGAAGAAGTGAGTATCTCTGAGGGTCGCCTCTCTCTTGGCGCACACCCTGGTATGGGACCGGGTTCGAATACAGTCTCGTCACACCCTGGTATGGAACTGGGCTCAAATACAGTCTAGTGTTAAGGACGAGATGGTCACTGGAGGAAGGCTTGAATTCCCCTGTCTTGTGTGTATGTGTGAGTGATTGTGCAGTCTTGGATGTCCTCATCTTTGTACTGAGTCTGTGGCTCCACTACTTGGCATCCTTAAGGTCCCTTTAAGGTTACGGAGTCCTATTGGGCTGTCTGTGATTCCACGAGGAATATATAGTCTAGGGTGGTGTTGGTTTAGACACCGGCCGCAAGTCACCTCTCAGGCTGATCCACTATAGCTAAGTTCCTCACTGGCTGGAAACGCATCTGAGTGGTCCATTATGAGTGCCCCCGTCTTCTCCTTCTTGTGACAAACCGTAAGACTTTTTCCTTTTGTGCTTTCATTTCTGTCAAGTTGGCAGAAACAGCCTACCAGTGATTCTTTCCTCTCTCTTCTTGCTTTATGGCCTGCTTATCCTCTGTTTCCTTCATCTGTGTTCACCCCTGGGAACTCCCCGTTATTTGCGTCCTTTTTTTTTTTTACTGTCCTTATCTTTGTGGCCAATTGCTTTTTGAGTAGTAGTTGAATCAACCTCCCCATTTTCAGTCTTGGACGCTGGCGCTCGGCTAGCACAGTTATTACTCATTCCTATAACAGCAGAACAAGAACCACCCTCAGTGTCAGACACTTTTGCATTTTTTGCCCAGAGCATTCTTGGCCACAAGGGTATGATGACTTTAGAAATCAATGGGAAGGAGCTTTCTGGTCTGATTGACACTGGCGCGGATGTAACGATCACTGCCAAAAAAGACTGGCCAAAAGAATGGCCCCTCACTCTCTCGTTGACTCACCTTCAGGGTATAGGCCAATCCCAAAACCCTATGTTAAGCTTGTCCCCACTTGATTGGCGCACCAAGGAGGGCAAATACAGGACGGTACGCCCCTATGTTCTGCTTGGGCTCCCTGTCAATCTCTGGATCTGGGATATTCTTTCACAAATGGACCTCTTACTAATTGATACCAACGGCCTAGACATGCTCCTCTCGGCCAGTTATTCTCCTGGAAAGGGTCTAGGTATGCCTCCAAGGTATGCCTGTGCCGCTAGCCCTCGCCTCACCCAGTGAAAAATGACCGCACAGGCTTAGGTTTTTCTCAGTAAATGCCACCGCTCCTCCTGCACCCCATACGGATAAGATCATGTGGAAGTCCAATGAACCTGTATGGGTGGACCAGTGGCCGCTTCCCATTGAAAATTTACAGGCCACCAGGTTGTTAGTGCAGGAACAACTTGTTGCGGGGCACATAGAACCAACCTCCTCCCCCTGGAACATACCCATTTTCGTTATAAAAAAGAAAAATGGCAGTTGGTGAATGCTACAGGATCTACAAGCAGTAAATAAAACCATGGTCATTTTCGGGGCACTTCAACATGGACTGCCATCCCCAGCAGCCATTCCTTCAGAAATGTGTAAGATAGTGCTCGATTTAAAAGACTGCTTTTTCTTAATTCCCTTGCATCCTGATGATCGTCCCCGCTTTGCCTTTAGTTTGCCAGCTACTAACTATAAAGAGCCCATTGTACATTGGAGCAACCCCATTGTCAGGGGGATAAGACCAAACATAACGTGGACACCCATAGGGAAGGTTGGGGAGTCTCAGTGTGAACATGGTGAGTGGGATGCTCACCTGCGTGAAAGAAGGACCCGTCCGAGCGAGTGCAGGAGTGTGATTTGTGAATGTATCCTTAGTGTGTGTATTTGTCTCAATATCTTTCTCTTAGTTCTGCTTATTATTATCAGCAGAGAAGGCAGGAAAATGCAAGATCATGTGGTTAAGTGTTTAATAATATCAGGAATGAAAAAGTGTGTCACTAAGGCAGTCTATCCCCATGTCTGATAAGAAGATACTAGTTCCCTGCCTCAGAACTAGTCTTGACCAAGAAAGAAAAATGCTAGCATCTGACTACCTTAGGTTTCAACAACTTGGAAAAGGTTTTGCCGACTTATATCAACAAAAGCGCTTTTTTGATCCATCTCTAACAAGCAGGAAACTGGCTGATCAGGCTGAGAAATGGAGGAGCAATGTTCCCAATCGGCTTACAGGGTTCACTTTGCCTTGGGGACTGCCCCCTCCTTTCTCAGTCTATCAGTTTTCTCCCTGCCATTTTTGAAGGGTTAGATCGATCGATCAACTGCAGACGTGTGCACATGTACGTGTGGTGTTTTTAGTGAATTTATTGTCTGTCTGTCTGTCTGTCTGTCTGTCTGTGGAACACTCAAGTGTTAGAGCTAGTTTGAAGTCAGTAATTCTTAGACATGGGCAAACAAAATCAAGGGAGATCAGAGTGATATGAAGCCCAGCAATTTAAAAGATCTAGGTATCTTTGGAACTTGTCAGATCAGGTTTAAACAAAGATATCTAATCAGAATGTGGCGCCTACAAAGAAATTGAAGTTTTCAATCTAAATTTTTTATTGGAAGAACATTAATAGTTATTAACAGTTGAAATTCTTTTGAATTCCAGTATCTGTACTATCTAGGAAAAGCTACAGAATTAGAGCCAGAAACTAAAGTGAAATAAGAGTTCAGAGAGTACAAGGCTTTATCTTAAAGCCTCAACCAATTTTATAAAAAATAAATAAATAGATAGATAAAAATAAAAAATTAGGCCATTTTACAAACAATAGAGGTACAGAAGACATTAAAATTAAGTTTCCTCATGTTTTCATAAACAGTGGCAGTTCAAGTATTTTCTTACGCTAATACCAAGGTTTGGTAAGAACTAAAGGCCTTTTTCTGTGTCTGAAAGCATGTTTGTATTATTGTGGAATTGATAAAGTATCTGGTATAGAAAATTCATGATTTGAAATAACTAAGGTAGAATAACTATTGTCTAAATGTGTATATTTATTTGCATCTGAATTGGATTGTTAGAACAACTGACCAAGGGGAATCTCAGGCAGTCTATTAGCCCCTGGAACACCCCTGTGTTTGTCATCTGAAAAGCCTCAGGGAAGTGGAGAATGCTTCAGGACCTTAGGAAGGTTAATGAGCAAATGAGAATCCAGGGGACCCCTTTGAGGGGAATGCCTTGGATTCCTGCCATCGATTGTAGCCTCTTCCTAATTCTTCTTGATATAAAAGACTGCTCTTTTTTTTTCTCATCCCCCTACACCCAAATGATTGTGACATGAGTGCACTGGCTCAGCACAATTCAAAGAACTCTTTGCTGTGGTCATAGCCTTACAGAAAGTTCCACAGCCTATGAACTTGTTTACAAACTCTGAAAAACAAGCTTTAAAAACAAAAAGGGGCAGCCAGCCCCCACCAGCAGTTAGGGCTTGCACTCTTCACATTAAATCACTTGTATCACTTGTCATCCGGTTGATCTTCAATTTACTCAAGCAATAACGTCTCCATTTGTCCCTGTCATGAGCTAGTGCAGCCCAATATCTGCTTGCTCCAGAAACAGGAAGAGCATCAAATCATTCATTCAGGGATTTGACAAAGAAATCTGACCATCTAGTTGGTGGGCGGCCACAAGGTCTTCTGACGTCCCGTGGAATTCAGTCGGTAACAGCTCTAGTCCAGAGGTCATCTCTGAATCACATTACATGACCGACCCATCTGATTTTTGATGTCTTGGCAAACGAGACAGCATCCCTGATTCTTGACCATCGACGGAGGTCAGAACTCTAGATTCCTTCTCTCACTTGAGTGAGAGTGATACTCCTAGCATAGCTCTTTCGATTCCTCTTTGGGATACCCTAATAACGTTCTCATCCTGTTTGTGTAGGGCCCAGGTCTCTGAGGCATATGTTAGTGCAGGAAGAATGGTGGAATCGAAAAGATGTACTCGGAGTCGGAGATTCTTCATCCTCTTAACCACTTCTTCGATGTTCTTGAAGGCATTCCATGCTGCTCTCTTTCTCCTGCGCAGTTCTGGCACCAAGTCGTTCCTCATGTTGATTTCTCAACCCAGGTATACATAGCTGCTGCATTCGGAGATGTTCGCTCCATTGAGAGCAAACGGAGCTTCAGGGACCAGTTCATTTTTCATGAACATTGTCTTGTTGAGATTCAGCTGCAATCCCACCTTTTCACACTCGTGGTCGAAGTCGGCCAGCATTTGTGTGGCTTGGCTAATGTTTGGTGTTATGAGAATGATGTCATTAGTGAAGCGGAGGTGGTGTAATTGCCAACCATCTATCTTCACTCCCATTCCTTCCCATTCCAGTCGACGCTTGATGTTCTCGAGGTTGGCACTGAAGAGTTTCAGTGAAATGGTATCACCCTGCCGCACCTCTCTCTTTACATCAATGATCACTTCCTTGTAGAATGGTGAGATCCTGGTGGTGAATCCACAATACAGCTCTCAGAGGATTTTGATATACTGAGTTTGAACACCCTGTTTGGCCAGGGCTTTGATGACCACCTCAGTCTCAACAGAATCGAAGACCTTCTTTAAGTCGATGAACATTAGACAGAGCAGCATCTTGAACTCTCGCAAAACTTCAATGAGTTTGGTCACTGTGTGGATATGGTCTATCGTGCTGAATCCCCTTCGGAACCCAGCTTGCTCGCGTGGTTGTCCTTCGTCTAGTGTTCTGCCTATTCTATTTAGGATGACATGAGTGAACAACTTGTAGACAACAGACAGCAGGCAGATTGGGCGATAGTTGCCGATGTCATGGATGTCTCCCTTCTTGTACAACAGAACGGTCCTACTGGTTTTCCACTGAGATGGAACCTTGCATTCAGACAGGTAGCATGTGAAGATTCGAGCCAGCATATTGATGAGTACTAGCAGCAGATTCTTCAGGTGTTAGGGTCTGACCTTGTCTGGACCACGTGCTGTACGCGTCTTTACCAACGAAATGGTGTATCAGATTTCAGAAGGGAGAACGTTGGAAACAACATATCCATCCTGCAGAATTTGGTATGTGGGCAGGTGGACATGGCTGTCAAAGAGATCCGAGTAGAAGTCGTGAATAATCCTCTCCATTGTCTTTCTGGAAGATGTGATAAATCCATCGGGACGTCGGAGGGCAGTCATCTTGGTCTTGTAGTTGGCAAAGGACAGGCGAGCATTGTGAATACTTTTCCCGGCTTCTGCTGCACTGGCCAACACTGCTGCTCTTCTCTCTTTGAGGTCTTCCTTTATCGCATCTCTGCACAGCTTTGTGAGCTCGGACGTTAGCTTGTGGTTGCCTGAGGCTCACACCAAACCACGCTGACGAATGAGCTTGAGAGTTTCCGAAGACAGGCATCTGTTTGTGGCTTTCTCACTCTCGGCATTCTTCGCACAGACATGGAGGTGCTGAACCAGTCGATCGTATTCCTCGTCGATGTTGTCATCTTCCCACGTTGCTGCAATAGTGCCAAAGAGCTCCCAGTTGGTGGTAATTCTGGGAGTTGCCTTCTTAGACTTAAATTTTGCAGAATTTTCTCCCCACTCTGTGAACTAGAATTTTTCACGAAGGAGACGGTGGTCCGATCCCATTTGAATTTTGAGACAACAGCAACATCAGTCAGGCAAAACCTTCGATTGAATATGATGTTATGTTATGATGTGAATATATTATATTTACATTAAATATATTAAATTTTTCAAAAGTACACCTTTTCACCGGCACTGGCAACTAAAATTTTTAGAGCTACTTAGCAAAGGGCTATAAGGGGTTAATTTCAGATGTCAGCCTTATAGTCTGAAGCCACAGCATTGTGCATTCCCAGCTCAGCCAGCCCTGCCTCAATTAAAGACCATATTTCAGACCCTCCCTAACCTAAACAGTGAATTCTAATCACACTTTTGCCCAGCAGATAAGACTTGCTAATTTAGTTTGTTAACTCTTCCAGGTATCTGGTTCTTGCAATTTTGTAAATGAGAAAGGGCTCAGGAAACAATTGATTCTTATATTTGCATTAAAATCTGACAAACACACACAGAAAGAAATAGTGGGAAACCTCTTTGTAGGAGGAAAAGTCTAAGCTTATATTTTAACAGATAACACCTACTAATGTACTCTGGGTCCGTCCTGCTATGGCTTCATCTGGAGTAAACTTCAACCTCTTGGTATAGACCCCAAACCACCTGAGACTCCACAACCCTCCAAACTTCAACCTCAAACAGATCTCAGCTGGAAGTCACAAGGAAATCTAAGAGTCAGCAACACAGGACTCCTATGGGGAAAGACAGGCTGAATTGTCCTGAGGACTTAGTCTGGGATTTACGGTACCAACCTAATCCTGAACCTCAGAGAACTTTGTACACAAGTGGAAAATCCTTACTGTTTCATGGTAATCTATGAGTGTTTTAATCCTTAAAAAGTGTTGGGCTGGAGCGATAGCACAGCGGGTAGGGCGTTTGCCTTGCATGCAGCCGACCCGGGTTCGATCCCCAGCATCCCATATGGTCCCCTGAGCACCGTCAGGAGTAATTCCTGAGTGCAAAGCCAGGAGTAACCCCTGTGCATCGCCAGGTGTGACCCAAAAAGAAAAAAAAAAGTGTTTTCCTATAAATCAGAATTCTAAAGATATCTCCAGGTTAATATATATTGTAAGAACTTTAGTTGTGAGTATCTTTAAAAGTTTTTGAAAATCTATAAGAACTTATATAATGTTTGTGACTGCAGAGTAGTTTTGCCATGTTAAATAAGATGATTGTCAATTTATGTTCAAACTTGTGAGATCATGTTGTACCAATTTCAATGAGTTTAAACTTGTGGGATGACTATAGATGTATGTCTTAAGTCAGAAAGATAATGTATGGAGATATCATCAGTGAAAAGTAGAAAAGCAAAGTGTAGTTGGTTTTGAAATGAAAAAGTTACAGGACATAATGGATGTAAAGTTTGAGGTTGTGTTTTGAGGAAAAGAAACTGTAATCAATCTATATTGTTGTAAAAACTCGTTAAATATATCTGCAGAATTGTTTTAGTATCCAGACTCCTGCTACAGTGCTCTTAGATTATTGAAAATCAATATTTTCAACATGGAACTAAATGAATTTGTGTGATGGTCACTGTGCTTCCCTGAATCCTCTACTATGAAGGAGACTCTTTATTCCCACAGGTAACCCATCAGCCCATTCAGAAGAGGGAGGTGATATCCACTCTAACCACAGCCACGCTGTTTAGAATTGGACTGACAGGAGCCGGGACTGGTATCAATTCACTTGCAACTCAGTGGAGTGGATTCTCATCCCTTCGAACAGCTACTGATGAGGACCTGGAGAGGATCAAAACCTCCATCAGTCATCTCGAGAAATCCCTGACGTTCCTGTTTGAAGTGGTGTTGCAGAACAGGAGAGGACTGGACTTACTCCTGCTACAGCAGGGAGGATTGCGTGCTGCCCTAGGGGAGGAATGCTGTTTTTATGCAGATCACACAGGAGTGGTCCACAATTCCATGACTAAGCTCAGAGAAGGACTTGAGATTTGCAAAAGAGAGCGCGACTCCACACCTGGGGAGTGGGGTCTGCAAACGTTCTTACCATACTTCCTCCCCTTGTTGGGTCCACTGTCAGCTGTATTATTGTTAGTTACTGTTGGCCCTTGCGTTTTTAATCGAATCTTGGCTTTTATTAGACAACAAATTCAGCAATTAGAAGCCAAGCCTATACAGGTTCACTATCATCGGCTTGATTTGCAGGACACTGACACCTCTGTTCAGATTCATACCTCATCTTCCCCCAGTTCTTTACCTTGAGGATGCCAGGCTCCCAAGGATTTATTCTTGTGGATCAGGTTGCCAGGCAAAGCACTGCAAGGGAGGGCTGATACCCAGGCCCGACTCCCTGTGAGGTATTCTGGTATAGCATAGAGGTTGCTCCAAGACCAGGAACTGATAGGGCCTGTGAGAAGCCCCCTGCATAGACCCAATCATCCCTTCTCTCCTTTCCCTGCAAAAATGGAGTCTTGGTGTCACAAGGGATACCGGACAATGCCTCCTTAGACCACATTTAATTTAAGACAAAACAGGGGGAGTTGTAGGGAGCCATTTTACAAGCCTGGCTCTTATCTTCTAGTAAAACAGAGGCTTGCTTAAATTTCCTGTAACAAGGTTGCCATTACTGACCGTACTGACCTTACTGTTCCACCATTGTTTTCAATGCACATGCATGATGTGATAAATAGACATGTCACAATCTGTAATTTACTACTGTTTGTACGGGCGTCCAGGCACGTATACCATACCACCTCCTCCCAGCAGAAAAGTGTAAGTGCTGTAACTGCCAGTAGAATAAAGCTTTCCTCTTTCTTGCTGCTTTCTGGCTCTGCGTCTGTTCATTCGGCTGCATCCCTTTCTCAGCCCCACGAAGGGTCCTTCCTGCTGGGCAGGACAGGACCCCCACACCAGGGTCATATGTGAGGATTGTGCAGAAATGGTTACCTGAGATCTGACTTGTACAGATCTTAGACTTGTCTCTCGGCCTGGCCCTGGGTTGCCTCCTGGAAGTTCATCTCTGTGTGGCACAGTCTCCCTGAGAAGACTGTATTCAGGGCTTGGGCCAGATGGTCCCTGTGATAGGACAATGGGTGGATCAGTCCAGACTGGGTTCATGGGCTTGCTCAGGGCACTAACTCTTGGGGGCTACAAGGGATAAGATGAACACAGTAGAGATGAGCCCTCCCTGCCCCCACTGAGTCCCCAGGAACAGCTGCTGTCACTCAGAACCACAGCACAGACGCATCCCCAGGAGCCTGATGGAGGCAGGGGCGGCCGTCCCACCAGGGACCAGGGCTCCTCTGGTCACTCCTGTCTCCCCTGATGCTCAGGGCTGAGCTCCCCCTTGTCCGTCCAAAGCAGAAGTTGGAGGATGTGGAATGAATGTCCCTCTCCTGTGGCAGAAGCTGACAGTGCAGTGGAAGAGGGAAGAAGCCTCTGGGTCTGGGTCATGCTCTGCATCCTTTTGCCCCACTAACCTCCCAGGGCCTTGGCCTTTGCCCAAAGGAAAATTGAGGTAATGTAACTACTTGTGGTTGGGACAGAACAAAGACAATTTCAGTGGCATATTCGAGGTATCTGAAGTTAAACATTCCTGTTGTATTTTAGATCTCTCCTTAGATATTCATCCAGTTTATTCTGTCAGAAGGGAATCTATATATCATACTCATCTAAATCAGGATGCTCCCACTGTTGTCACTGGAAACCCACCCAAATTTTAAATTATCAGTGTCTGTAACTCTCTAAGTCTCTTCTTCCAGGATGTGTGGGTGCATCTTTCTTAGAAGACTTGTGGGATCGGAGCATCAGCACAAACTCTAACAGAAATGACCATATTTTACTCAGACGCCACCACTGGGCCTCCCTGGGCAGAGAAGGATGAAGACAAGCTCCCTCAAGCACGGTACAGGCTGCCCTGATGAAAATGCCCCGATCACCTCCTCATCCCTGACAATCAGACATGCCTGAGGAGGATGGGGATGGCTGCAGCCTGTACCATCTAGGGATGGTCCTAGACCTCACGCCCTGAGTCAAGTCCAGGCCACATCTGACATACATCCAGTCTCTGGCCCCAAAATGGTCTCACCTGAATTTGTTTCCATCAGCCATAAGGAAACAGTGACCTGAGTCAGAGCAGGTGAGGGTTTCCGGGAAGCCCAGAGTGATGGGCTAAGGACAGACCACGGGTCAGACCTACAGAGATCCTCCAGCAGCCCGTATGTGCCAAAGCACTTGGTCATTTCCAATGATGAAGGAAGAGTTTCTAGGGTTGGAAGGAATGTGTTCCACAGTTACAGTGGCAAACATTTTATCACTGGTGATATCTAGGCACATAGGTCAATAATCAGAACGTGTGTCAAGGGCTCCTGAAATATGATCCAGATAGCACAGCTCTGACTAATACGTTTATTAAGATTTAAATAAAAATGTGTTTTATAGTCTAAAATTATTTAGTAAAGTTAGTGCCATTATTATAATGTAAAGTAACAATATGAATTACATACAAGTTTAATGCACTGTAGCACTGTTGTCCCATTGTTCATCGATTTGCTCAAGCGGGCACCAGTAATGTCTCCAAACTCTGAGTAGCTTGCCAGGCTCTCTGAGAGGGATGCAGGAATCGAACCTGGGTCAAATTTAATAGTATATGTAATTAGTATAATGCACTTATTACATTTCATTATTTTGCACCAGTAATATCTCCATTGTGAGACTTGTTGTAACTGTTTTTAGCATATCGAATATGCCACGGGTAGCTTGCCAGGCTCTGCCATGCGGGCAGGATACTCTCGGTAGCTTGCCGGGCTCTCCAAGAGGGACGCAGGAATCAAACCTGGGTCAAGTTTAATAGTATATGTAATTAATATAATGTACTTGCTTATTACATTTCATTATTTTATATGATGTACTCAAAAGTATTATGTCCACTGATTCCTTAACAATCTTGCTATATTTGTGATTATATTTTAACTTTCAGGTATAAGAGATGTTCAGCCTTATTGTGACTTTCCCACCTTTGACAAAATTTAATTAGTATGTATTTAATTAATTAAAATGAAAGTTGGTGCTCCTGAAAGATCATGATCCTGGAGGGTCACTAACTACTTTTGGCACCCAGTGGCTTCTTTCAGAAATGCCTCTAGACTATGAACTGAGCTATGGCCCTATGGCACCCCGGGAGTGAAAAGGTTTTTCTCTCTTGGCCTTTCCTTTTGGCGGCAGCAGTGGCGGCTGCATGGCGACCGCCATCTTATAGAGCCCACTAACTGGAGATATGAACTTGCAGTGACATGACTTCTGGCAGAAATTCCTCTGGACTTAATTACTAAAATACCAGAAATCCAAAACCGCGCGGCCATGACAGACCTCATATGCTCTTCATTCTCAGAATGGAAAACAAATTATCTAATGATGCCTTTTCAGCAGGCCTGATTGTTGGGGGGAAATTCCAAATATTTTCACTATTATTAAGTGAATTTTCTGTTGAAATATTGAATGTAATCAAAGTAAAGAAAGAGTAAAATGAAAATCAGCCACACAGGCGGGGGAGGGGGAGGGTAGTGGGAGGTATACTGGGGTTCTTGGTGGTGGAACATGTGCACTGGTGGTGGAACATGTGCACTGGTGAAGGGATGGGTGTTTGATCATTGTATGACTGAAACTTAAACCTGAAAGCTTTGTAACTTTTTTCATGGTGATTCAAATTTTTTTTAAAAAAATTGAAAAAAGCAAAAAAAAAAAAAAAGAAAGTTGGTATCATTTGATCACTTGTTATCCCATTGCTCATCGATTTGCTTGAGCAGGCGCCAGTAACGTCTCCATTAGTCTCTGTCGAGTGCTACTGTAGCCCAATGGCATCTGCTCGTTGCAGGAGCACGAAGAGCCTCAAACCATTTGTTCAGGGTCTGGACAAAGTCTGACCATCTCGTAGGTGGGCGACCCCTCTCGATGATGGTTCACTGCCTCATCCGTGGCAAGGGGATGGCAACGGTGTCAACCAGCGAAGAGCAAACCAACAGGTGCTGCCCAGAGGTGCAGGCAGGTGCAGGGCTGGACTCCTTGTATTGACTGTGTCAATCTGGCCAGTACTTTATGTACGTGAGCAGCAAATCCATGCACAAGGTGTGTGGCATGTTTGTCAGCGTGCAGATCGTTACAACATGCCAGTCTAGCAAAAAGCTTGCATTCGGTAGACTGGAAGCACCTGTAAGGGCAATTAGAGACCACCCCAAAAAGCCTCTGTCCCTCTCGGAGAGAAAGTTGGTAAAGGAGACATTTTATGATGGGAATATATTTACCTTGAAGGTTACCAGGAAGTATATTTTCCTTGAATTAAGTTTTGAAATGCTAAACTGTTATGTATAAATATATACATAAATGTATAAAATGTGTTGTCTCTTGGTATGTCTAGACAATAGATCTGAACTGTTTTAACCACCATATACTGTTGCAGTGGGCTGGAGTTGATAGCACAACAGTAGGGCATTTGTCTTGCACGCGGCTGACCCAGATTCGATTCTTCTGCCCCTCTCGGAGAGCCTGGCAAGCTACAGAGAGTATCTTGCCCACATGGCAGAGCCTAGCAAACTCCCCGTGGTGTATTCAATATGCCAAAAACAGTAACAACTAGTCTCAAAATGGAGATGTTACTGGTGCCCGCTCAAGCAAATCAATGAGCAACAGGATGACAGTGATAGTGACAGTGATACTGTTGCAGTAGTTGGGCCAGATCGGGCAGTGCTCAGAAGTAACTCCTGTGTCTATGCTCAGGGATAGCTCTGGTGGTGCTTAGGAGATGACATGGTTTTCCAGGGTCATTCACTGTTCCTACCTCTATTCGAGACCATTGTCTCATCAATGGCAGACCAACACACTGCATGAATTAAGACTCCCCACACATGGACTATGAAAGAAGCAGAGAAGCCTGACTCTATCCTTCCCCTCCTATAAGGATGAGACCAGCCTCATATAAATCCTCTTCAGCCCAGGGGTCAAATGCTCTCTGGGCTGTGGAGCTCACAGCTGTCTCCTCACTCAGGGCTGAGTCTCTGGGAAATAATAACCTGACCTGAATGCAAAGACACTGCAAAAAGGAGTACTTCTGTTCACACACATTTTTCATTCAAAGTTTCACAAGATAGCAAATATCCAATCTGTATTCAAGGATACTGATTCTTTACAGGATTTGGAAATTCTACTGATCTATGAATCAAACACCCATTGTAACCAGTGACAGTGACATTGAATTTTATCAGTTTTTTCCTTCTTCAATTTTTAATCTCTTGTAATATGGCGTTTTGCTTTCCCTTTGCTTGACTTCCCCTACATGGCACTTTCAGTAAACAAAGTCTCTGTGGGAGCTGTAATGTGACTCAGGCATGAGTGAACATGGACGTGGTGGCAGGGAGGATTCCCTTCTCCGTGAGACTGTCTCTGAAACACATCCCTGGGGAAACTGGTGTGAATCAGGGCCATAGTTGATGGAGACAAACATCTTTAACTCAGGATATTTCCTCTGGAGAAATAGCAGAGACAGCAGACAGGAGCCTGCCTCAGTGGTTTTCCAGATATCAGGGCCCTGGTATGTGGCCATTCTGCTTTTCCCCTGAGACTATCTAAACATTTAATTATCATCACATTGATAACTCAGAGAGACTCAGTGGAATACTTTTGTCTAGATGCTGGGACCTACTCTTACCAGATCAGAGCACATTGTTCAAACCATTTCAGCTTTTCAGTGCCAATTTACATCACAAATAGAAGCAATACTGTACACAAAACATGACTTATGGTAGAAATAACACATTATCATGTAATTTATGATAATGTAACAACTGTAAAAGCATAGTTCCTTAATCCTTCCATGGTCACAAAGGACCCCCAGATCACATGTGCTATGAGTCCTACCTTCTCTCTGCATACTTAAAGAAGACATGCAAATGAATCTCTCCCTGTGATTCCCAAAACCAGCCCAACCTCAGCTCTGGGAGAGGAGTCAGTACAGGGGTTCCCAAGGGCTCCATCCTGACTCAGACAGAACCACCATAGTGTGTGGGCTGAGTTGGCTTCTCCTGGTGGCTGTGTTAGGAGGTTACTCATAGGCTACAGAGACACGGAGCATGGGAGTAATGGGAGTGGCAGATCCTCTGTGTGAGGACAGTTCCAGGATATCTTTATGTCTGCAGGGGTCCAGTGTGAGGTGCAGCTGGCAGAGTCTGGGGGAGACATTGTGCAGCCTGATGGTCCCTAAGACATTCCTGTGCAGCCTCCAGATTCACATTTAGGAAATATCATATGAACTGGGTCCACCAGGCTCCAGGCAAAGGCCCAGAGTGGGTGTCATTCATAACTAGCAGTGGTTATTTATGATGCCGACTCTGTGAAGGGCTGATTCACCATCTCCAGAGACAACAGCAAGGACACACTCTATCTGCAAGTGAACAGCCTGAGGGAGGAGGACACGGACCTGTAGTACTGTGCAAGACACAGTAAGGGAAAGGTCTGTGGGCCAGACACAAACAACCTGCAGGAGGAAGCAGGGTGTGCTTTGGGGGCACAGGCCCCCAGGAGGCTCTGAGGACTCACCCCTGAGGAAAAATTGTTCATAGTCAGATGAATCATCTTTCTGTGGTGGTTAGGGACTGACCTGCTCTCCTAGCTTTCAGATGACCACATGGGCACCATGTCCTGTGAGTTGTGGTTCTCAAGTCCCCCATGCCCACTGTGGACAGAAAAGAGTGTGTCACACTCTGTCACCCGATGGAAGTATCCAGTGCTGGGACCATGACTTCTCTGGGACCACAGGGGCACATTCCCCTTTTGGAGAATTTAAAATGACCTTCTCAGGATTTTCATCTCCCCCATGGAAGGAGTCACTTCACAAAGAGAAATCCTGGCATCCACTCAGCTGTGTGCTGGGCTCCTTCCTTCTGCTCTCAAAAACATACACACTCTGTCCCATTGACCTCTACCCTCTGACCTGCACCCAGGTAGCCTCCACCTGGCCACACTATTCTGCCCTCTGGACGGTTGACTTCCCGCACCTCATCCATTCTTGAGATGAACATTTAAGATTTCCCATTCCCTCTGCACCCCACGGCTACTAGAGTGTAGAAACCAGGTTCTGTGACACGTGCAGTTATGACCCTCCACAATTAGACAAGAGGCAAGACCCACGTGACCCCCATGCCAGCCCTCAGTGAATCTTGTGGCCACAACAGCTACTACTGACCAAGCCATGACACAGGCTTCCAGCACCCACAGGGAGTCATCCGAGTCATGGGCCAGCTGCCTCTCCTCAGGGAGTCTCAGGACTGGGTTCTTCACATTGACCCCAACAGTCACTCACAGCCATGATGTCAACTTCAGACTGCTCAGTTCTCTGTAGACTGTGCTCATAGATGGCTTTATGCCTCTCAGAGTCACAGGGAGTCACAGGCAATGGAAGGATCTTCATTGTTTCTTTGAACTCCTAATGCGTCCTTAATGGTTCCATTCTAAATTCCTTATCAGAGAGGTCAGATAGCTTATTATTATTGGTTGGGTCAAATGGGCTAGCTTCTTTGCTCACTAAGCCTGATGGTTTTCTGAGCTGCTTTACTATTGTGACCGTTGCAGTTTGGAGTTGTTTCTTGCATGTTTTTGCATGGTTAGAAGCCTATGTTAGTATGTCTTTGTATGTTTATGATGAGTTATGGGGTGGTGAAGAAATGTGTGGCCAAGGAATGAAGTGGACTTCCCCCTCTCTTCACAGGCGTGGTTCACTGGTACCTGTAGAAAAGAATGATTCTCCTGGGATCCAAAGCTGCCCCAATGTCAAGACAGTCTTTCTAGATTCCAGGTTGCTGATGTACAACATCCCATAATCTCAGGCCTAGCTAGGCTTGGATGTAAACATCATTTTTCTGTTACTGTTACTTTAACTGACTATACTTCCTGGTGTGTAACTGACTTTGATACTGTTTCCGTTGACTAAGTTAATTTGCATATTCTGCCTATGTGGCTGAATATCATTGGTTAAAACATCAACCTAGTTAATAAAAGGGGGCTGAACAGGCTGCTCTCAGGCAGGCCACAACACAAAAACTTCTGGACACTGTTATGTGATCCTCACAAAAAATGGAAATTTCTTTCGAGAGTATTTAATGCCTCGGACTGTCAAGTTAAACCTTACTGCAACATTGTTGCAACATATGCCACCCAAGTGGCTTGAAGATAAAGGGTGGTAAGGAAGAAATAGAGAAAGGAGAGAGATAAAGAAAGGAAATAAAGAAAGATAGAAAGGAAAGAAAAAGAAAAGGAAAGGGAATAAAGAAATATAGAAAGAAAGGAAGAAGAAAAAGAAAGGGAATAAAGAAATAGAAAGGAAAGAAGAAAAAGATAAAGGGAGAAAGAAGAAATATAGATAGAAAGAAAGGAAGGAAGTAAAGAAATAGAAAGGAAGAAGAAAAAGAGAAAGAAAGGGAGAAAGAAGAAATATAGATAAGAAAGGAAGAAAAAGAGAAAAAAGGGAGAAAGAAGAAATATAGATAAGAAAGGAAGAAGAAAAGAAAGAAAGGGAGAAAGAAAGATAGGCAAGAAGAAAGAAAAAAGAAAGAAAGGGAAAAGAAGAAAAGGAGAAAGGGAGAAAAGAAATAAAGAATAAATAAAGGAAGAAAAAGAAAAAGGGGCAATGGGCAATTCTATAACGTCTCAGCAGGATGCCTATGTTGACACTTTGAACTCTAACAAAAGCAGCTGGTCTGCCTTTAAAGGAATAGATAATAAGATGCCTTCTTGAGAGGATACAAAAGTATTGTCATTGGTTTAAGCCAAAAAATATAGAACAATTCAATCTAGATTTATGGGTAAAAATAGGGAGAGAACTGTGTTATGCACAGAAAAATGGAGATTTGATCCCAGCAAAGGAAAGGAGGGCGTACAATTGTATTGCTGCTGCCCTGAATTTTTCACAATTTGACTTTGAGTATGAGGAGCCTTCTCTCTCATCTTCTCATATAGCTCTCTCCACTGATTCATCAACTCTTTCGTCTTCTCATATGGCTCTCTCCACTAATTCAACAAATTCTAAGGCAACTTACAGGGAAACTCCTGTGTTAGAGGAGAAAAGTGGGGAAGAATCTTTGATATTGCCAAAATTTTGTGCTAAGCCAACAGCATCTATCTTGTCTGGTGAATCATATCAAATTGATGATTCACCTGCCCGGTCTGAGTCTGACAGCATCAAGTCAGACACAGAAAATTCAAAAGAGTTTGTAAGCGCCCAAGAATTGAGAAAAGTTAATAAAAAATTAGATAAATTGATTAGACAAATGAAGTACCTTGAGATGCACCACCCTTCTGAAAGAAGGATAATGCCTGCTGTACAGGGTATCACTGATCCTGACCCTTTGGCAGTTTCTTCCCCTCGCTTATATAATAGGGAAGAGGAATCTCTGTGTTGCCATTTTAAGCTTACTCCTGAGTTGCATTCTCTGATGCAAAAATATGAAGCTCCTTTATATAAAGCAAAGTTGAGTCAACAGCCTGCTCAGTTTATGGCTTTTCCAGTTGTTTGTAATCCAGATATATAAAGAAAAAGACAGGCAGGGGAATATGAGCCTGTTCTTTTTAAGTTTCTTTCCTCACTTAAGCAAGCTGTGACCACCTATGGTGTTCCTTCTAACTATGTGCTAGCCCTTCTAGAAAATGTTGCAGAAGCTAATACTGTAATTCCGCTTGATTGGCAAACTCTCGCAAAGGCAGTGTTAGAAAATTCTCAATATGTACAATTTAAATCCTGGTGGAGGGAAGAGGCTGAGAAATTTGCTAGGATTAAACACCAAAGCAAGTTGATAACACTGCGAACCAGATTTTAGGCACTGGCAAGTGGGCTTTAGCGGAAGAACAAGTCCGTTTAGAGGCAAACATTTTAGAAGCTGTTAATAAGACCTGTCTTAAGGTGTGGCGTTATCTTGAGACCTCTGCAAAACGTACTATGCCATTCACAAAAATATTTCAGGAAGTAAATGAACTTTACACAGATTTTATTGCCAGACTCCAAGACTCTCTTGAAAAGGCTATACTTGATGAAGGCCTTCGTGAAATGCTTATGCTAACTTTAGCAGTGGAAAATGCTACAGCAGACTGCCAAAAGGCAATTCAAACTGCTAAGCTAATGGGAAAAAACTCTCTGGATGATTTTATTCAAGTATGTAGGGAAGTGGGAACACCAACCCATCAGGCACAAATAATAGCTGCTGCTTTTAAAAGAGTAAACCAGATGAAAATGTTACGGCTGTGGAGCTTTGGGACATCTTAGGCGAAATTGTACTAGTGTTAGCTCTAGGATGAGAAAAGAACCAGGCGTCTGTAGAAAATGTAGGAAGGGGAAGCATTGGGCCAATGAATGCCATTACAAATGAGAAAAATTTGGAAAAGATAATGAGCCATCGGGAAATGGGAGTCCGGGCTCGACCCGAGGCCCCTTCAACAATACGGGAAATCTTCAATAAAACCTAAAATTAAGTTAAAGAGTTTTTTATCCCCTACCATGATAACATTCAATATACCAAAGGGTATTAGCAAGAAACTGTCCTATACTGACCTTGTAAGAGCAACGAAGGGAAGTGTAGCCGCTGATATTTCAGTTTTACAGGATTTGTTTCTGACTCCTAATAAAATTTATAAAATTCCAACTAATGTTTATGGCCCCCTTCCGAAAGGAACAGCAGGATTGATCCTAGGGAGAAGTAGTATGACTCTGCAAGGTGTTAACGTAAAAGTGGGACTCATTGACAGTGATTTTGTGAATAAAATCTCAATTATAGTCACTGTTCAAGCGGATATTAGAATATTAAAAGGGGAATGTATTGCTCAACTGCTTTTGCTTCCGTGTAAACTAGGAAAAAATACAGGCATGAAAAGAAAGGGTGATTTTGTTTTTGTTTTTGTTTTGGTAAAAAATAATTTAATTTAGTTAAAAGTTAATAAGAAATATAGAGAATTTCCATGTATCTTTCACCGAGTTTTCAACTATCTTAAATTAGTTAAGATTTAGTTAGAATTATAAAGTTGTCAAAACAATCAAATTGTCATTGGTGCATCATCATAAGACAAACTCCAGATTTTTTAACCTTTCATTTCCCCACCACCACACTAAGATGTTTTATTTCTTCCCTACCATACAATCAAGGGTCTACAGTAAAATTAACGTTTGGGTTTTTTGGTTTTGGTGGGTTTTTTTTTTTTTTTTGGCTTTTTGGGTCACACTTGGTGATCCTCAGGGGTAACTACTGGCTTTGTGCTTGGGAACCACTCCTGGTGGTGCTAAGGGGACTCTATGGGATGCTGGGAATTGAACCCAGGTCGACCATATGCAAGGCAAATGTCCTCCCCGAAGTACTATCTCTCTGGCCCCACCAATGTTTTTCTTTTCTTAATTTTTTCTTAGGAAATGAGTTGCTAAACCTGTCCCACCCCAGAAAAAAGACTATATTGGAAAGGTGAACAGAATTAAGTTCACCTTCTGAAAAAGAGGAATAGCTATATGTAGTTAATATTTTTTTGTTTTGTTTTTGTTGGGATGGAGCGATAGCACAACGGGCAGGGCATTTGCCTTGCACGTGGTCGACTAGAAAGAGTGATTTTGGAAGCAGTAATGCAGAAATATTTTGGGCAAAAAAGATTATTGATGATAAGCCTACTTTGGTCATGCCTTTTGAGGATGGGACAAAAGTGGAGGGTATGTTGGATTCAGGTGCTGATTTTACTGTTGTTGCCTCCCATCATTGGCCTAAAGTTTGGCAAAAGCGTTGTGTGTACATTACTTTCTCTGGTATGGGTGTGGTCACTGATGTTCAACAGAGTGTGCAACCTCTTCGTTGTAGTGATCCTGATGGAGACACGGCAGTCATCCAGCCATATATTGCTCCAATAGCTATCACCCTATAGGGACGAGATTTGTTGCAAAAACTTGGTGTGAAATATATTAAAGAAAAAGACATATCTCAGCAATCGCCTTTTTAATTTGGGCCACTGCTTGAAGAACAGCTCTCCCAATAGTCTGGAAAAAGGTTCAGGCTGTTTGGGTTGAGCAGTGGCCCTTAACAAAAGAAAAACTTAAGGCTTTAAATGAATTAGTTACAAAACAGTTTGAATTGGGACATACTATTTTCAGCTCTAGTCCCTGGAATCCACCAGTATTTGTAATCAAGAAAAAGACTGGTAAATGGCGAGTGTTGACTGATCTAAGAAAAGTTAATGACTGCATGGAACCAATGGGCCCTTTGCAAATGGGCATACTAATTTGGCCATTATTCTGAAACAGTGGAATGTTATTATAATTGATCTAAAGGATTGCTTCTATACCATTCCTTTGAGAGAAGAGGATAGAGAAAAATTTGCCTTTACTGTGCCTTCTTTAAATAGTGAAACTCCTGCTATTAATCAACCATTGGATATAATTAGGGCACAGTACCCTAAAGTCAAAATTATTCACTACATGGATGATATTCTTATCACTGCTCCACCTCATATAAATTTGCAAAAGGTTTATGAAGCTGCAACTTATGAACTAGAGTCATGGGGTTTAAAAATTGCACAGGACAAAATTCAACATCAGGTTCCTTGGGAATTTTGGGGACAAATAATATGGGAGAGTAGAATTACACCTCAAAAGGTCCAAATTTGGAGAGATAAATTAAGAACTTTAAATGACTTTCAAAAACTATTAGGAAATATAAATTGGCTACAACCTTCTTTGGTTATTCCAACCTATGCCCTACAAAATTTGTTTCAAACATTGGAAGGTGATCCCTCTTTAAATAGTCCAAGGCAACTTAGCCCAGCAGCTGAAAAAGAATTAGAAATTATTGAGGAAACTTTTTTTTTTTCATTTCTTCATCTTTATTTTTTTTAATTTATTTATTTTTAATTAGTGAATCACCGTGAGGGTACAGTTACAGATTTATACATTTTTGTGCTCATGTTTCCCCCATACAAAGTTCGATAACCCATCCCTTCACCAGTGCCCATTCTCTACCACCAGTAAACCCAGCAACCCTCCCACCCTCCCCAATCCCATCTCCCCCCACCCCACACTGCCACTGTGGCAGGGTATTCCCTTTTGTTCTCTCTCTCTAATTAGCTGTTGTGGTTTGCAATAAAGGTGTTGAGTGGCCATTGTGTTCAGTCTCTAGTCTACATTTAGCCCGAATCACCCTTCCCCCCGCATGGCCTCCGACCACATTTTACTTGGTGTTCCCTTCTCTGAGTTGCCCAGAATGAGAGACCAGCCTCCAAGCCATGGAGTCAACCTCCTGGTACTTATTTCTACTATTCTTGGGTGTTAGTCTCCTACTCTGTTATTCTATATTCCACAGATGAGTGCAATCTTTCTATGTCTGTTTCTCTCTTTCTGACTCATTTCACTCAGCATGATACTTTCCATGCTGATCCACCTATATGCAAACTTCATGACCTCATTTTTTCTAACAGCTGCGTAGTATTCCATTGTATAGATGTGTGGGGGCCCTGCCCTGTCCAGCAGGTAGGACCCTTGGTGGGGCTGAGAAGGGGACGCAGCCGAATGAACAGACACAGAGACAAAAGGAGGAGGAAAGAGAAAGAGAAAAGCGCCGTTTATTCACTGGCAGCTACAGCATTTATACCTGCCTGCTGGGAGGCAGTGGTATGGTATACGTGCCTGGACCCCCGTATAGGTAGTGATCAATCATAGATAAACAATGGCGGGGCAGTAAGGTCAGCAAGGTCAGCAATGGCAGGAAGTTTAAGTAGGCCTCTGTTTGAAAGAAGCCAGGCTCTGTAAAAAAGGCTCCTTACGTCTGGCTTCCTATATCTGGCTTCCTACATCTGGCTTCCTACATCTGGCTTCCTACTTCTGGCTTCCTACATCTCGCTTCCTACATCTGGCTTCCTACATCTCCCCCTGTTTTGTTTTAAATTAACTGTGATCAGGGGAGGCATTGTCCGGTATCCCTTGTAACAAAGAAAAAACTCCATTTTTGCAGGGAGAGGAGGGAAGGGATGATCGGGTCTATGCAGGGGGCTCCTCACAGGCCCAATCGAACCCTGGTCTTGGAGTAACCTCTATGCTATACTGGAATACCTCACAGGGAGCCGGGCCCGGGTATCAGCCCTCCCTTGCAGTGCTTTGCCTGGCAACCTGATCCACTATAAGGAGTCCTTGGGAGCCCGGCATCCTTCAAGGTAAAGAACTGGGGGAAGATGAGGTATGAATCTGAACAGAGGCGTCAGTGTTCTGCAAATCAAAGCCAATGATAACGAACCTGTATAGGCTTGACTTCTAGTTGCTGAATTTGTTGTCTAATAAAAGCCAAGATTTGATTATAAACGCAAGGGCCAACAGTAACTAACAATGATACAGCTGACAGAGGACCCACCAAGGGGAGTAAGTAACCTTAAATCCTACTCTAAGCTAGTCATGGAATCGCTGACCACTCCTGTGTGATCTGCAAAAAAAAAAAAAAACAGCATTAAAACAGCATTCCTCCCCTAGGGCAGCACATAATCCTCCCCTGTTGCAACAATAATAAGTCCAGTCCTCTCCTGTTCTGCAACACCACTTCAGACAGCAACTGGGGGATGTCTCGAGATGACTGATGGAGGTTTCAATCCTCTCCAGGTCCTCATCAGTAGCTGTTCGAAGGGATGAGAATCTGCTCCGTTGGGTTGTGAGTGAATTGATACCAGTCCCAGCTCCTGCCAGTCCAGTTCCAAACAGCGTGGCTATGGTTAGAGTGGATATCACCTTCCTCTCCTGAATGGGATGATGGGTTACCTGTGGGGATAAAGAGTCTCCTTCATAGTATAGGATTCAGGGAAGTACAGTGACCATCACATAAAATTTATATAGTTCCATGTTGAAAACATTGATTTTTCCATGATCTAAGAGCACTGTAACAGGAGTCTGGATACTAGAACAATTCTGCAGATATATTTAAACAGTTTTTACAACAATACAGATTGATTAGTTTCTTTTCCTCAAAACACAACCTCAAACTTCCTTTACATCCATTACATCCTGTAACTTTTCCATTTCAAAAACAATTACACTTTGCTTTTCTACTTTTCACTGATGATATCTCCATACATTATCTTTCTGACTTAAGACATACATCTATAGTCATCCCACAAGTTTAAACTCACTGAAATTGGTACAACATGATCTCACAAGTTTGGACACAAGTTGACAATCATCTTATTTAACATGGCAAAACTACTCTGCAGTCACAAACATTATATCGGTTCTTATAGATTTTCAAAGAGTTTTAAAGATACTCACAACTAAAGTTCTTACAACATATATTAACCTGGAGACATCTTTAGAATTCTGATTTCTAGGAACACTTTTTAAGATTAAAACACTCATAGATTACCATGAAACAGTAAGGATTCTACACTGGTGTACAAAATTCTCTGAAGTTCAGGATTAGGTTGGTACCGTAAATCCCAGACTAAGTCCTCAGGCCAATTCAGCCTGTGCTTCCCCATTTGGGTTCTGTTTTGCTGAGTCTTCTTTAGATTTTCTTGTGACTTCCAGCTGAGATCTGCTCTGGGCTGAAGTTTGGAGTGTTGGAGTCTCAGGTGGTCTGGAGACTGAGCCAGGAGGATGAATTTTACTCCAGATGAGGCCGTAGCAGGATCCAGAATGGATTAGTAGGTCTGTCATCTGTTAAAATATAAGCAGAGACCTTTCCTCCTACAAGGAGGTTTCCCACTATTTCCTTTATTGTGTGTTTGTCAGATTTTAATGCAAATATAAAAATCAATTGTTTCCCAAGCCCTTTCTCATTTACAAAGTTGCAAGAACCAGATACCTAGAAGAGTTAACAAACTAAATTAGCAAGTCTTATCTGCTGGGCAAAAGTGTGATTAGAATTCACTGTTGAGTTTAGGGAGGGTCTGCATATCCAGTCTGACTGAGGCAGAGCTTGCTGAGCTGGGAATGCAGGGGGATGGGTGGACCCAGGGAAAATCTTTAAAAACTCCCAAAGTGACAACTGAGATTAACCCCTTATAATCCTGAGCTAAGTAGCTTTAAAAATTTTAGTTACCAGAAGTCTCAGAGATCAAATAAAACACAGGTACAATAAGTTTTTCAACCAATTCTGCAACTCTAGAAAATAATATTTTAAACTGAAGCATTATTCTTTGAACCTGTTTTCATAGATCACAATTATTTCAACTCACAAGATTCTCTAGGTCAAATAATTCTAATCCAGTGCAGATATAAATACATACATTGGTATAATAGCATAAGACTTTTGGACCATCAATTTTTGTGAAACACGGTAAAAACTTCTTCGACTTAATTTTGATAGTTTTTGTACTTTAGTTCAAATCATGAGCTTTCTAACTTTAACAATTCTACAATACAAACATGCTTTCGAACACAGAAAGAGCCCTTTGGGTATATATATATATATATATTTTTTTTTTAACCAAACTTTGATAATAGCATAGAAAAAAAACATTTGGACTGTCAATGTTTATGGAAACATAAGAAAACTTTGTTTATTTTGAAGGTTTCTGTACCTCTGTTGCTT
The DNA here is from genome assembly GCF_027595985.1 of Sorex araneus. NCBI lineage: Eukaryota > Metazoa > Chordata > Mammalia > Eulipotyphla > Soricidae > Sorex > Sorex araneus. The sequence continues at coordinate 231,265,378 of NC_073303.1, forward strand.
AAAAAACAACTAAATTCCTCATTAAAATTGGCTGAGGCTTGTAAGATAAAGCCTTGCACTCTCTGAATTCTTATTTCACTTTTAGTTTTCTGGCTCTAGTTCTGTAGCTTTTTCTAGATAGTACAGATACTGGAATTCAAAAGAATTTCAACTGTTAATAACTATTAATGTCCTTTCAATAAGAATTTTAGATTAAAACTTTCAATTTCATTGTAGGTGCCACATTCTAATTAGAAATCTTTGTTTAAACCTGATCTAACAAGTTCCAAAGATACCTAGATCTTTTAAATTGCTGGGCTTCATATCACTCTGATCTCCCTTGATTTTGTTTGCCTAGGTCTAGGAATCACTGACTTCAAGCTAGCTCTAACACTCGAGTGTTCCACAGACAGACAGACAGACAGACAGACAATAAGTTCACTAAAAACACCACACGTACATGTGCACATGTCTGCAGTTGATCTCTCGATCTGACCCTTCAGAAACGGCAGGGAGAAAACTGACAGACTGAGAAAGGAAGGAGCAGTCCCCAGGGCAAAGTTAAGCCCTGTCGGCCGATTGGGAACATTGCTCCCCATTTCCCTGCCTGACCAGCCAGTTTCCTGCCTGTTAAAAATGGGTCAAGAAAGCGCTTTTGTTGATATAAGCCGGCAAAACCTTTTCAAAATTGTTGAAACCTAAGGTGGTCAGGTGCTAGCATTTTTCTTTCTTGGTCAAGACTAGTTCTGAGGCAGGGAACTAGTATCTTCTTATCAGACTTGGGGATAGGCTACCTTAGTGATATACTTTTTCATTCCTGATATTATTAAACACTTAACGACATAATCTTACATTTTCCTACCTTCTCTGCTGATAATAATAAGCAGAACTAAGAGAAAGATAATGAGACAAATACAAGCATTAAAGGCACACACACAAAGCACACTCCTGCACTTGCTCGGACCGGTCCTTCTTTCACGCAGGAGCACACCCCACTCACCACATTCACACTGAGATTCCTGAACCTGCCCTACAGATGTCCACATTATCTTTGGTCTTATCCCCCTGACAATGGGGTTGCTGGTAATCTAGAGAGCAAAAACAATGATTTTCAATCGCCTTTTCTATGAGAACTAGGGATTCTCGGGCCCTGTTCTTTAATATTGTGCAGGATGTGGCACAGAGGTCCAATCCGGCTGAGTAGGGGATGGCTTTGCAAAGGGATTGGATGCCGATAGGCTGAACGGCCCATGAGTTTGAGGAGCCCCAGTCATGGGAGGGGGAGCGGATTGGGGGCCCTGGGGCTGGCCCCGAATCCAGTTTCCCGGCCTGGCCCTCTGGCGGCACTCCGACATCCAATGGAAACCCTGTTTACACACAGGACAAGGAGTTTTAGGTCTGGGCCGTGGTTTTTTATTGGGGCAGTTTTTTGAAAAATGTCCAGGCTGCTGACAGCCAAAGCACAACTTGTTCTGGCTGTTCGCTGGTTGAATGCCAAGTTGTTTGAAAGCAGCCCCTATAGCAAGCCCTATTTTTTGGGTGGTGGGATCAACATCAGAGCATAGCCTGATGTATTCTGAAAGAGTCTTCCCACGCTTATGGGGGCGAAGTGCGGCCTGGCAGGTGGAGTTAGCATTCTCATAGGCCAGGTGGCGGATCAGCTCATTATCTGTCTCTTCGCTTCCCATAAGTTTTTCAGCTGCCTCCGTGAGGCGCCCAATGAAATCACTATAGGGTTCATTAGCTCCCTGACGAACCTTAGCTAGGGATGTTACAACCGACCCTTTAGAGGGAAGCCTCCTCCAGGCCCGGAGGGCAGCCGTTTGTATCTGGGCAAGCAGCCCTGGGGGAAATTGAGCCTGTACCTCATTAGAATCGAAGGGTGCCTGGCCCTGAAATTTAGCAAAGACCCAGGATGAAGAAGAGCCTCCTGCCGAGACATTGCTGCGCGCCATGTCTTGACACTGATCAGAATAATCTGTTTTCCACAAGAGATAGTCTCCTCTACTCAGGACAGCCTTAGCGACTGAGAACCAGTCGTTCGGTGTGAGCCATCCCTCACTAAGGGAGTCCAAAAGGCCAAGCGTAAAAGGAGCAGTGGGGCCGCAAGAAGAGACAGCAGCCTTTAAATCTTTCAGGTCCCCGAATTTTAATCTATTGTAGCTCTGGCGGATTGGTGCTTGAGGAGTTACTTCCTGAGGGGGATTTATCTCTTCAGGATGTGCCCCTTCCTCAGGCTGATAGGCCTCCTCAGCTTCTCTATCTGAGGAATCATCATCGGGTCGAGCCATGGTGGAGGTGGGGTAATTGAGGGCCCGAGAATGGGACCTGGTAACTGGGAAGGCAGCCACGGGCTTTAAAACTAAAGTGTGGCTGGGTGAAGGAGAGACTGAGCTTTTCTTACTAGGCCCTTGAGAGAGGCTAGGTCCTCGAGAGGGGGTAGAAGGCTGCAGGGCACTCACAAGTTCCTTATCCAGCTGCCTTATTTGAGTCAAAAGTTGGACATATTCCTGCTTCTTTTGGAGAACTGCGCGTAAAGCAGCAGTGTCCCGGGCAAGCTGGCGGACTGTCTCACTGGTGTCATAGGAGGAAGTAAAAAAGGCAGTGGCATGGGGCAGATAAGGGGGTGGCTGTTTTCTTAACGGGGGCCAAGGGGCTGAAGGCTGATACCTAGCTGCCTCATTTTCCAGTATAGCCCCGTCCTCCGGGGGCAGGGATTCGGGTTCCAGAGGGGAGGGATCAGAGATGTCAGAAATCACAGGATAGAGTCTCGGAGGCGCCTCTGCTTGGGAGGGCTCAGATAGGGGAGCAGGATGGTCAGAGTCTATAGTGGCGGAATTTGAAGAGTCAGCCTCCTGCATGGGGGGGGCCTCATTCCTACAGACTGAGGGAGCCTTAGAACTCTTATACCTTTCCCTCAAAAAAGTCTCACATTCGGAAACAAGGCGCTGAATCTCCGGCTGTTTTTGTTGCATCTTAAGAGTCTCATTTATTAAGTTCCAATAAGAAAAGGCAGAAGTAGGGACTTTATCAGGACCATACCGTGCATAATAATCTTCCATACAATCACCGACTCTGGCCCATTTCTTTTCACTAATAATCCCCTCCTGAGGGAACCAGGGACAAATATCTTCTATAAAGAGAAAAAATTGCACTAGGTCTTTTTTCTTTACTTTTACTCCACGGTCTTTAAGGGAGTCTTTCAGGATATTGACAAAGGGCTCCTTTTTAGAAAGTGTTTGTCCCATAATGTTAGGGAGTAAGGGAGTGGAATTTATCTCTATCAGCGGGAAAAGCACCTTTCGAAAATACAAATAGTAACAAAAATAAGGATAGTGAGAAAAACGATGCAAATAACGGGGATTTCCCAGGGATGAACACAGACGAAGGAAACAGAAGATAAGCAGGCCATAAAACAAGAAGAGAAAAAAGAAAGGGGTACTGGAAGGCTGTTTCTGCCAACTTGACAGAAAGGAAAACACAGGAGAAAGTGATTCAAGCTTCCAGCAGTGACTGTCTTCACTGGGAGGCTGTTTCTGCCAACTAGACAGAAATGAGAACACAGGAGAAAGGGATTCAAGCTTCCACCAGTGACTGTCTTCACTGGGAGGCTGTTTCTGCCAACTAGACAGAAATGAGAACACAGGAGAAAGGGATTCAACCTTCCACCAGTGACTGTCTTCACTGGGAGGCTGTTTCTGCCAACTAGACAGAAATGAGTACACAGGAGAAAGGGATTCAACCTTCCACCAGTGACTGTCTTCACTGGGAGGCTGTTTCTGCCAACTAGACAGAAATGAGTACACAGGAGAAAGGGATTCAACCTTCCACCAGTGACTGTCTTCACTGGGAGGCTGTTTCTGCCAACTAGACAGAAATGAGAACACAGGAGAAAGGGATTCAAGCTGCCACCAGTGACTGTCTTCACTGGGAGGCTGTTTCTGCCAACTAGACAGAAATGAGAACATAATTAAAGTACAGAAAGAAATGGTCACTGGCAGGCTGTTTCTCTAACTCGGCGAAAATGAAAGCACAAAAGGCACAAGAAGGGTGGGGGGGACGGGGGCACTCATAACAAACCACTCAGATGCATGTCTGGCCAGTGAGGAACTTAGCCGTAGTGGATCAGCCTGAGAGGTGACTTGTGGCCGGTGTCTAAACCAGCACCACCCTAGACCATATGTTCCTCGTGGAATCGCAGACAGCCCAATCGGACTCCGTAACCTTAAAGGGATCTTAAGGATGCCAACTCGTGGAGCCACAGACTCAGTACAAGGACGAGGACGTCCAAGACTGCACAATCACACATACACACACACACACAAGACAAGGGAATTCAAGACTTTCCGCCAGTGACCGTCTCGTCCTTAACACTAGACTGTATACAAGTCTGGTCCCATGCCAGGGTGTGACGAGACTGTATTCAAGCCCGGTCCCAAACCAGGGTGTGCGCCAAGAGAGAGGCGACCCTCAGGGTGTGCGCCAAGAGAGAGGCGACCCTCAGGGTGTGCGCCAAGAGAGAGGCGACCCTCAGATATACTCACCTTCTTCGTGAGTTTGTCGGCCGACGTGAACTTGACCGGGCGTTCGGTGATCCCCTATTGCCCCACGCTGGGCGCCAGGTGTGGGGGCCCTGCCCTGTCCAGCAGGTAGGACCCTTGGTGGGGCTGAGAAGGGGACGCAGCCGAATGAACAGACACAGAGACAAAAGGAGGAGGAAAGAGAAAGAGAAAAGCGCCGTTTATTCACTGGCAGCTACAGCATTTATACCTGCCTGCTGGGAGGCAGTGGTATGGTATACGTGCCTGGACCCCCGTATAGGTAGTGATCAATCATAGATAAACAATGGCGGGGCAGTAAGGTCAGCAAGGTCAGCAATGGCAGGAAGTTTAAGTAGGCCTCTGTTTGAAAGAAGCCAGGCTCTGTAAAAAAGGCTCCTTACGTCTGGCTTCCTATATCTGGCTTCCTACATCTGGCTTCCTACATCTGGCTTCCTACTTCTGGCTTCCTACATCTCGCTTCCTACATCTGGCTTCCTACATAGATGTACCAAAGTTTTTTCAACCAGTCATCTGTTCTAGGGCACTCGGGTTTTTTCCAGATTCTGGCTATTGTAAACAGTGCTGCGATGAACATATAAGTGCAGATGTCATTTCGACTATACTTTTTTGCTCCTCTGGGATATATTCCCAGCAGTGGTACTGCTGGGTCAAATGGGAGCTCAATTTCTAGTTTTTTGAGAATTGTCCATATTGTTTTCCAAAAGGGCTGAACCAGTCGGCATTCCCACCAGCAGGGTAGAAGGGTCCCTTTCTCCCCACATCCTCTCCAACAGTGGTTGCTTTTGTTCTTTTGGATGTGTGCTAGTCTCTGTGGTGTGAGGTGGTATCTCAATTGAGGAAATTGTTAATAAGGCTCAGCTGGATAGAACTGACTCGTCAGAAAGTGTTGCGTACTTCACATTCTCCTACTCTTAAATCTGATAGTGTTGCATACTTCACATTCTCCTACTGGGATTTTGGTACAAGTAACTAATACTGTGGAATGGAGTTTTTTAAGTAACAGGTCTAGTAAAACATTGGTTACTTATGTAAATAAAATATCTCAAATAATTTTTTAAGGAAGAAGAAGAACTAGACAATTAATAGGGAGCGATCCTACTGAAATTACTGCACCATTGACTAAAGAGCAAATTCAAGAACTATGGGAAATTGAAGATTGGCAAATTGCTTGCACTGATTGTCTGGGCAAAATTCATAACAACTTTCTAACACAAAAACCTCTGGAGACAGTTATGTGATCCTCCCAAAAAATGTATATTTCTTTCGCGAGTATGTCTTAAATGCCTCGGACTGTCAAGTTAAACCTTACTGCAACATTGTTGCAACACCAGGTCCTGTAGCTGTGCAGGGCGATGCGGAGTGGCTACCCATCTGCTCTCTTCACAGGCAGGGGTCACTAGTGCCTATAGAGGAGAATGCTTCTCTGGGTCCAAAGCTGCCCCAATGTCCCACCTGTCTCATCTAGGAGTCTTTGTCCCTAAGTTCTTTATGTTGTCCCGGGCCCTGTAGCATCTGCATAGGTAACAGAGCTTTGAAAGACCTTCTCTGCGTCCCAAGTCGTCTCACCTCAATCCCATACTTGACAGGTGGAACTTGGAATGGAGTTCATGGAGGGTGGAGGAGACATGGAAATGTTTGTGGTCATGTACACTCCTCATTCTCACATATGGACCCTCATCTATACCACAGCCATGAGAAAGGGATGCTCAGAAGTGATTCTGGCTTTCTCAGGAGTAGCTGGGGCTTCTGTGCATGGACAGGTTGGTATTTAACCAAGGCTAACTGTTTTTTCCACATAAGGCAGATAGTTCATAACTCAAACCTGATTTATTGTGAAGGCAAATATATTTCTCAGGGATATTACTTCCTAGGTCTGAGTATTACCTTACTTCATATTGTTTTAGTTTGGGGGTCACACCTGGCAGTGCTCAGGTGTTATTACTATCTCTGCATTCAGGAATGACTCCTAGTGTTGCATGGGGAAGCATATAGGATTCCAAGGATCAAACCCAGGTCAGCAACATACAAGACAAGTTCCTTACCAGCTATAATATCGCTTCAGCCCCTCTGACCTGATATTTCTTCCCCATCACACTTTCCACTCTGCCATCAGTCTTCTACCGCAACCATGTGCAAGGTTACAGTCACTATAGGAAAGAAATCCAGTGTTGAGTTCATCCCCCCCACACACGCAATCCTCAGGCACTTGCCTGGCACCCTACGATTCTAAAACTTGCCCTGGAGACAGCATCATGCCCACAGGCTCCATCTCAGTGTAGAAGGAATCCACAGGCTCCTCCTGACCAACATCCCACTGGGCTGGTGTCTCACTGTTTCATCCTCGGTCAGATTACTGCAATAGACTTGCTCACAGATTTTGGGAAACATTTTTCTTTAACAAGAGAATTCATTCACACAATTCAGTTGTTGGGGGGGCAATAATGGGGAGGGCACTGGTTCTTGGAAGAAAGAGGTGCATACACTGATAATGGGATTGGTATTAAAATTAAAATTTTTTATTAAACTTAAGTTTTATTAAAATTAAGTTTTATTAGAAATTATGAAGGAAGAGAGTGGAAATGGTCCACTCAAAGGAAACCATGGGCTTCTCCAGAGATGGAAATAGACTTGAATGGCTTTTAGGTCCGAGTTATATATGCATGTTTCCCACAGTGCCTTGAATTGGAAGTTTCCGTGTACCTCAGCGTTTATCAGGGTATAGTCACAGGGAAGGCTTTGACTGTTTATGGTCTTTCTTGTCCTCATCATGGCCTTTTGCATCTGTTGGAGTCTCTCCTCTCCTGCAGGGCTCCAGGCTTCCCTCAGGTGTGTGTTCACTTAAGAGGCCAGCGGGGCAGCAGGACTCTATTTCTCCTGCCGCCCACATTTGGTAGTCTCACACCGCTTCCCCAACCCCAGAGAGGCTGATGGAGATGGGCAGGCGAAGGAAGGAATGAGTGCCAGGCAGGTCGGTGTCAACTGCAGTTTATACCAATCTCCGTTTCCATTCTGCTTCTCCCTCTTCGCCCTGCTTCTCTCTCTCCCAAGCCCCTCTCACTCTCACTTCTTTCACCTTGTGCTCTGCTTTTGTGTCTTCCCTGCTTCTGTGTCTTCTCTGTGCTTCTCTGTGTTCTTTCCTACTTCTCCTACAGTCTTAGTTTATTTAGCAATCACATAGGGTGGTAACACAAAGGTGGGTCAGAACATTAACCCATCAACAAAGAGAGGTAAGACCACTCAAGGACAAAATTTCATCTAAAAAGATTACTAGGAGATCTGCTCAAGGATGGGATCCAAACTAGGGTATGTCACTTTCTTCTTTCCTCAACTAGTAATCCATTAAAATAGTTGTAGTAAATCTACTTCTAATATTTCTAGCAATGTCATTCTGTATGAACACAGCAAGAGATATAAACTTAAAGTTTGGTTCTTCCTGAGGACATCTCACTATACATTCCAGGCCACATTCCTCAGGCCAGGTTAATCTTCCTAACCCCAGCAGGGTCCTAATCTCGTCATTACCTTTGGATCATGACAGCATTTGTCCATGATCATGCCCTCAACTTATAGTTGAGTATAGTGGCGCTTTGGCCTGGCCCATCTCGATGCCAGGGTAGCTCACAGCTAGCCCTGGGTCCTTTCAGTCCCTCATCGGGAGCCCGCTTTTGGGGTGCTAGGAACTAAGGGCAACTGAGTCGAGAAAGCAGATGCCCAGAAGTAAATATTATTGGAGTCAATCAACTCCCAAGTTACAAAGCATAATATTAACTGTCTTCCTGTGCCAAAGAAAGGACATTGCTTTAAGGTAAACTATGCAAAAGACACTAACTTACAATACAAGTTCAGAGTCCTTAGAAGGATCTGATCTTACAAGATAACAGAATCTGATTAGGGGAAAGGTGATTAACTGGTTGGGAAGGAGGGTACAGAGAAGAGTTTACAGGTAAACAAAGGAATGGGAGTGATTCGGGAGTACTGTGATGGGTGTGACCAGGTAAACCTAAGTTCTCTGCAGCAAGGCTGAAAGAACCCAATGTTCTCCTACACTCAGGCAGCTGTGGCCTCATTGAGAGTCTTATCACACCACAGTTCCTGTGTCCAGAAAGTGAATCAGACCCAAATGCTTTGAGATGTTTAGTGCTAGTGACAGAGTCACAAATTTTGGTTTTATTACCCCTCAAAAACTATTGCCTGGGCCCACAACCTGCACACACACACACACACACACACACACACACACACATCTACACATACCTACACACAAATACACACATATTCACACACATTCACATATACATACACATACACACACACTCAAACAATACACATGTACATTTCTGCTTTGGAGGGACCAGAGTGTCAATGTTCATCCCTCCCAATGTTCATCTCCTCACTGTCACCAACCCAGAGTCCCCTGATTCTCATATCCTGAATTCTCAAGCCCACTACAGGTATGGCTCTTACTGTATTTGTCTGTGGGTCAACCTTACTCTTCAATCTTTCCTCCTAAAACACTGAAATTTGGATTAGAATCTAAATTCACACTTTCAGCCAAGAGGGCAGATGAATAAATTAGGATGAAATTGATGGGTATCTAATCATTATGTTAAAATGACATTATCCAAATATGGACAATGTATGTTTTTCTTTGATTTGGAGAACATACCTGGAAGTACTTGTTTCTACTCCCTGTCTGTCCTAGTTCCACTTGCAGTGCTCAGGTATCAATTACTGGTAATGGAAAATAAACTTGGAACACTCACATACAAAGCATTCCATTGAGCCTGACTAAACTGCTATTAAGGACAAAATTAAAAAGTATTCTGCCATGCCAAGAGTGTCTAATAATGAGCAAACACAAAATGAATGATCATTATTTGTTGGAGATGATTTTTCATTATTTTTCATTATTTCACATTATTTTTCACCAATGTGCCCAGACACGTTGCGCACTGAGTCCGGACAGATGTGGGGCAAAAGATGATGGGTACACAGAGAAATACTCTCCAGGAACAGCTGATGGCTGTTCACTTTAATGCCAAATACGCACATATTTTATAGAGAGTCTCAGCTTACAAGAAGGTCCAATCACATGAAGTTCAGCACTATGCTCTATCACCTTTTCTTCTCTCTTTTGCCCTGGTCCAATCCCAATCAGAGCTAGACGCTGCAGTTAGGATGTCCTGCTAAACTTATGTGATAGTTTCTGTGTCTTTGGCACTTGTGACTAGGAGGCTGAGTGAGGCTCAAAGCTGAACAGCCCATGCTGACACCCTGTTCTTGCCAACTTAGCCCAGATACTCCTTCTTGCAAGGCTTCACTTCGGGGCCACTTTGCAAGGTTAGGTCTATCTGCTCCAGTGCCCAGAGCGATGCTCCACAATTATTTTTCATTGTTTCTAATAAATTCACTGTATCATTGTCATCCTATTGTTCATCGACTTACTTGAGCAGGAGCCAATAACATCTCCATTTGTCCCAGCCCTGAGATTTTTTTTTTTTTGCTTTTTTGGGTCACACCCGGCGATGCACAGGGGTTACTCCTGGCTCATGCACTCAGGAATTACTCCTGGCAGTGCTCAGGGGACCATATGGGATGCTGGGAATCGAACCCAGGTCGGCCACGTGCAAGGCAAACACCCTACCCGCTATTGCTCCAGCCCCCAGCCCTGAGATTTTAGCAGCCTCTCCTCTCAATGAGCATCTTTTCCAATGACTGGAGGCTCTTTCAGGGTCAGGGGAATGAGACTTGTTATTGTTACCTGTTATTCCATAATAACAGCAATTCTTGTTATTATGGAATATGCCACGGGGAGCTTGCCAGGCTCTGCTGTGTGGGCGGGATACTCTCGGTAGCTTGCCAGGCTCTCTGAGAGGCATATATATATATATATATATATGTATATATGTATGTATATATTTCCCTTTATAATGATGTGTCACGCAGCCACATTGAGGCCACACGTTCCAGGAATATGTTCACTTAAGCATGAGGCTCGGTCTGAGCATGCGGAAAGCAGCCTGGAGCATGGTAGCGGTTGGGTAGTGGAGGTCGGCTGCCAGGGCTGGGTCCCTTGGGGCGGGAGGGCTCTCACCCTTCCCCCTTTGGGGTGCCCCGAGTGAAAACAGCCTGGCATGGAGTCCGGTTCTAATAAATTACTAGTGAAAAACCAGGATATTTTATTCAGTCTACATCCATATGAGTGAAACACCCAAAAAATGCATCAAAAAGCACTGAAAAAAGAAATCCATCTAATTTAATATGCTGCAAATAAAATTTTAAAATGTTTATAAAATCATCAGATAAAGTTGGTGGGTGGATATAAGTTTTCATAGACTTAAGAAAATGCCCTGTTGGTCTGGTGAAGTAGCTTTAGGAAATGGTGCCATCACTGTGCATCTCCCCATCCACTGCAGATTATATGTGAGACATGGAGGTCCAGCTCCCCTGGGAATTGCTGCCAGTGGTGAAGCGAAGATACAGTCCAGGTGGGGTCAGATCTGTATGCTCCATGGAATTAAAGGGTACACTCATATGACACAGCCTGTGTCTAGGTTCCATGTATTTGGGGCAGAGTTGGGCGTACCTGACTCTGCGCAGGGTTTGCATACTGTATGCCTATAGAATGTGTGCGTCTCTGCACGAGGACCAGAACTCTGGCCTAGTAGATTATGTGCTGGAGACACTTCACTGGTTCTTTCTAAGCACCTTACAGGGCTGGGATTCTTTAGTGATGACCACCAGAACCAAGGTCCTGAGGTTCATGGTCATCTTTTGGACACTGTTGTACACTGGGTAGATCAGATTTAGAGGCTCCTGGCCAGGCCAATCACCCAGGAAGGTCACACAGGCAGAAGCATCTTCCTTGTCCCTATACAAACTCATCATAGTGAGAATCAACATTCTAACAATGACCATATGCTTACGAATAAAACTGCTACAGATGAAGGAATGTTTATCTTTGGTAAGTGTGTGAAAAAAAAACTCTGAAATTTGATTGACCTTGGATTGACCAAGCCAAGTCAGAATTGACTGTGACAATTACACTGTCTGTTTGGCCCCAGACAAACAGTGAGAGAACAGGAGCACAGGGACATGGAGGGTCAGGTGCCTGTTTACAGGGTAGAGGCCCTGTGGGGGTGGGTTGGTCATCAGGGACCTGAGGCAAGGGGACTCTCCTCCCCAGCTGCTGTTTCCCCCTGAGCAATTCCTGTTTTCTGAGAGCTCCTCAGCACGTTTCCTGTGCTAGAGGAAGAGGTCCCCCAGGTCTGACACAGCCCCTGGGAGAGGACTTAGTGCTCTGAGCCACAGTCATCACCTCCTCCCCGGGGAGCCCACACACCAGCCTCCTTTGGGTCCCCTCCTTTCTCTATAGAGGCTTCCCTCCATGAAATCTGCACTCAGGAACCAAGACTAAAATAATGTTCACACTCACTCCAACACGGTGTCTGAGATCATAAACCTCATGGGTAGGAATGTGCATCAGCGCTGGTTTCTCCTCTTTCTGGTGTCAGCTCCCAGATGTATCTCCTGGGCAGAGGCTAAAAGGTGGGGATGAGGACTCCGAGCCCATGATTCACTGTGGGTCTCTGTCCCTAGGCGTCCTATCCCAGGTACAGCTGCAGGAGTTGGGACCAAGCCTGGTGACGCCCTTGCAGGCACTGTCCCTCATCTGTTACGTTTCTGGATTCTCTATAACCAGCTCTGATGTGGACTGGGTCCGCCAGTCCCCTAAAAAGGGACTGGATTGGATTGGTTCCTCTGTAGATGGATGATGATGGAAGCACAAACTATAAACCAAGTCTTCAGTCCCGTGTCAGCATCACCAGGGGCACCTCCAAGAGCCAAGTTTCCTTAAAACTAAGCAAGCAACTGAGTAACTGAGGACACAGCCATGTATTATTTATTGTGCAAGAAGCACAGTGAGGGCAAGTCCCTGTGAGCCCAGACACAAAACTGCTGAGGGAGATGGAAGAGCTGCACGGGTGCATGTGACCACCAGGGGGCGCTTCGTTCACAGGCCTACAGGGCTGTGCTCCAGGAGCAGGGGGAGAGGGACCTGTATGGGGGTGCTTTTTCCTCTTTCGGTGAAATATAAGAAAATTTCATATTTTCCTATTAAAAAAAAGAAAATTTCATAAACAACAACATAAATTTTATAGTCATTGAGAGCCTGGCAAGCTACCAAGAGTATCGAGCCCGCACGGCAGAGCCTGGCAAGCTACCCATGCGTATTGGATATGCCAAAAACAGTAACAATAAGTCTCTCAATGAGAGACGTTACTGGTGCCCGCTCAAACAAATCGATGAGCAACGGGATGACTTTGTCTTCTGGGCTGGAGTGATATAGCACAGCGGTAAGGCGTTTGCCTTGCATGTGGCCGACCCAGGTTCGATTTCTCTGCCCCTCTCAGAGAGCCCGGCAAGCTACTGAGAGTATCTTGCCCGCACAGCAGAGCTTGGCAAGCTACCCATGGTGTATTCAATATGCCAAAAACACTAACAACAAGTCTCAAAATGGAGACGGTCCTGGTGCCCACTCGAGCAAATTGATGAGCAACTGGATGACAGACTTTGTCTTCTACTAAAATTTATTTCTGTCTCAGTCTACTGGAGACTCTTATGTCTCTTTACATAAGGTATGTTTTACTTTTCCTTTTTAAAAAATAATTCTTTAAATGAAAGGTTTTTTTTCCCTCTTTTACCTTATTTGAACTGAGGAAATAATCTGTGCTGATGCTGGTGGTCACAAACTCACTGCACTAAATCGCCACAGACCCCCACATTCTGCTGTGTGTGTCCTCTGTGTTCAGATCAACACAGTGATGCTGACACCATGGTACCAATGTTACAAACACTCTAAAGAAATGCAGCAACTGAAAGCGCACCTGTAGTCACGTTGCTGTGCAACACAGCTCTCAGGACTAGCAGCATCTCATGGGAACAGGAGTTATGGGATGACAGTGCTGGGAACCCAGACAAGATCCTTTCTGCAGGGTAGATCTGGGCAGCAGGGGGCACTCAGGGCCCACCAGCCCAGGTTTCAGCCCAAGAGCAGGGGGTGAAGGGTCACCCCATACACACACAAAGTTTAAATAAACTCCGTGGTTTACAAGATTGTTCGTGATGATTTGTTACAGACACTCCATGTTCCAACACTCCATCTTTGTCCCCATTTTCCAAAATGTGTAAAAAACAAAAATAAAAAGAAAGGGTGCGCAGGCGGCGAGGCAGGCGAAGGAAGGAAGAAGGCCAAACTGGTTGCTCGATCGGTTTATTTCATGTCCATCTCCATTCTCCTCTGATTCTCCTCCTGCTTCTTTCTCCCCCATCCTACTTCATTCTCTCTCTCTCTGCCTCTCTCCCGGCTCTCGGTCTCTCTCTCGATCTGTGGATCTGGCCCCCGTGGATCTGGCCCCCGTGGATCTGGCTCCGTGGATCTCGCCCCCGACCCACTCTTACAGCCTAGTTAAATCTCCCCAGCATGAGGGGGTTGGGGCATACACATAGGTGTGGTCAGCATTAGGGTAAGGTTCTTTTCCCTCAGGGGATGCTTCTCCTAGGACTTAATTCTCTTTCAGCAGGAGGATCCACCCAAGGGCAGAGTCCCATGAATGTGTTTCTCTTCTCCTCAGCCAGCAAACATATAAGAATTCATAATATTAATTATTTTGTATGGACACAATAAGAGATGCATTAAAGCTTATAGAATTGCTCTCCTGGGGCCATCTCAATCTCAGACTACAGTGCTCAGGCCAGATCAGTCTTTCCTATCCCTGGCAGGGTCCCAGTCTCATAATTACTATTGGATCATGACAGCATTTGTCTATGATCAAGCTCTTAACTTATAATTAAGAATTAGGCACTTTGGCCAGGCCCATCTCGATGCCAGGGTAGCACATAACTCACCGCTTGCCCTGGATCCTTCCCGTCCCACGTCGGGGACCCTACTTTGGGGTGCTAGGAACTGAGGGCAACTGAGGCTTAAGTGGAGAAAGCAGATGCCCAGGAGGGAATATCGAGGCCAATTAAGTCTTAAGTTATAAAGACATAATATTGTCTTCTTCTGTCTATACAAAAAAGACATAGCTTTAAAGTAAATTATTCAAAAGGCATAAAGAGGAGAGAAAGGCAATGTTATAATATTCAGTGTCCTAGAAAGTTCTGACCTTACCAATTAACAGAGTTTGATTAAGGGAAGAGCAGATAAACTGGTAGAAATGGTTACAGATAAACAAAGGAATGGGAGTGACTCAGGAGCACTTTGATGGGTGTGACTGATAAACCTAAGCTCCTAGTGGCAAGGGGGAAAGGACAAACCAATGATATCCAACACCAAAACGTCTCAGCCTGCCCATGATGAAGCCCTCAGCACTAACCCTACCTATACCCTAACCCTAATCCTAACCCCAGCCCCAAGCCTAACTGCAAACCCTAACCTCAACCTCAGCCTCAACCAACTCCAATCCTAAACCCTAACCCTAGTCTTATCCCAAACATTAACTCTTACCCTAAACTAAACATAACCCTAACCCCCTACCAAAACCCCCTAGCCCTACTACCCTAACCCTAAACCCTACCCCAAACCCTAACCTAACGCCCTAACCCTCTCTACCAACAACCACCCTAATCCTAATCTCTCACCTTAAACCAACTCTAAATCCAACCTAAACCCCTAACCTACCCTTACCCCTAAACCCTAACCCCACCCTACCCCTAACCCTGAATCTGAACCCTAAACCTAACCCCACCCAAACCCATAACCCTAAATCTAACCCTCAAACCCTAACCCTAACCAAAGCCCTTACCCTACTCCCTAACCATAATCCTCTAACTCTAACCCTAACCTACCCTATCCTAATCCTACCCTAGCCCCTAACCCTAACCCAATCCTAACCCAAACCTAATCATATCCCTAACCCTAAAATTAATCCACCTCTAACCATAACCCTATCCCAAATCTTAACGCTAACCCAACCTTAACCCGAATCCTAACCCTAACCCAACCTTATCCCAACCCTAGTCCTTCCAATAACCCCAAACCCTAACCTTAACCCTAATCCCCAACCTTAACACTAATCCTACTCTAACCCTGTCCTACCCCTAACCCCTACCCATACATCCTAACCCTTAACCCAACTCTTAACCATGACCCCTTAACCTTAACCCTGACCCTAGCCCCGACCCTACCCAGAGGATAGCCTTACCCTATCCCTGACCTTGGCCCGGGCTCTAACACCTAACCCTAACCCTAACCCTAACACTAACCCTATCTCAACCCCAACCCTAACCCCCTAAGCTCCTAACACTAACCTCTGTGCCAATCATAACCCACTAACTCTAATCCCACCTTAATGCCCTAACCCTAACCCTAAGTTCACACTCATTTTCAATTTTCAATTCAATCCCCTCTCACCCTGAAAACCCAATCCCCCAAATCCCCTTTCACCGGATTCCCATCTTACCAAGTTCCCCAACCACCATTCCCCAATTTCCTGAATCCCTCCCTCAACCCTAAGTACCCATCTCCTGTATCTCCTCTCACTCTTAAATCCTAAATCCCGACTGACCACTTCCAGGCTCACTACTAACTCCTGTTTGCCAGTTTCCCAAGTCCCTACTTATTCCAGAGTTGCCAGTTACCTGAGTCCCTAATCACCAGAGCCCCTAATCACCCCTGATTGCTCAATAAACTGAGTATCCACTCAACCATGAACCCCCTATTCCATGTAGTTCCCACATCTACCAGAGTGTCAATCAAACTGAGTCCCATTCTCCTGAATCCACACTTGGATTTGTCCACACTTGCCAGAGTCCCCAGTTATGAGGTCCCTAACCATAACCCTGACCCTAGCCCTAACCCTAACCTTAACTCCAACCCCTACCTTCACCCAAACCCTTAACCCCAAACCTCCTAACACTAATAATATAACCTGAATCCAAGCCCAATTTAAGTAACAATCAAAGTAGTCCTATTGCTTGTTGCACAGACATACAAACTTAAACTGCACACTTCATACAGCAACTTTACCACCAACTACCACAGCCCCTACATAACCACCTACCCAAAACATCCAACTACCTTGTCACCTACCTGAAACTTACCATTCAGCCACTATGTGGCAAGCTATCCACTTGCACCTATTTGATGCCAAGAGGCTGACTTACCTGGGATTCATGACACACAACAAGAACATATAACTAAGCATGGTGGGCATCAATGCTAATAAGCAATAGAATGGTTTGACAGGTAACACTGGTATGCTCTCTTTATAAGGACACCATTGACTAAGACTATGAGCAATGTTTGTTGACAAATTTTGTCATGATCCAAAGAGAAGTGACTGGACAAAGACCCTGCTAGGGTTAAGAAGGACTAACCTGGCCTGAAGACTGTAATCTGGGATCTATAGCAAGACATTCCCTGGAGAACCACCCTTTAAGCTTAAAATATCTTTCACTGTGTCCATACAAAATGGCTAGAAAGATTATTAAGAAGTAAATTTAAGGTGACTGTTTAAATGGTTTTGAACTAAGGAAAGGAGATATACACCCTTAAATGAAATTCCACCTTCAAGCAGATCTCCTAGCAGGATGAGATCTTTGTCTTAGAAGAGCTCCAGAAGGAAGAGCTTTACATATGTTGATTGCGCCATCGCACCTAGGTTGCTACCCCAACCTTGGAAATTGAGTTATTGATAAACATGCTCTTAACTTATTGGTTTTATGGCACTTGGCCTGTCTCATTTTGATGCCAGGGTAGCTTACCGCTTACCCTGGGTCCATCCAGACCCTTTGTCGAGACCCTGCTTTGGGGGTGCTAGGAACTAAGGGCAACTGAGGCTTAAGTTGAGTAAATATGACAGATGCTCAGGAGTAAATATTATTCTGAGTCAATTAACTCCCCTGTTACAAAAGCATAGCATTAACTGTTTTCCTGTCTATCCAAAAAAGGACATTGTTAACTATGCAAAGTATAAGGGAAAGGGAAAAGCAATATTTCACTTACAAATACAAAATCCAGAGTCCTTAGAAGGATCTGACATTACAAGTCACAGGGTTTGATTTGGGAATATAGGTGACTGACAGACAGGTGAAGCAGAGCACAGAGAAGTTAAAGATGAATATAGAGGAAATGGGAGTGCTTTGGGAGCACTATGATGGGAATTAATTAGTAAACCTAAGCTCCTTTCAGAGGATGAGAAAGGACAAACTAATGTTATCCTACAATTGACCACACAGGAACTGAAAACATAAAGCACTTGGAGAAATAGACTCATCACCCATGGCAAGGCTGCAGCAACACAGAATACAAGGCAGTTTGGCCAAGGGTGCTTGAGGAAATGTGAAGCGAGGCCATATGTTAGAAAGCACTTGACATAACCACAGAAAATTCACTCTAAAGTCCCAAAATGTGTACATATAGAGCACAATTAAAGACCTGCACATGTCTACTGCCTGTTGGAAAATAGAATCCAGAATGCTGGAGTCCAGAATTGGAATGCTGCCTGTTATCTGCTTTACCTCTGCTCCCCCTCCTGAAAAACTTCCCCTCGAGAAAGCCCTTTACATTTTTTTTTTTTGCTTTTTGGGTCACACCCAGCGATGCTCAGGGTTTACTCCTGGCTTTGCACTCAGGAATTACTCCTGGCAGTGCTTGGGGGACTATATGGGATGCCGGGGATTGAACCCAGGTCGGCCATGTGCAAGGCAAACGCCCTACCCACTGTGCTATTGCTCCAGCCCCAAAAGCCCTTTACATTTAAGTTCATCTGGATAAACTAAGGCCCTTATATAGGTAAGTCTAACCATGACAGATCAAGATAGTTAGGCACCTGACCAGAGAATGTTAATCTTCTCCTTTCAGTAACTATTGGTTCTAAGCAACACTGTACATGCAGGACAGTCGGGGCTCTCAGTCCAGGACACTATTAGTCCCCTGACTCCATGCTTTTTCCTCTTATTCCTGTCTCTTTTCTTAATCCTCGTGGATCCCACTTCAGGTCTGTTCACATGTGGCTGGTCCTGGCAACTGCCAGCAGCATCTTGACAAATAGAGTTAAAGCAGATCCATAAGCAAGGCTCAGCAATTGGAATATGTGAAAAATGTTTTAGGTCTAAAAACCACAACAGGATTCAAGGGCATGAGAAGTAAAGGCAATGGTCACAGCCAGACTCCACAGGCTTGAATGAGCCTCATCCAGGAATGATTCTGTTGGAAAAGCTCAGGTATGCGATTTTTATGATTGAAATCTGCAGGCTCCCATACAGTGGGGGATGGGTGACTTCCCCGCACCCCCCTGTTCTTCCAGGAGCCTGGCAGTCATCTGGCGCCAAATAAGCTCATTAAAAGCCATGATCCAGAGTCTAATAAATCTCGAAAGAGATAAGCAAGCTGCAGAGATGCTTCTGGACTCCAAAGTCATCATCCAGTTAGTTTTAACCCCAGCTGTATCACCTCAGTGAAATTTTAGAAATCCTAGAGTGCACGGCCGCAGAAGTGGACTAGTGACCTCTCATACTCTGAATCACTGGAGCAGCACACCACATTGAATGGGATATAAAACAGAAGGCAAACAATATTGATTAAGAAAATATTAACACACAAGGTTTAACCTGTAACAATATATTAGTAATCTCCTATACAAAAGTTTAATGGCTCAAGGGTGAGATACAATAATCTCACACATTTTCTTTTTCTTTTTTCTCCACCCCCTCACACATTGTCTTTTAAGGAAATCTTTTTTGATCTTTTTAGTGAATTAATCATAACAAGCAATATAAAATAAATAACTTAGGACTTGCTAACGGGCCTGGGTGGTGGTTGAGAAAATAGGAAATAATGGCAGTGGAAAGGTGTAATGATGGTGAGACTGATGTTGAAATGGTGAATGTAATAAATCACTATGAACAATAAATAAATAAATAAATCACTGTGAACAATTTTTTAAATAAATAAAGATAAATTATTTTTAAAAAGAAGTAAAGTCAGGGGCCAGAACAATAGTACAGTGGGTAGGGCATTTGCTTTGCTTGTGGCTGACCTGAGTTCAGTCCCCAGGATCCCATATGGTTCGCCAAGAAACATCAGGAGTAATTCCTGTGTGCAGAGTCAGGAGTAAGCCCTGAGCATCACCTGATGTGACCCAAAAAGCAAAAATAAATAATTTTAATAATAACAACAATAAAGTAAAAGCAAAAAATACAACTGCAGCAGACAAAAGCATACCAAGTGTGCTTACATCAAAATAATGATTCAGAAAATCTATTACAGACACAAATATGACAGACAACTGAAATCAGAGCACCTAACAGAGACTTGTACACCCATCTTTCTACCAGCATAACTAAGACTAACCACGGTTATAAGAAACTCAAGGATCCTGAGATGGATCAAAGAATGAAAGGATATGACTTTACAAAGTCATGTCAGGGAATATGTCAACTTGAATGATCCTTGTAGCTGTCCTGTGAAGTCATGTGAAGGAGAAAGAGAAAAACACATAATCACTGGGGCATATAGACTAATCTCTAGTTAGGAAGCAAGAAGTAAAAAAAAAAAATCACAAATTATGATGGGTCAATAAATACTATCCAAAGCAACAATGAAAATGCAAGAAAGTAAAAGTACTTCTTTGTTTTGATGTGAACAAATATATCTACTGTGGCTCAGGAAAAGTACCCAGATGTGTTATCTGCATCATGCACTAAGTGCTCTGATGAATACTGGCCTTCCACAGTGAAAGGAAGCACTACAGGCCACTGAGCTATCTCTCTGAGCCTTCACTTATTTGAATTTAAAAAACTACCCAGGGGCCTAATGATAATACAGCTGGTAGGGCACTATGTCTCTCATGTGGTCAACCTGGGTTCTATCCCAGGCATCCCACGTGGTCCCCTGAACATTGCCGGAAGTGATCCCCTCAGTGCAGAGCCAGGAGTAATCAAGTCCATCATGGCAAAGGAGTTGTAAAATATTACCATTATTTCCACATTTCCAGCCCTCAAAACATGTTAGAAGAGATATCTAGAGTTGACTGATTCAAAAAGCATCACAATGAAATGCAATGGCAAGGCATGGTCTGTTAATAACTATTAGGGGACTTAAATAATTGCAATTACAAAGCCAACATTTAATTGTACTAGTTTTATTTGGGGACAAATCCACCCACCCACCAGTACTCTAAGACAGTACCTTGTATGTGTTCATGGATCTCCTACTGACAAAGCATGCCTCCAGGCCACAGAGCTGTTTCTATGGACTGAGACTTCTACAAAGTTAAAAACTTTTAAGAGGGAAAGGACATACAGGGCTTATACATGTAAGCTCCTTCCTGAACGTGATCAGTATCAGAGATGTACAAGGGACCGAAATGCAATGCAAGTAATCCTGGAGATCCCTGAAAAACAGTTTGTGAGGT
The DNA here is from genome assembly GCF_027595985.1 of Sorex araneus. Taxonomy (NCBI): domain Eukaryota; kingdom Metazoa; phylum Chordata; class Mammalia; order Eulipotyphla; family Soricidae; genus Sorex; species Sorex araneus. Next base: position 231,286,340 of record NC_073303.1, read on the forward strand.
ACCAGTAGCTATTTGTCCCAAATTACAAAGCTGTTTGTCCCAACATACTTTGGCCCTAAAATGTTAAGAGTCTAGTCTGGATAGATTAAGAGAGTTACTCATTTGACCAAAGAATGTTGTTGTTCTCTATCTATCTGATGAATACTGGTTCTAAGCAATAAATATTGTATGTGGAGGACAGCTAGGTTCTTACTCTATGAGGCTATTAGGCCCCTGGCCCCATGCTTTTTTCCTTTTGGATCACACCCAGCTATGCTCAGGGGTTACTCCTGGCTCTGTTCTCAGGAATTACTCCTAGTGGTGCTCCCGGAGACAATATGGGATGCCAGGGATTGAACCCAGGTTGGTCATATGCAAGGCAAATACCCAACCCACTATACTATTGCTCCAGTCCACTGTCTGTTTTCTTAGTCCTATGGCATCCCTACTTCACTCTTGCTGTGGCTAGTCCCAGGCACTAGGTGATTAAAAAAAAAAAGTATCTGGAGCGATAGCACAGTGGGTAGGGCGTTTGCCTTGCACACAGTCGACCTAGGTTTGATTCCTCCGTCCCTCTCGGAGAGTCCGGCAAGCTACCGAGAGTATCCCACCCACACGGCAGAGCCTGGCAAGCTACCCATGTCGTATTCGATATGCCAAATACAGTAACAGCAAGTGTCACAATGGAGACGTTATTGGTACCCACTCGAGCAAATCGATGAGCAACGGGATGACAGTGACAGTGACACTGATGTCCCAGTCACATGAGAAGTGTGCACTGTGTATGAATGCAGATGACTCACCTGTCCACAGCACCTCTGCTACATGGATCTCTGGCTTCATAAGGAGCAAGCAGGTAGGGGTGACTTGAAGCCATTATTATCTAGATTCTGGAGGGTGTCAGGAAAACAAACAAGTAATACCTTTCAAAAATCATGCTTAAGGAAAACTGAATAGTGGCCAGGATAAGATACAAAAAAGCTGTCAAGGTACATAAACTCCCTAACCCAAAACCCAGGACACACACAGACCCTAAGACTATAAGACTATAGTGCCAAATAAATCAATCCAAGAGAAGTCCATTAAAATGAACCATACTCCCTATTAATTAGCCCATTATTGTCTTAACATTTGACAGTCTCAACAAAGACACTGGAAGTTCCAATATCATTAGCACATTCAGCAATAGTCAATGTTGTATTTAGGAAAGAGGTAACCCCTGAACCTCTCAGATTTAAGTCCTATACCTTGGCCAAGATCCAGAGACTATCAATCAACACTCCCGGAAGCATGTAGCCACGGTCTCGCAACCTCTTAAGACTAATTCTCCCTCTCAGAGAACCTGGCAAGGTACCGAGAGAATCCTGCCCGCATGGCAGAGCCTGGCAAGCTCTCCATGGTGTATTCGATATGCCAAATACAGTAACAATGATGGCTCTCATTCCCCTTACCCTGAAAGAGCTTCCAATGTGGCACCACTGGGAAAAACAAGTAAAGAGGCTGTTAAAATCTCAGGGCTAGGACAAATGGAGATGTTACTGGCGTCCACTTGAGCAAATCAATGATCAACAGGATGACAGTGATACAGTGATACCTTGGCCTACAACAATTCACAAACCAATTCCAAATATTCTCCGTAATAAGGGGATAATAAAGAACACAGTACATGATATTCTACGACTGTCAGAGTACATCTTATTTACGACACATTTCAAATTTTTGGTCATTGTGCCCTAGAGAGAGGGCCTCAATATGAGAAGCAGAGATAGAAACACAGGCCCATATAGACCAAACCACATCCACCTGTCACTGTATGCTAAAAGAAGACAGGAATAAGTAAGTCCTCTAGACTTACTTCTGCCTGTATCTCAAAAAAAAAAAAAAAAAAAAAGGCTCACCATACCAGCAGACACACCTGGGACCTCTCAAGTTCTTGAGCTTTGCCATTTGCCAACTTTTTTCTGTTGCCTATCATTCATCCATAAGGCACCTGAGAGGAAAGAAAGCCAACACCACTAGGTAAGACATGTTTCAAGCATGTGTGTGGACAAGCAGACACCTCCCCGAAGTGCTACCATGAACAGTACAGATCAACAGGGGACCAGCAATACTGAGTAAGTCAAAATCCCCACCACTTATCAAGCGGCCATATCTTCAGGACAAAACCAACCAACTCTTCACAGCAACTGTAGCTCCACAAGTTCAACTGGACCTTGTGACACAATTTCATAGGCAAAGTTCAATTCTGTTTACGATTAATAAATAATAAGTGTATAAATGGGCTGGATAGCACAGCGGTTGGGCTTTTGCCTTTCACACGGCCAACTCGAGTTTGATTCCTCCACCCCTCTCGGAGAGCCCGGCAAGCTACTGAGAGTATGGTGCCCACATGGCAGAGCCTGGCAAGCTACCCGTGCGTATTGGATATGCCAAAAACAGTAACAATAAGTCTCTCAATGAGAGACGTTACTGGTGCCCGCTCGAACAAATCGATGAGCAACGGGATGACAGTGACAGTGACAGTGAAGTGTATAAATATCATCATCATCATCATCCCATTGATCGTCGATTTTCTCCAATGGTCTCAGTAATGTCTCCATTTGTCCTAACCCTGAGATTTTAGAAGCCTCTCTTTACTCGTCCTTCCCAACGGTGCCACACTGGGGGCTCTTTCAGGGTCAGGGAATGAGACACATCATTGTTACTGGTTTTGGCATATGAAAACGCCACGGGGAGCTTGCCAGGCTCTCCCATGCAGGCAGGAAACTCCTGGTAGCTTGCCAGGTTCTCCGAAGGGGAGAATTAGGCTATAAGTGTATGAATAATAAATAATAAATGAATAAAGAGCGACTCGGGCATTTCTAATAGCTTGATGGCATGCATGCCTGTCATCCCATGAAGTTCACAGACTTTTACTCGTGGAAACTTTATATTTGAAGAATAAAAAGGTTCAAACACAGGAGTCATCCTGGCCTAGTGAATATAAATGACCCTGGCAGAAATCAGCACTGCAGGGGTTAGAGTGGAGCAACCGCCAGGAGCGAGAAGAAAGCTACATGATTCGTGCAACACTGTTGGAAAGCGCGGGGAGTGTTACTGGGAAAACTCAGCAGAGTCCCACTCCATAAAAGAGAGAAAAGGAAAAGATAAATGTCCAAATACACAAACTCATGCAAGTAGGGTTCCGCCCACTCCCAGAGGTGCCCAGGCTAGACCGCGCGGCAGGCCGACTCTCCCGAGCGCCCGCTGTTTTCCACAAGGAAGGGGGAAAACCCGCCTGATCTCCCCAGCCCTAGAAGCTCTGGGCCCTGGCTGGAAAAACGCGAGGGGAAAAGCCACACGCACTCACGCTGCCTCGTTGCAGCGAAGGGTGCCGGAAGGACGCGGTGAAGGCGCTCACAGGAAGAGTCCGGGACGCTCAGAAGAAATAACCCGATCCAAGCGACACGGTCCCGGCGCGTAATTTTCCCACCCTCCTTTCTCTCACCTGTGTCGTGGATTCCGGCAGGACGAGCCCTGTCCTCTAAAGGAGCATGTCAGAATCCAGCCAAGGAAAAGCTCCTCTCAGCTATAAAGCTGTGGCTGGAAGGACGAAACCCGTTAAGACCCGGGAGCGAGGCCACGCCTCCCCAGGAGCAAAGCGAGGCCACGCCCCCAGGAGAACCAGGCCCATCCCCAGGCACAGGTTAGCGAGGCCACGCCCTACAAGAGCACAAGCGAGGCCACGCCTCCAGGAAGAGCTCGAGTGAGGCCACGCCCCCAGGCACAGGCTAGCGAGGCCACGCCCCAGGAGAGAGCAAGCTAGCGAGCCCATGCCCCCAGGAAGAGCATGAACGAGGCCACACCCGGAGGCAGCAGGAGCACAGTCAAACGGAGGAAATCAGCTTCTTTTTGTTGTTGTTGTTTGGTTGGTTTTTTTTGGGGGGTCACACCCGGTGATGCACAGGAATTACTCCTTGTGTGCTCGGGGGACCATATGGGATGCTGGGAATCGAACCGAGGTCGGCTGCGTTCAAGGCAAACGCCCTACCCGCCGGTGCCCGGGAAATTAGCTTCTCAATAGAAATTGTCTGGAAAACAAAAGGGGGCCTGAGAGATATTTAAGTGGGCGGGGCGTCAGCCTTGCACCTGGGCAGCTAGGTTTGATTCCCAACACCCCTTACAGTCCCCCAAACACCGCCAGGAGTGATTTCTAAGTGCTGGGCCAGAAATAATTCTGAGCTTAAAGTAGATGGGTCTAGGTGCCTCCCCAATGTCCACGCCTCTTTTTACTGCCCTCCAGCCCTAGAAGCTCTGGGCCCTGGTTGGAATAATGAGAGGGAAAAGCCAAACCAGGGACATAACCATGTAATGTTTCTCTATCCAGTGTACGCTTTCCTCAGCCTCCGTCCACGGGCACGTGTGCGTGGGCGAGATCCCTCTGCTCTGAGCCTGTCCCTGGGCCTCCCATCTGTACCTAGAGTTCCTGTCTGGGTTTTCCTGGTCCCCGGCCACAGCCACATGCACCTGGGTGAGACTCCTGTGTTCACTGCCTGGGCATCAGAGTCCTACCTGAATCTGAACTGCATCTAAGCCCTGCCTGTATTCTGGGGCTGTCTGGGCCTGAGCAGCCTGCCTGTCTAGGTGCTGTGGACGAAGAGCCCCACCTGATCCTGGAGATCTGGGAGGAGGAGAAAGCGCTAGGTGGGAAGATGAGTCGGGCTGGGGATTTCCTTTTATCTCCTACCATAGTCCCATCCCTACCACACCCCCAGCCATCCCAGTATCTATTCTGATTGGCTACCTGTTCCATGGGTGAGTCTTAAAGTGACAGTTTAAATATGCCTGGCGCCCCACCCATTGACTCCTGCAGTATTGTGAGATCTTACTCTACTCCCTTGGCAACCACCCTAGCAACAGACTTTCGGAAGGGGCAGCTTATGAGAAACCCAAGAAAAGCCAGCTTGACCACAGATGGTGCTGTGCTTTTGTGGTGCTTCAGCATATGTGTCATCTGCACCTCCCCCCTTGAGATATGTACTTTTCATATTTTGATATGTAACGGGGGGGGGGGGGGTGGGGATGTGACTGCAGCTCCCTCTCCACTCTGGATAAGCCTTAGTTACTGCGGTGAGGCGGTGGCAGAAAGCGAGGCCACGCTCCCATGAGGCGCTCCAATCTGGCCTCACCTCCAGGACGTAGTACAGTGGGGAGGGGGTTTGCCTTGCACACGGCCGAGCCAGGTTTTGTCCCCGGCACCCAATATGGTCCCCCACGCACTGCCAGGAGTGATTACTGCATGCAGAGCCAGGGGTAATCCCTGAGCGCTGCTGGGTGTGTCTTTAACGTTGTGTTTGGTTCCCCAGGACTGATCTCGCTGCTTGAGGATTTGCATCTGAAGACTCTAATGGAGTTCCAGAGGTGGCACTGGGCCTCTACAAGAAATATAGGAATTTTAGGTGCCACTGAGGCCTCTGATGTTGACCCAGAGACAGCACTATTTTCTGGGGTTTGTGCACCATTTTTTCTTCACTATGACCCGGTTTCAATTCCTCCGCCCCTCTCAGAGAGCCCGGCAAGCTACCGAGAGTATCTCGCCCGCACAGCAGAGCCTGGCAAACTACCTGTGGTGTATTCAACATGTCAAAAACAGTAACAAACAAGTCTCACCATGGAGATGTTACTGGTGCCCGCTTGAGCAAATAGATGAGCAACGGGATGACTGTGACAGTGACTGATTTTCTGCTCTTTTGTGAGTTAGCTCCGGTATTTAAAAATTGGGAATGTCTTTTAGATTCTGATTTGTATGGTAAATGCCTGGTTGAGTGACTGATTTGGTCCTACGTGGGCTCTAACATGTGGTTCCATGGACAGCCGTTTCAGCTTAATGGAGATGTCTGTCTCAGACTGGTCCTTCAAGGTGTGAATCAAATCGGAGGGCTCATACCAACGCTCTAAGCTGAGGTATCCTTAAGATCCCACAAGGGGTCTAGTCAGGAGAGCACCTCAGAGTTGCCTGTGGCTTGTCCACAGGGTCCCCTTCCTTGCGACATTGTTCATTGGGTTGTAGGAACATATGAAATTCCCAATACACCCCTTCCTCGTGGCCCAAGAATGTCAACTAGAATGGAATGATCTGGAAAATAAGATGAGGGGCCTTATGTTCAAGACTTTGTTATCACACAACACCATAACATGGGCTCCTTGCAGAAGGGGTTCCACTTAATGAGCAAAAGGAAGGAAATGGCATTAGTCCTGTCTCCAGGAGTAAAATCTGAAGATCAAGATTCTGAAAACTATGCAGATGCTCTTGTGCCTTTGTCGCCCATGCTGCCCCTGCCAACCGCCTCACTGCTTGCATCCATGTCCCCGCAGCTTAGTATTTAAAACATATTTGCAGAAGATTTCTACTACGAGGGAAAATTGCTCTATGATGAAAGGAAAAAGGGAAACAGTCTAAAGCTTTGTCCCTTTTCCCTAAATAATGTATTTGCAAAAGGTTGCTTTAAAGTATACATTTAAACCTTGTATAAGACTAAGCTGTGCACTGAAAATAAAGAAAAATGTATGTGAATGAAAATATTTTTATTCCTTGATAAGGGACTTAAAGAGCTAGAACTTCACAGAGAATGGGAAAGTGAAATAACTTTCTGACAGAATAAGCTGAAGAGCAGAAAAAGTTAAGACTCTGTGTGTGTGAAAAGAAGCCTTGTAAAAGAGGGAATTTTAGACCTCAATCGAATGATTATTTTAAGAAAAATAAAGAAGTTGGGACATTGTGCCAGAATACCTCTATATACAAGTATATAGAGTAAGCATCAACATGGTCTTGATTTTAAACAAGTTTAATCATATTTGCAATCTTAAGTTTGAACTGCTTTTGAAACTGTGTTACTCTGATTAAATGTGTGACTAGATAATGTTTTGTAATAATGTATATGGAAGTTTTGTGAAAAATTATAACGTTAAAATATTTGGACTTTTAAGAATAATTGAAAGATGTTTTCATTGGTGGTGGAGGTTTCACTAATGGTTGAGATGGTTTCATTGCTGGTGGTTTTCATTTGTGGGAGCTGAAAGGCACAGTTGGGCTACAGGTGAAGCAGGCATTTCCTCCCTGGGTTCATCTGAGCCTTTGTGGGAAGGACAGTAAAGCACCAGCTTTCTGGAGTCGCAGTCCACATCCAAATTAAATTTCCCACCCCCTGATATGCATTTGTGAGCCCCACTATTCAGGACGATGGAAGCGCTGGGTCAGCATGCTGGGAACAGAAGGCAAGCACCGTCTCACCTTCTCCTCATCCCCTTATGTCTTTCTGTCTGAGCCCCACAGCATCACCTGGTCTTTTCTCCCTTTTCTGTGTGGCTGCAAGACTCCTTGGAGGAGTAACATCTATTTTGACATCTGAGATGAATATGCATTTGAAAGTTCAGAGATTTGATTTTAAAGTAATGACATGAAATCTTCCTTAATGATGCAAAGGGTTGATTTCTTGAATGGAAGTCCCTTCACATAGTTTAGGGGAATGTCAATGAAATGACAAAAACAATAATAATATCTACAGGACTGTTTAACAGACAACCTGAATCATGAACCAATCTGAATCATGGGACAGTCAGAGATGAACCCTCGAGGTGCACCACAAAGATCAACATCAATTCCAAGACATCCCTCCAAACACAGCTATTTTGGCTTTACAAGAAAAGTGTCTAGAGATGCTTCAACTTACTCTCTAATCCCCACTGCTGCAACCATGCATGCCTTGCATCATAAACCTTTGCATCCTATCCACATGGAGTGAGGGATGTGGAAGTGGAAAAGGGACCAAGACTCTGAGAGGCAACAAGTCTGTTTCTGAACCCCAATAGCCAGCTAAGACTTTGAAAGGGTGCCTGCCAGGGGCAGAAGGGAGACAACACTGCTACCTTCACTGCCCGTTTGCACAGGGCACATTCATAGGCACCCCCGGGCGGAGAAGTGAGGGGCTGGTGAGCAGAATGAAGAAAGGAGGAAACAACTCACTTCCATCTCCAAACTCCCTCCCTTACATCTGGGGGAGAGGGAAGGAATCTCAGCTCTCCAGCTCTGTACTGTCAGCTCTGCCAAAATGTTGCCTTTGGGAATTCACTCCCATGGCTAGCATGAAGTGTGTGCCCACTTATAGTTCTGTTGTAGACTAAAGAAAGATATGTACCCAGTACCCACACCACAAATTTGGCAACGCAATTCCCCAAGCCTCTTTGAGAATTCAGTGAAAAATTCAGGAATCCACACCTGGGAGTAGGAGGTGAGGAGATGGAGTGGGAGCACCTCTTAATCAACTGACACTGACTTGACAAGACTCCTGCCTCCAAATGCTGATTCCTAAACAGATATCTAATTTTTGCAAGGATTTTCCCCTTGATGACTTAAGCTAGAACTAGGATAAGTAATAAGTAGATTGGGGTCTTTTTTTTTTTTTTGGCTTTTTGGGTCACCTAGCAATGCCCAGGGGTTACTCCTGGTTCTGCACTCAGGAAGCACTCCTGGTGGTGCTCAGGGGACCCTAAGGGGTGCCAGGGAGCAAACCTAGGTTGGCCAAGTTCAAGGCAAGTGCCCTACCCTGCTGTCCTATGGCTTCAGCCCCAGTGGATTGCTTTCATTCCTCATTATGGGCACAAGGAATCACTGGAGACTGGGGAGATGGGAGAAAAGAGGCTGCCTGTAGTTGCCTCATGCATCACTTTTACAGCTAATATGTTTGCTCAGATTGCATCTTTCTTAGGCAACAACCAAGTGTATACCATTCATAGGATGCATTTATGTCTTGCACATTGGAATAAGTAGCATGCATTATGGAGCCATGCCCATTTTTACTGCATGTTTCAATATGACTTAGAGCCTTGGAAATTTGCTAATTTTGAAAGGTATGGTATATGGTATATGAATTCTGCATGACATACTTGAACTCACATCCCGGGCTGGAGCGATAGCACAGCGGGTAGGGCGTTTGCCTTGCACTCAGCCGACCCGGGTTCGATCCCCGGCATCCCATATGGTCCCCCAAGCACCGCCAGGAGTAATTCCTGAGTGAAAAGCCAGGAGTAACCCCTGTGCATCGCTGGGTGTGACCCAAAAAGCAAAAAAAAAAAAAACATACTTGAACTCACATCCTATGTTTCTGACCTTAATGTAAGCATTTCATGGATTATGTACCGTGCATCTGTATGTATCTATGATATGTGTAACCAAACATGTTTGTGACATCATGGACTCCTCACAGGCATCATGCACCCTGCATTTACACTCCTGTTTTTCCATGGTACATCATGAATTAGGAATTTGCACCTAGTGCTGTGAGGCATGAGTATCAGCAGCTTATGTATTTGCATGATGTATCATACTTCTACAACCTTATGGACCAAGTGTTTGAATGTTTGAACCATATATCTCTGTACCCTATAAATGACAACCCATCCTTGCACCACTGAGACCGGCATTCTGGTTTTGAGCCTATGCATAAGATGTTTGAAATTCATGTCTTTGATAATGGATGCATTGGCAATCTTTATCTTGCTACAATACTTAGTAGCATTATGGGTTTGCAACTTTATGCTTCATGGTGTTGCAAGAAGGAAGATAACATGTCCTAATAATGTAAATTGGAGAAAATTGTCTGAAACCTAACCCTAGCCCCACGTCCCAAGGCCTTTAGACAACAGATATATCTCACGAGCATGAAAAACCATTGAAATGCATGCAGAATATAAGACTTGAAAATAGAGGTGACTGGGGCCCCCTGATAAGAGACTCCACCTCTGGAACACAGACCATGCAGAAAATATCAAAAGAAGACGATCTGCTGCTTCAAGCTCTCCCTTTCAAGCACACTAGCAACAGACTATGGAGGGGAAGGTATAAGCTGTTTGAGAAATATGTAGATAAACTAATTTGGTAGAATTTGCATGATGCTCAGGTATCTAGGCCTGAGCATATCCTGTAGTTGTGGAATTATGGTTGTGCACCTTGTGTCTTCGCTGGCTGTGCATGGATGGACACCTCATGCATGCGGAGCTGCAGTCATTTGCAGAGAACATCAGAGACACATAGCTTCCGCCCCCTCTTTACATGAAAGCCTACATTGCTTTTAACTGACCCCAACTTCCAAATACAGACTTTGACCAAAATTGATCACCCACCTGGAAAATTAGAGAATTGATTGACTCAGAATCAGTGAGGACAATTTCATAGATCGCACTAGATAAAAACATATTTGAAAATACAAGCACGTATCCACCTTGCATCACCATGGACTACACACACACTCACACACACACACACACACACACAAACACGCACGTGTGTCCCTCCACCTTGGGTCACCATGGACTGACTAATATACTCTGGGAGTTGTAGGGGGGTGAAATAGAGTGAGCTCAGACAAGATGTGTAAAATGGGCAGATATTCTCTGACTTCCTTGATGACACTTTTAGGTCAGAATATCCCCCAGAGGCAGGAGGAGAGAAAGCCTACTCCAGCTTTGGGGGCTTCCCTTTCTAAATTTCTAATACTAGCCCAAATCCCAGCTGCAGATTGGAAACACTGGCAACCTGAAGAAAGGCATTCTTTAGTCCAGTAACACCCAGTAGAAGATGAGGATTGGATGGGAGAGCATCAGTGCTTAACTTGCAATAAACTAAGACTGCCATAACTAAGACAGGGTCCCCGTGCTCCACTGGCACTTCAGCCACCTCTGTACAAATGAGCTGTTCCACAAGGTGGCACCACAGAAAGTAGGCGAAGAGAAGAGTATGCTCTGAGAACTGAGGAAAGAGCAACACATGACAACAGTGTCCAAACAAATTGGCCCAGAGGCCTGTGTGCCCTGGGACTCTCTCCTGTCCCAGCTGCACCCCACTATGTCCCCCATCACTATCAGCGGGTCAGAGAAATAGGTGTAACGAATGGGTACATGGACTGTGTGAAGCTCTGCATAGGCATCTGTGGGCAGTAACTATCTGGAGTCAACTTATGGAAAATGGCAACTGGTTGTCAATGACATAGATTACTCTATCACATATGATCAACAGTGCAACAACATCAATGATGTTGTAGTGCAACAACATCATTCTCACCCACTCTGGTATCAAAACAGAAAAGCTACAGATTAAAATATTTAATTTAACCACAAAAAAAGGTAAACTGTTAAAAAAGATCTAGTAAGCGGGGGCAGAGACAGTACAGCAGGTAGGGTGTCTAGCTTGCTAGCAGTCACCCAGGGTTTGATTGCCCAGCAAATATTGGGTCCCCTGGGTGTACCAGAAGTGATCCCTGAACACAGAGCTAGAAGCACGGCAGGGCGTAGCCCAAAGGAAAGGTCTAGCAAGGTTGAATCTATAGGACTTTGGGGCACTGAAATCTTATATGACTAGTGTGAGATAGGATGAGGACTTATTTTAAAATACTAAGAGAAGGAGAACAAGTTTCCATTGTAACTTTGGTTAGAAAGGTCACACCTCATGAAAATAAAGACAAATGGTCATATGGAGCTTCTTTGAAAACAAACAAACATGAGTCTGCTTATGACATGGAGAGGCATTCATAAAATAACAACTTAAGGCCTGTTTCATTGCTAATGCAAACCTTTGACATGCAGTAACATTTTCACTAGTTTCTCTCATACGGCAAGTGAGTACTGATAAATGAGCACTGTTAGGGGCAAGTGTAATAGGACAGTGGGTTCAATTATTGGCACCATGAGGTCACCTGAGCCTAACCAAGAGTAAGTCCTGGGGCTGGAGTGATAGCACAGCAGGTAGGCGTTTGCCTTGCACGCGGCTGACCCGGGTTCGATTCCCAGCATCCCATATGGTCCCCTGAGCACCGCCAGGGGTAGTTCCTGAGTGCAGAACCAGGAGTGACCCCTGTGCATCATCGGGTGTGACCCAAAAAAGCAAAAAAAAATAAGAGTAAGTCCTGAGTGCAGAACCAGAAGAAAGTTGTGAATAATGCTGGGAGTGACTATAAAGAAAAGAAAAAGGGGGACAAAAGGCGGCACTAGAAACATCTATGTCAAACTAACAAGAGGGACTTCACAGAATGAAATTATTTAAAAAACCAAAAAACAAACCTCAGCTGGTAAAGAAGGGAAAGATCTTCATGGAAGTTCTTAGAAGAAAAGAACTTAGAAGTTCTTAGAAGAAAAGAATCAGTAATTTGGCACCAAATCTAGTGTGTTTCTCTTGTTGGCTAAAATCTGTTTCCTGGTCCCTTCAGATGCCCTCTGCCCACCTTGCAGTGAGATGTGTGTGGGAAATTGGGATTCCTCAAAATAACTGAAAGATAATGGAAACCCGTCTATGGCGGCCTCCAGCCTCAGCCTCTGGTTGCACTGTCTTCAACAACAAGGGCTCCTGACCTTTCCTGGCAAAACTCTAAATATTAGTTCAATCTCAACCATCATAATCTTACGCTATCTTTCCACGAAAACATTAGGACATGTTTGTTTGTGTTTTCTGAGGTGATAATGTACAAGAGCATGTTGTTTTCAGGGTATGGTGTCATGTCTGTTCAAAAGCTATATGATCAAAACACCAAAAGGGCAGCATCCCTCCAACAGTTTGGTACAGGGGAATTCAGAGGACAATCAACATAATGAATGGCTGAAATTGATTAGGAATAAAATTGGCATAATTTTCAGAAATTCATCATAAATCAGAGAGATTATTTCTTCCTTTAAGACCAAGGTCCCTAGAAAATTTTTACCGCAACATAATTTATGCATCTTAGATCAAGATGAGTGTTATATTAAATGACAAAATTCTAGGATGAGTCCATGGAGAGAAAGAACCCTGTGAATGACAACTCTTACCACAAATCTGGACAGTACCGTAGAACTTCATACTGATGCAATAGGACCTAAAGATAAATGGCTGCTATAAAATGCCCTTTGGGGCTGAAATTATGTTCACAGAAAAGACAAAATATTAAAATGAATAAGAGGGACCAGAGAGAACCGGCAGATGGGGCGCTAGCCTTGCACACAGCAGACCCAGGTTTGATCCCCAGCATGTCCTAGGGCGGTCTCAGGGCCTTGATATGTGGTTGCAGTAGCCCTGCCAGGCCACACTCCAAATACCCTGAGCCCAGCGGTCTGCAGGCTGATGGTTGACAGGAACGGAAACTCTGACAAACTCTGAGAAAGCTTGTACGTGTAAAGTGTCTCCTCCAGCACACGGGAACTATGGCTGGACAGTGAATGGTGGTGGCACTCGTTGCCGTCCCAGCATCGCTGCCTCTGTCACTGTCCTAGGAAGCAATCACGTCTCCATTTAAAGGGACATTTATTGACCTGTGAGGTGTGAAAGGAGGGGAACCAGAGTCTCTCTCGGAAACCCACATGTTATTGTCTTATTCGAGAAACATATCTTCCCTGGGTTTTCTTCAGTTCCTGGAGGAAAAAGGAACCCGAGGCACCCAACCATCCCATGTGGACCCTGAAGGGGCCCCACCCTCAGAGAAGCCACCATATCCTGCCTACCTGGCTGCCTCCCACAAGGTTCCCAGCACACACAGAGAGAAATGGAGAGCCACACGTGCTCATTCCTGTGCCTTTATCTCTGTTGCCACCAAACACGAGGACGATACGTGTGTGCTCATCGTCAGGTAGACGGAGGATCTCCCTCCAGCCTCCTTCCTGGGTGGCAGAGCCAGGCCTCACAGGGCACTCTCGCCGCCTCCCCGTCCCCTGGATGCCCCCTTCTCTTGGGCCATGAGGGACTTGTAGGGCTTCCCCAGGCTGGGAAGAGTCAGCTCAGCTTCCTGCAGGTCCAGCTCCCGCTGGGACAAGTGCTCGATGACGGCTGCTCCGATGGAGTCCCCCAGAACGTTGGTCATCGTGCGCAGGCGGTCACTGGGTGAGGACAGGAGATGCTGAGAATCCCCAAGAGTTTGAGAGGGAAGGAATTTGCTGAGGTCCCATGTTCTGGTCCAACATCTGAACACTTACCCCAGGCATCACCAAAATCATTCTCCTCAAAAAACAAACCCAGGATGGAACCTCTCCCAGTTCCCTGGAACCCAGCAATGCAATTTTGGTCTTTACCACCTGGCTGCACTCAGGGTTTGCTCCTGGCTTTGTGCTCAGAAACTACTCTAGATGACACTCAGGGGAGCCTGTGTCCTGACGGAGATCAAAGCCAGGTTAGCCACATGCAAGACAGGCCCCTACACACTGGACTTCATGGCTCAATGCAATGATTTCTAAGATGTGACTATCTGGGCTGGACAGATAGTACAGCAGGAAGCGTACTCGCCTTATGCATAGCTGACCTAAATTCAATCCCCAGCACCCTACTTGGTAACCCAAACACACAAGGAATGATCCATGAGTGCAGAGCCAGGAGTAAACCCTGAGCACAGCAGAGAGTGGCACACACACACACGCACACACACATAGAGGATGTAACCATCTGATCCATAACATGAGGAATTGGGAGCTAGAGGAGGATGAGGAAGGGAGCCTGCATGCATAACTAGAAAATCAAGAATAGCTGAGGGATCACAGGATGGTCTAAACTAGGTGATGCTACTGCTCATTTTTAAAGCTGAAATAGATTGGGCCAAGACAGGGGTGTGTTGTGGCTGTTTGGGCATTTCTACACAGGGTAGGCAAGAGAGGGCTTTTCTGGGAGGTGGTCAAATGAAGGTGTGGGTTGGTGATGTGGAGGAGGGTGGAGGGAGACGGTGGGGCGGGTGAGGCATGAAGAACACTCACAGGAACCAGTCCACGGCGATGATGAGTGTGATGTCTTCTGTGGGCAGGCCAACGGACGTGAGCACAATGACCATGGTGACAAGCCCGGCCTGGGGGATGCCTGCGGCCCCAACACTGGCTGCTGTTGCCGTGATACTATGGACAGAAAGAAAAAGGGAAGTGGGGGGAGGAAAGGAAAGAGGATGGTAAGGACTTCTTGAATCACAAGCTTTATTGAAAACAAATCCAAGTGAGTTCCCACAGGTACCAATGCAGTCAGTCCCCCAATATCCACTGGGATGGGATCAGAAGTCCATCCACTGGTGGCGGCATGTGCATCCAGATAACTCCCATGGCAGGTGGTCATGTGGTCATCTCTGGGGGCTGGAAAGGGAAGCAGAGCTCACCCGGCAGCAGGGGAGAACCAGGAAATACAATTCCCTCTCTGCACATCACACTAAAAAGAGGTGGGTTGCTGCAGCTCTGTCTGCTGTCAGGAAGAGAATAATGCCCACAGAAACTCTGGCTTCCCAGCCCCAGTCCAGGAATAGCTGCACATTGTGGCTGCCACAGGTTCTGGACTCCTCACACACAAGATGGTGTGGCCCCCTCAGGTTCGGGACCTGAGACCCCACCCCACCCCCTGCCACTGCTCCGCCACTTCTCAATGTGCATTTGGATGGGCCTGACTTATGGCAGTGATCTGTTGGATAGTCACCCTAAGTGTTTAGGCTTCATCAGTAAATCGCCCCTTTTCCTCCTCCCAGAGAAGCTTACAGTGCTCTTGCGAGCATCCCTAATCCTGAGTTTATCTTTAACCTTTCCTTTGTGTTTTACCTCTCAGTGTTACAGTTCCCCGAGTCAATCTTGGTTACTTATAAGCCAAAACTTTGTGCTAATTTTGGATTTTATATTTATAGTGAATTACTTGCTTTTCTATTTTCTCTATAGCCTTTTCCTATTTTACTATAGAGCAATGTTCTCTGCTTAAACACAGAAAGACCATTAATGCTGTGCTCCTAATATTTGGGAACTGACTCTGAAATATATCTACTCCTGGGTCATAATTACTTGACTCAGGCTTCAGTTGCTGTAGTTCCTAACACCCCAAAAGGGAGGTCCAACCATGGGACTGGGAAGGACCCGGGGCAAGGGGCAAAGCTACTCCAGCATCGAAATTGGACAGTCTAGAAAGCATAAATGCATGGTCTTGATGCAAGCTGTTATGACTTAGGAGAAAGGACCCCTATTGGGATGGACAAGCTGAACTGGCATGAGGTCTTAACTGGGGATTTACAGTAAAAACCTTGCTTGCTCTCAAAGAACTAAGTGCCCAGAGAACTAAGTTTGGGATCTTTATCTTTTACTGTGTTTATCCAAACAACTGCAAGTATTGGTAAGAAGCTGACTTAATTGCTTAACTGTTAGATAGATAGATAGATAGATAGATAGATAGATAGATAGATAGATAGATAGATAGATGACTAGAAGGAAAGAGAAAAGCAGTATAGATGCCCCTGGGAGGCAGGACATCTCCTTGAGTTTATCTCCCCCTGAGAATTGCCGGAATGTTTCACCTCTCTGAATCACACAGACATGCAGTCCTGCACCTCTGACCCCCTCAGATGTTCTATAAGGGTGCCAGCAGCTCTGCACTAAATGGGCCATTTTCACCATCAGGTGTGGTCCCTGTCTCTCTGTCTCTCTGCTGGGAGGTCTGGGGAGGACGAGAGGCAGCTCTTGACCACCGAACACACAAGTGTTGTCACAGCACACACATATTTTGTGAACTCACAGTGATTTTTTTTTTTTTTGCTTTTCGGGTCACACCTGACTATGCACAGGGATTACTCCTGGCTCTGCACTCAGGAATCACTTCTGGCGGTGCTCAGGGGACCATATGGGATGCTGGGAATTGAACCCGGGTCAGCCGCGTGCAAGGCAAACGCCCTACCCGCTGTGCTATTGCTCCAGCCCCTCACAGTGATCTTTGAATCACTCACTGGACAATTCACAGAAACTTCAAATTGTGGGTTCTTTTAATTCCAATTAAATGACCTGGATTACATGCTAGACACCTAACAGACTTCCTCAGAGATGAAGATGAGGGGTGACAGACTGCTTTGTTGCTGGGGGGTCAGGAGGCATCATTAAGGAAGAAAACAGGTACCAAGGTAAGTGGGTTATGGGAATCATCCACCTGCCAAAGTACAGACACATGGTATCCATCGGACATATGCTTACAAGGGGGATCCTGGAGGAAAGGAAACTATTCTGGATACAACTAGACATATTTTGAAACACAGTTGTCAGAAGGGCTGACCAAAGTAGCAAGAGAGATCTGCTGGCACTGATGCCAGCTTCTGACAGCCTCTGCTGTGTTGAGACTCACACTTGGGGTGAGAGCCTAACTCTTGGGGTGACGGGGCTCCTTCCCCAAGCCTCTCTCTAAACATGAAGGCTTCCCTCGGCCTCAACCTGCCATTACCCCCTCCAGTAGCTGCGCTGGTGACTTCTAGCTTCACCTGCGACGCCATCCAGAACTCTCTCACCTGATGGTCGTGATCTGGCCCAAGTTGAGCTCATAGTTGTTGACTTGGGCGATGAAGATGGCAGCCAGGGCCTCGTAGAGGGCGGTGCCGTCCATGTTGACTGTGGCCCCCACTGGCAGCACAAACCTGGTGATGCGGCGGTCCACACCCAGGCCCTCTTCCAGGCAGCGGAAGGTGATGGGCAGAGTTGCTGAGCTGTGGGAGGGAGGTCCAGCAGCTGAGCACAGGAGAGTGGGTGTGTGGCTGGAGCAGCAATGGCCGGGGGGGTGGGGAGACAGAGTTAGCACCTGGGGCAGAGCATTTGCCTCACTCCCAGACTGAGAGCTAAGTGGGGAGGAGCAGACGCACACACAGCGGGGTCTCCAGGCAAGGGGCACTCGACCCTCTAAGCCAATTGCCATCAGATACTAGAGCACTCTGCCAACACTGGCCAGGTCAGTGGTCCACTGCCCCACCCCTCTGATTAAAAGGGACTCACAGACCCCCATCAGTTTGTCTCCCCAAACTCTCCAGGGAGGAAAAGTGACTTCACTGATGAGTTGTCCAAGGAGTCCCCACTGGCCACCAGAACAGGGTCAGCCTGAGCAGGAAACGCATACCCTTCTGGGCTGCATTCCGCTGCCCTGGTACTTAATCCCGAAACAGGGAACGAGGAAAGTGCAGACAGTTCCAGGAAACCGTCCCAAACTGACAGCAGCCCTGAACTAGAACACGGGGAAGCAAGAAGAAGGGGCAGGTAAGGAACCCTCCCTGGAGAACTCCAGGTGTGTCTGAATTTGATATTCAACTCAAAAGACCATCTGCAGAACGGGGGAAGTGTAGCAGGAGCTCGGGAGAACCTGTGAGAGACCACCCAGAGCGAGAAAGGGGACCGGCAGAGGCTGTACCTGGAAGACGTGCCCATGGCAGTGATGAGCGCCTGCAGCATGCCCCCGACAAAAGGGAAAGGGTTCCGGTGAGTGACAAGGAAGTAGATAAGGGGCAGGACCCCACCAGCATGGAGAAGGAGGCCCACGATGACCGTCAAGGTATACATGCCCAGCTGGCCACCCAGGACAGCCATGTCTTCCATCTCGAGAATCTTCCCTGCGATGAGGAACAAAATGCCCACTGGTGCGTACCTGAACCAAGACACACACCTGTCAGAGCCTGCATGACAAAATAATTTGGCCCCATGACTTGTCACCATCATCACATCAGTGCTCCACCCATTCTTTCCTAAGCCCTGGCCAAACCCATCACTGCCTCCCAGCTCCACCAATGCTGTTTCCAGTGCCCTTCTAGATCACCACATCCCGAAGACCTCAATCAAATTACCAACTAGCAGCTGTCTACCAAGTTCATATCTGCTGATATGGCACCCTCTCATAGGAATACTTGTTAAAATGTGTTAGTTAAAACTACATAGGGGACTGGAGAGATAGTCCAGCGGGTAGGGCACTTGCCTTACACGCGGCTGACCCAAGTTCCATCCCCAGCACCAAGTATGTTTACAAGAGCCCCACCAGCAGTGATTCCTGAGCACAGAGCCAAGTCTAAGTAAGCCCTGAGCATTGCTGGGTGTGGTCCAAAAACAAAACAAAACAAAACAAAAACTACATAGAGAAGGAGAATTAAATGTGTAAAGGTGGACTGGAGCAATAGCACAGCGGGTAGGGCGTTTGCCTTGCACGCGGTCGGCCCCGGTTCGATTCCTCCATCCCTCTTGGAGAGCCCAGCAAGCTACCAAGAGTATCCCACCGACATGGCAGAGCCTGGCAAGCTACCTGTGGCGTATTCAATATGCCAAAAACAGTAACAACAAGTCTCACAATGAGACGTTACTGGTGCCCACTCGAGCAAACCAATGAACAAACCAATGAACAACAGGACTATGGTGCTACAGTGCTACAGTGGTGAAGGAAGGAATAGCACTGTAGCACTGTCATCCCATTGTTCATCGATTTGCTCAAGAGGGCACCAGTAACGTCTCCATGGTGAGACTTGTTACTGTTTGCCAAGGGTAGCTTGCCAGGAATCAAATCCAGGTTGGCTGCGTGCAAGGCAAACACCCTACCCGCTGTGCTATCACTCTGAAGGAGGAGTATCAGACAAAATTCTGGGCCTGGATTGAGAAGCAACAGTTTGTAATGTGGAGAGTGAATATTTCAAGGAGGGTGCAAAGACACTAAAGAACTGAGGCAGGAATGCTAGGGCTGGGGAGAGAAGCCCTGAGGGTGAGCGTTCCAGACCTCCTAACCATTCCCCAACAAGCCCTGCATGTTCTCTTCCCTCTGCCTGAGGTGTCTCCCCTCCCTCCTTCACTTTCAAAGTTATAATTTGCTGCATATGCCTCTGCTGGCTGCTCACATTTCCCTGTTACCAACACTTTTTAAACACCCTTGACTATATATAGATACTTATGGACTGAATGCCTGTCTCCTCTGAGACTCTGCAAGCCCCTTGGAGACAGGGAGTGAATCTAATGTGTCTCAGACATTGAGAGCTGCCAACAAGACATAATGTCTGAAAAAATGAATGGGGGCACTGGATGAATGCACACACTGATGAATCAACCACCCATGGAGCAAGAGTAATAATTCAATGGGGGAGCACTTGCCTGCACCCCATATGGTCCCACCAGGAATTACCACCAGGAGTAATTTCTGAGTTCAGAGCTAAAAGTAACCCCTGAGCATCTCTGGGTGTGGCAAAAAAAAAAAAAGCAAAGAGAAATAATGAATAAATCATCCTTGAGGGGCTGGATAAGAACTTAGGAAAAGGCACATAAAAAGTGTCAGCAAAGTTAGCAAAGCAGACACAAATAGTGAATGAGAACAGAGAATAAATATTTGATGGAATAAATTAAAGAATGAAAAATACAGAGATAAAATGGCTTCGTGAATAAGTGCATGGATAAATGCAAAACGCAACTTAGGACTGCCAGATGGAGGAATGAGTGAGCCCACCAAAGCATGGAAGAATGAGCAGATGCAAATACACTAAGGGAGTAGACAGTTCTGATGACCTAGAGGAGAAAGGGTAAGCTGGGATGATAAATAGTGCATAAGCTCTAGTGTGTCTGTTTTTTTGTTTGTTTGTTTGTTTCTGCTTTTTGGGTAACACCCGGCGATGCACAGGGATCACTCCTGGCTCTGCACTCAGGAACTACCCCTGGCAGTGCTCAGGGGACCATATGGGATGCTGGGAATCGAACCCAGGTCAGCCGCGTGCAAGGCAAATGCCCTACCCGCTGTGCTATCACTCCAGCCCCAAGCTCTAGTGTGTCTGAATGAGCAAAGGAAGCTGAGACAGGTAGGAGTGACCAAGTGAGTGACCGAGTGAGAGATGAGTGAGGGAGGGAGGGAGTAAATGCAGACACAAGGATCTTAGTGAATGAGCCATCAGCGCCCTCCTGCCCGGGAGCTGCCAATGCCACCCTGGCATGAATCCTCACTCACCAGATAATGATGCCAACCAGCCTCATGATGGCCTCATTGAGGCTGTCGAAGAAGTCCCGCAGGACCCGGCCTTTGTGCTTCATGCCACCAATGACCAGCCCAAAAGCCACAGAAAAGACCACAAGGCCCAGGGCATTGATGCCGTTGGCAGACCCTGGCACAGGGACAGTCTCTTCAAAGCTCAGCACCTCCTGCAGGCTGCCCAAGGCACGTGTGACATTTTCCAGAAGGCTCGTTCCATTCTCCGTGGAGGATGGAGGAGGCATGGAGGCCCCCAGGTCTGACCCATTGTCTGTCCGCACCACGGTCCTGGTGACCAGCCTCGTACTGTACTGTGTCTTGAACTGAAAGAGATTGGACCAGACTTGACTGACGCATCTGAATCACTGGGAAAATTTGACAGAGTATCAATTCCTGCTGAACACATCCTGCAGAGTCCCTCAGCAGACAGATTCTACTGAATGTGTGACTGTGTGACTCCAGCAGTGTGCTGGAGCGTCGTGAGTGAAGTGCCTGAGAGCAGCCTACACAGACGAGAGTGAGACAAGTCTGCATTTGTCACGACTTTCAAAGGTGTTCTTGCCTAAAACGTGCTGGGCCTGTCTCCTACCGCTGTAGTACGAACTCTGGGACCCTCCCTTAGTGTCCCCAGATAGCACCTCCCAGAGGCCTTCTCTGGGCCCTCTTTTGATCAGCCCACTAATGCGAAGGACATTTATTCTCGGACTCTGCCAGAAGGACCTTGCCAGGACTGTCTGGCCCTCCTCAACCCTCCTCAGGCCTCTACTGTCCCACCCACCCCTCATGCCTCCACCATTCCTGCCTCTGACCCACCAATCTTGCTGGATGAACCCACATACTTCCCCTGACCTGTTTGAAGCAGGCCTCCACAAGGTTGGGCGGAAACATATTTCTGCAGAAAAAGACGAGAGGAAAGAAGGGAGTTAGAACTCAGAAAGGGGTCTACAGTGCCAGTAGTAATAAGGGGACCAGCAGCAATGATGAGACCAGCGAACAAAGTACATGCACTCCCCTGCTGAACCAACAGGGACCCCTGAGAGATGAGACCCCCAGCTCAAGGCTTGGCACAGAGAGATCAAAGTACTAAGAATGTATGTGAATTTCCCAGAGCCGTGACTCTGCTAAGGGGCTGCATCTCACATCTGGGTACAAGCCCCAGGGTTGGGTTACCCAGGTACCTGGGTATTGATACTTGTGCACAAAAACCCACTCAATAACATCCTACCAAGCATCCCCTGCTCCTCTTACACCCCACATGTGCCACTGATTCATCAAAAATACACAGACACCACCTCAAATCCTCCAACCCCAGGACTGGGTGGCATCATTTCCAAGCAAGTGGCCCTGTCCCCTTATCTCTCCTGGAATGTGGGTGGTCGTGTGTGGGGTATGAATCAACATCACCTGGAGGGCAGCAAGATAGATGAGTGGGTAAGGCACATGCCTCACAAACAGCTGACTGATCCCCTGGCTGCACAGAGCCAGGAGGAAGTCCTGAGCACCATTGGGTGTGACCAAGAAGAAAAAGAAAAAGAAAGAGAAAAGATAAGAAAAAAAAAAGACATCACCTCACAAGGTCCATGAAGGCGTCGGCCGTGGGGATGGTCTCAATGCGACCCTCGCGGTGCAGCCCCTCCTTGGAGCCCTTCCCAGGGTGGATGATGGTGACCATGAGGATGCCAATGAAGACCGCGATGACTGTGGTCACCATGTAGTAAACAGCTGCCCGCATCCCCATCCTCCCTGTCGCCTTGTTATCCAAGGACGCCATACCTGGAGAACAGTGATGTGGCCCCAGCACCGCCTCCAGCACTGCCTGCACCCCCCTCCCCACCCACCCAACAGCTGCCTGCCACGCACCCTTATCCTAAGCGCTGCCTGTCCTCCACCTTTCCATACTTCAGCCCACTGACTGTTCTTCAACCAGACCATGTATTTCCCACAGGTGCTGTGGGACCCATCCTTTGTCCCAACAGTCACCTTGTAGCCTTCCTTCACCCCAAGTCACTCCCATCCTCCATTTATCCCATTTATCCCTATTTGGCACCATAACTTCACTCTTTCTTCCCACTTATCAGTCTGCTGTTCACCCCCAGACCACACCTCCTTCCGAACATCTCTGTACACTACACA
Organism: Sorex araneus; assembly: GCF_027595985.1. Taxonomy (NCBI): domain Eukaryota; kingdom Metazoa; phylum Chordata; class Mammalia; order Eulipotyphla; family Soricidae; genus Sorex; species Sorex araneus. The sequence goes on from NC_073303.1 coordinate 231,309,180, forward strand.
CAGTGGAGACTTTGGGTGCCTTGAAATGCCAAACTGCACCTGTCTGTGCTCCTGTACTCCTGCCACTTATAACTCCCGCTGCCCCCTTTTTATGAAGAGTTGCCCAGGGGGACCTATATCTAAGGACTGCCTAGGACAGGGCTCAAAAAAATAACTCCCTGCTCAGGTAGGGCAAGGCTGGGAAGTCAGTTCTGTCACACGGTAGTGTGGCAGAGAGCTGGTCTCCTTCTGCACCCTGTCATGTGCTTACGGGTTTCTCTTGAGAGCCATCTCTTCACAAACTGCTTTTGTCGTGAACCCCATCTCAGGCTCTGCCTTAAAAAGCGCAAGGCCAAATGTGGACCACAGCCTGCTTCAGTAAAGGAGGTTGGAGGGAAACAGGGTTGCATGCTGGTCTGCCTCCTGCCGAATACTACAGCTGCTCGTGGAGTCACACCAGAAACAAGTAGCCAGAGACTATGTGACCAAGACCTGAACCATCTCTGAAAGGTGAACTACAGCTGGACGGCAGGCTGAGTGATAGCTGTCTATGGCAGACATGACCAAGGCTCTCACCTGTGACCAGGCTGGACACAATCAGAGGCAGCACCAGCATCTGCAGCATCCTCATGAGAAGCTCTCCAGGGAAGGAGAAATACTTGATCTGGCGGTAAGTGAGCTGGCAGGGGCGCAGCGCGAAGGCCAAGCTGACCCCTAGGACAAAAAGAGGTGTCAGAAGAGTGGCAATTGGATCAGGGCCACCCAACCCAAAAAAGATGCATCTCTGTGTGAGAGAGAGATAGACAGACAGACGGACAGGTGAACAGAGACAGAGAGGACCATGCTATGACTCTATATTGTCAAAACAGGGTGTGCTCCATGTTGACCTGTAAGATTCTGTACAAATGCTTACGCACACCTATGTATCCAAAGGTACAGCAGTCATGCACATCCATCTGGGCACACAGACTCGTCCCTCAGCATGTGATTGCACGCACAGGAGATGTGTATGTGTGTAGGAGGGGTGACTTGCATGTGTATGTCACAATTTTTCAAATAATATGGTGTATGATTGCGAGCTTCTGAGCATAGATGTTGAGACAGACACACACGTGAAGGTGCATTCCGGAGTACAAATGAGAGTGGGCCTGTGAGTCTCTGTGAACCCTGAGTTTGATGTGTACATTAAAGGTGTGTTCCGAGGCTGAAACTGCACAGCAGATAAGCAGGTGTGGTGTATACGTGCAGACACGTGTGCAGGCAAAAAAGTTTGGGGGTAAGCCCTGCCTCCACATGCTGGAGGTTCGCAGGACGGTGGCTCAGGCGCCCCCACCCACTCACCAATGACCACAGCGCTGACTGTCAGCAGGATGAAGGCGTTCCGGCGAAGGAAGCGCTGCACGTGCTGCCGCGTCATGGTCTGCAGGCGCAGGCGCGTGCGCAGCGCCCTCTGCTGGAGCCGGTCCTGCAGCCCTGGCAGGCAGCCCGCCGTGCCCAGCCGCTGACCACTTTCCCGCAGAAACAGGCTGTTGCCGTGGCTGCTCATGGTCTATCTGCAGGGCTGTGAGGGGCAGGACAGGGTGCAGATGTGGGTGGGGAGACGGGGTAAGGAAGGTATTGTGCACACAGAACCCCGACTGTCTCCAGCCAATCAGATTGTCACCTCACACCTCCTACAAGCTGGAAGTCCCAAACACAACGAGACACGCACATGGACTTGCCCAAACTTTAGCGTGGCGGGGTGACATGAGTGAGGGTACCCCTGGCCATTCAGTCAACAGGAGACCACTCCAGACCCTGGCTCCCAAAGTGTGAGTTTTTGTTGACGCTGACAGAGTTATTAAGTGGTAAGTAATGTTAATAAATTAAATTAGTGTGGCATTAAGTTCCTAACCATATGGAAATTCAATGGGAACATGAAGAACATAGTAGCACTGTAATACTGTCCATCGATTTGCTCAAGCGGGCACCAGTAACGTCTCCATAGTGAGAGTGGTTACTGTTTTTGACATATCGAATACGCCACGGGTAGCTTGCCAGGCTCTGCCATGTGGGCGGGATACTCTCGGTACCTTGCCAAGCTCTCCGAGAGGAATGGAGGAATCAAACCCAGGTCGGCTGCATGCAAGGCAAACGCCCTACCCGCTGTGCTATCACTCCAGTCATGAAGAACATAGATTGGGATATTTTACATAGCTGTAAGGAAGTGCCGTTTAAGTATAAAGTCATGACAGGGGCTGGAGCAAAAGTACAGCAGGAAAGGTGTTTGCCTTCCATGCAGCTGACCTGGGTTTGATCCCCGGCATCCTATACGGTCTCCCAAACACCACCAGAAGTTAATCCTTTGTGCAGAGCCAGAAGTAACCCCTGAGCTTCATCGGTCATGACTCAAATACAAAACAAAAACAAAATAAAATAATGTCGGGACCAGTTTTCTTTTTTTTCTTTTTTTTTTTTTTTTGGTTTTTGGGTCACACCTGGCGATGCACAGGGGTTACTCCTGGCTCTGCACTCAGGAAATTACTCCTGGCGGTGCTCAGGGGACCATATGGGATGCTGGGATTTGAACCCGGGTCGGCCGCGTGCGAGGCAAACGCCCTATCCGCTATGCTATCACTCCAGCCCCGGGACCAGTTTTCTATTCTATTCTTGCCAAAGTTGCCCTCTACATCTAGAAGCCTCTGAACTGCTGTATTCTACTCTTTCCTGGGTGCAATCTTACTCACTCTTTAATCTATTCTATTCTTTCTAGGTGTATTTTTGCTGCCCGTTAATATTCCAAAACCTATGCTGTTTGTCCCAGGGGTCTGACAATACTGAAGATGGGTTTTTATTAGGGGACAATCTCCCACACTCAACGGCCAACAGCTGACAAGGGCGAGATGGGTCTCTGGGAAGCGCTAGGGTCATCTAAAGACATTGGGGCAGTTCCAGGGTCGCCAAGGCAGAAAAGGGTCAAGACTGCCTGAGTTGTTGCACAGCCTGCTGGGGAGTAACAGGTCTGAGACAGGCCGTTACCCTGCATGGCCAGCCCAGCTGACAGAATGACACCAACACCAGTGAGGGTCACCCCCTACGATAAAGCACAGCAGGTCGCCCGTGGGCACCAGCCACGTGCACCGCGGCCCTGTGGAGAAGACACTTGGAAGTCTGGCTCCCAGATCAACGTACACAGTGCACCCTGGGCTGATGCCAGCTGGGCTAGAGGACAAAAGCAGCAGCGACTTAGAAAACCAGTGCCGGTGAGTGCAGCTGCACTGCCTGGGTGGGCAATGGCAGGGTGGTCCCTAGTGAGCCCAGGGAGGGGTCCCTAGGAAGGAACTGAGACATCTGCCCAGGGAGCTCCTTAAGGGAAAAGTGTCACAATCAAAATGAGTCCAAACATCTGCCTGCCGTGTGCTTCCCACACTGCACTGTCGCCCCAGAATACACTCCAGAATTTTCTAATCGATATGTCTGAGATGGAAGGTGGGGATACTAGATTTCTTGGAATGCTGATGATAGTTTTATCCACATTAAATAAAGTGCATCTTACTCTAAGAACCCAGGCTGGGAAAGTGGCTCAACGGATTGCATGCAAGCTCTGCATGCAAGACCCGAGTTCGATCCCCTGCATCGCATGCTCCCTTCAGCACTGCCAGGAGTGACTAAAAGTGAGCAGAGAGACTTTTTTTAAATTAACTTTTCAATGCGAATGTGGCTGGCCTCTCAGCTAAAGCTTTCCCCTATTGGGGCAGAAGCTGATGGCCTACTTTAGGGGCCTGGCCTCGCTAAATGACCCTCTGGTCTTCCTTGCAGGGAATTCATCCACCAACCTCCAGACTCAGCTGAGATTGGGATGGGCAAGGGGAGGACAGGAAGGGCCACCCTATCTGGCTACACAATGACCCCCACGTGGCCAGCCCGAGGAGGGAATGGGGAGGGAGTTGCACCGTTCAATGGGCAGCCTTTTGGTGTCTGTCCTGTGCAACAGGCACCTACACACAATCACGACCACCAAACACACCACGTACACACAACCCTGCACATGCCCCAGCCAGACCGCACCAGTCACACGATCCTTAGGCTGTGCGTGCACACCCACAGACACGCATGGATACATCCCAGAGACTGTGTACTCAGGCACTCACAAGGACACACTGGCACTCATCCACACAAAACAGGAGCACACATATCCAGGTGTGCATAGGTGTATGCGGACAGAAACGCACATATATGCAGACATGCATACATGCACGTGTGTGCAGTCAAACATGCACATATATCCACGTGCATACAACACACACGGATGCAGTCACACAACACAAGCACTTGGCACTCATGGGCACTGCAGACACAAAACGCCACACAGCACGCAGACACCCCTCGGGAAGAAAGGCACCAAGCTCAGTTCCCAGCGGGGAAGCTGGGTCGCCCGCGCCACGGCTCCCCCCCCCCCCCCCCGCTTCCCCCCACCCACCCAACGCACCGTGGCTTGCTCTGGGTGTCTGTCGTCTCCTCTCTCGGCTGACCAAGCCTGCCCTGCTGGAGGAAGGAGAGCCCGGGAAGGGGAGGGAAGGAGCCCAGGAAAGGGGGTGACGCTGGGAAGAGCCGAGCGGGGAGGGCAGGGAGAGCAGGACAATTGCGGAAAGAACCGGCGGAGGAGCGGGTGGGCTGCGCGCCCCCACCCCAGGGCCCCACTCACCGCGTGCTGCAGAGGCCGAGCCGCAGCAGCCGCCGAGCGCTGGGGTGTCCGCGCGCTCACGTGGGCGCGGGGCGCGGGGCGGCGCTGGGAGCCCTAGGGCCGGGGGCCCGCGGGACCCGCCCCTCTCGCACGCCGGCGACGCTGACCCCCACGGTGGGTGAGAGCGCTCGCGTTGGGCTCCGGAGAAGGCAGATGAGAGGTGGCCTCCCTGGGAATTAACGTCGCCGCCGTCTGGGGGCGCGGCGGGCGGGGCCGCCCCCGCTGGCCGGCGCCCACTTGCTCGCTTGCCAGCGACATCTGTGGCCTCTGCTGAGCTCAGAGAGCTTCAGCGACTTCCTAGCGCCACGCCGCCGGGAGCAGCCGCCAGAAAAGAGGAGAAAGCGGCTCCTGAGAGTCCTTGATGGAAATGAGGGTCTGTGGTCCAGGCCCGATGCTGACGCGAAGGGGCCCGGGCTGCTGAACAGGAAACAGCCTCGGGAGAGCTGCTAGCTCAGCAGACTTAGAGCTTGCCTCTCGCTGTGGACCCACAGCGGTGACGAATGTCAGAGGCTGCAGGGAGCGGGCGGAAACACGGAGCTGGCCATGGCTCTGGAGGCACGCACGAGGCATGTTCAGCAAGGGCAAGACCCTAAGCCTGACCCTGGGCCCATGCCCCTGAGCGCCTGTGAATGTTAATAAGACACAGGGCGTATCATTGGGACTAGGAGACCGGGATCTGTGGGGCTCCGCGAGCGTTCCCGTTTTCTCGGGAGGCCACAGTCTACCCTAAGAACCTGTGTCATCGGCTATGCACAGGGAGGGCCCCACAGAGCTTTGCTCTAGGTAGGCAATTGATCCTTCTGGCGTTAGCAACCAAAACCCAGACCACATTCTCATGAGACACTGACATACAGTCTGCCATCACCGCGGTTATGTTTGTGGATGATTATTATTCTCTATTTCTGTGCCAGATTTTGTTTTGTTTGGGGGAGTCACACCCAGAAGTGGTCTGGGCTTACTCCTGGCTCTGTGCTCAGGAACCACTTTCTGGGGCTCAAGGGACCCTGCAGGGTGCCAGGGCTCAAACTAGGGTTGGCCACATGCAAGGCAAGCACCCTGTCCACCATACTATTGCTTTGCCCACCTCCTTTTTTTTCTCTTTGCTTCAGCCCCTCTTGCACCAGATTTATAAATTAAACTTCTAGGGATCCTGGGAATCTTGAAACATATCCCAGCTGGGAATTTATCTGGGAGTGGGAGGCACACCTGGCAATGCTCAGGGCCTGCTCCTGGCTCTGCACTCAGGAATCATTTCTGGATATGCTTGGGATGCCTGGGATCGAACCCAGGTCAGTCCCACATGACAGGCAAGTGCCCTAGCCACTGTACTACTGCTCCAGCCTTCCACCCCCCCAACACACACACACTAGGTAGCACTGCACTGTAGCGCTGTCATCCCATTGTTCATCAATTTGCTTGAGTGGGCACCAATAACATCTCATTGTGAGACTTGTTGTTAGTTTTTGGCATATCGTATATACCACGGGTAGCTTGCCAGGCTCTGCTTTGCGGGCCATATACTCTCATTAGCTTGCTGGGCTCTCCGAGAGGGACAGAGGACTAGAACCCGGGTCGTCTGTGTGCAAGGCAAATGCCCTACCTGCTGTGCTATCGCTCCAGCCCCCCACCATCACTAGGTATCACTGTTATTGTCATCCTGTTGCTCACTGATTTGCTCGAGTGGGCACCAGTAACGTCTCCATGGTGAGACTTGTTGTTACTGTTTTTGGCATATCGACTACGCCATGGGTAGCTTGCCAGGCTCTGCCATGTGGGTGAGATACTCTTGGTAGCTTGACGGGCTCTCTGAGAGGGGTGGAGGAATCGAACCCGGGTCAACCACTTGCAAGGCAAATGCCCTACCCGTTCCAGTCCAACTAGGTATAGTTTTAAATGTTGGTTTGTTCATTTAGCACGCAAATGATAACCTCGTTGCATATTGACACAAATAGCTTACTTTGGAAAAAATTTTCCAAGTATTTTCCCAAAACAAAACCTTTTGAGATGAGAGACAGTATTTTACACTTTTGAGAATCATTTTGATATCACATTTCAGGAAGCACACATGGGATTTTCACACAGACATTCCTCCAGATGTGTGGATTCCACATATTATTTCTCCACACACTGCAATTTTGCCAGACAGAGTGCTGAAAATTCTAACTGTAGGCCTGAATTCCTGGCTCAGGTGAAAGCAGGCAGGACTGGCTCAGCCTTCTACATCAAGCCACAGGCGAGCATGTTCCTCACCTTCATGTTGCAGGGACGCTCTGCTATGTCTGTGACTTCCTTCTCCAAAGGAAGAGGCAGAAGATGTGCCACTGCCTCAGAAAGTCACAATGCAACTCTGTGCCTCAGAGTAAGCAAATCAACAATGTCGGAAATATGGTGCTTGTGATGAGAAATACGAGTGAAAGGAGCTAAGGACTGGTTTGCACTATGAGGTCCTTCTGCTGAAGCAGCTGACAAAGATGAAAGCTCACACAGATGGGTCTTTGGGAGAAGGGGACTTTCTGGGATCGACGGAAATTCTTTGAAGGGGACCCCAAATCACTCCGGCGCAGTTCTCCATGGCACCTGTGTGGCCAGGAGCTCTGCCCTGGGCTGACACTAAATCCCACAGAATGCCCCTCCTCACCAGCTCTCCACATACACACACCCATAGCAGCACCCCACTCAACGTTCTTCAGTAAGAAGACTCCCCCAAGTATCCTTCATTCTTAGGAAATACCAAAAAAATGAAAGGATCCATGGGCAAGTGGCCGCTCAGCTTGCAGTCCTGACACTCACACAGGGTTCTCCCTGGAGACTGAGGCTGCTCCCTCCCTCTTGTGGCCTCACCATCTCATCGTGAGAATGTGCTGTGACAGGCAGTCAGTGGACACAGGTAACACTGGACCATGCAATCGATGGGGGACAAGGCTCTGATGGGAGCAGAGACAACATTGTCGGCCACACCCCGGCTGCTCGGGCCATTTCTGGTCATTCTCAGTAGATGGTGATACCTGCTTGGGTTTGGGTTTGCTTCTTCCTGTTAAGAAAGTCACAAGGAGTCTTATGCTTATGTTCCTTGTAGCATGTGTGCATCCTTCCAAGTGTCTGTTCAGCTCTTACCTCCTTTTTTGATGGAATTCTTGGATTTCCTTTCTGTGTCCTCAGTTTCTTTAATGAAGCATCGATAGAGGGCTGCTACAATACAGAGTTAGCTGCTAGAATTCCTTAGGGCTTTGAAACAAAGGAAGCTGTAAGCAGGGATGGGAATGTTCAGGGGGCAGCACATAGAGGGATGTCAGTCAAACCTCTTCCCTGGGGAGAGAACCAGACACGCAGACTCCCCAGACATGGACCCAGGATGGAAACTGTCCAGAGCAGGAAACCCACACAGCGAGCAGAGGGGATTCAGGGACTAGAGAAGATATGGGTGATCGTGGAGAAGGGGCTTCTTTGGGAGGGAGGGTAGAATATTCTGGAACCAGAGGTGGGGGTTGTTCACAACATGGTGAGTGTTCTCTGTGCCCCAGTTGGTTCACTTTGAATAGTTAATTTTGTATACACTTTAGGGTTGTTTTTTTAAGTGCTAAATGGATCTGGAGAGATAGTATTGTGGGTAGGGTACTGCGGTCATCAGGAGTGATTCATGAGTGCAGAGCCAAGAGTAACCCCTGAGCATCACCAGGTGTGGCACAAAAGCAAACAAAAATGAAGAAGAAAGAAAAGAGAAAAAGAGTGTCCCCCCCAAAAAAAATCAACATTTAAGGTAATCAATATTTCAGTGCAACATTCAGAACTTTGGTGCAACATTTTTAAATTTTAAAAAAGCAAAATGAATGCAAAAAGCCCAACACATACAAGATGTCAACATTTAAAATAAGGACAAGTTGAGAATTCTCATTCTCCTACTGCTTCCTCTTTCAAGATGACTCAGCTCCACATTCTTAAGGACTCCATCTTAATTATGCTCCTTTCTCCTTTGGTGGTAATTGGTGGTTTTGCATAGTTCACATCAAGATGTTATGGTTGCAGGAGAAAATTCTCTCACATCTGCCTAGGGAAAAGGCAACATATTTGCTCAAAGAAGAACCCTCGGGAGGCCAGGAGCTGGCCAGTGATGGAAACACTCTCCACAGTGGCAGGCCTGGGGTTCCATACCCACACCCCAAAACAGAAAGGAAAAAAAAAACTCCGGAGTGCTGTGAGATACTCGAGCAGGGAGACAGCTAGGCTGGAAACCTGGCTAACCGTATGGTGCCAAGTCCCACTGGGAGTGACTCTTGAGGGCAGCGCCAGGAACAGGCCTTGAGCACTGTGGCAGTGGCGAAAACAAAACAGACAAAAGGGGTAAGAAGCCAAAGAGAAATGGACTCCTCCACCTTTTCAAAATCACAGCCACTGGGGCTGGAGTGAGAACACAGCAGGGAGGGCGTTTGCCTTGCATGCAGCCGACCCAGGTTCAATTCCCAGCATCCCATATGGTCCCCTGAGCACCGCCAGGAGTGATTCCTGAGTGCAGAACCAGGAGTAACCCCTGTGCATCGCCGGGTGTGACCCAAAAAGCCAAAAAAGAAAAAAATCACAGCCACAATAGGGTGGAGTCCACTTGTTCCTTTTCTTTTATTGACCACTGTGCCAGGCTTTGCCCGTGGCCGACATGCCGAGAGCTGGGTGTCCAGTGTCTAACTCCCTGAGCTGAGGGGGAGGACACTTGGGGAGCCACCCAGCATCCTCAGCCCCCAGGTGGAGCCCCACTCCCCGCCTGCAGCCGGGGCTCTTTCCCGGCCTCCCCATCAGAGCAGGCTGCTGGGGCCAAGGGCAGGACTCAGCGCACAGCAGGGGGACAGGGAGCCCACCATAGCCCATCAGGGCAGCCCTCAGCAGAGCACCTCGACTGTCCCAAATGACTGTCCTGGTTGTGGGGTGGGGGCTGAGTCAGAAGAGCCTGAGTGGGAGGAATCAGGCTAATTCCTCGGTGGGACGAGTTCCCTATTAATTAATTAGGGCAGAGCTGGCCCGCGGCACCCACACTGTCCCCAGAGTCATTACGGCAGAGGGGTGTCTCATTACGGACAGGCAGCTTCCCCGTCATCCCCAGGACCCGAAGGATGGGGACAGGCGGAAGGAAGGCAAGCCCCCTCCTGAAGCCAGCCCAGCGCTGAGTGGCCTGACCAGCTGTGAATTTCAGGAAGAAAAGAGGCCTGGGGGAGGCGGGGAGAGTGATTCCCTGCTCCCCATCTTGCCCACAGTCACAGGTGATAGAGAGCCAGAGGCAGACTCCAGGGACCAGGACAGAGGCAGGAGACCAGCTTCTCCTGGGGGAGGAAGTGGCCGGTGGTCAGTGCTGCTGAGTGTTCCAGGAGAGGCCCGCACAGCACCATGTGTGCACACACCTGCCATAGCCATGGGGCTTTTCAGCCATGAGTAGTAAACTGTATCACTGGGCGCCTTCGCACACCGTAATTAAAGGGGGCACTTCAATGAATGAGTCCATCTCCCAAGATGGTGGCTGCTGGACAGCTGAAGCATGGGCGGCCCAGTCTCAGGACAACACACCTCATCCCTGACCCTCTGACAAGAGTGCTGCCCCAGGTCACAGGACAGACAGTACAGTGAGAAGGATGCCCGAGCCCCATAGGGTCCCCTGAGCACAGAGCCAGGAGTTAGCCCTGAGCCCTGCTGGGTGTGACCTCAAAACAAATTGAAAAAACACGCACAATAACTCCATGCTGAGCCTATGTCAAAGACTTCTGCACTCTGGGCGGGAAGAACACCTAAATGCATCAAAGCAAAACAGTGTTATTCTCTGACCACATTACTGTCATCATCACTGTCATCACTGTCATCCCGTTGTTCATCGATTTGCTCAAGCGGGTGCCAGTGACATCTCCATTTGTCTCAGCCCTGAGATTTTAGCAGCCTCTCCTTACTTGTCCTTCCAAACGGTGCCTGGCAAGCTCCCTGTGGCATAGTGGCAGTGCCTGGCAAGCTCCCTGATCACATTACACAGAAAATAAATTTGAAAATTATGGCCTGGGGTTCAGGTATTGCAGTTCATGCCCACCGTACGTGGGGAACTGAGTCTGAAGTTGATGTGGCCCTGCTGGCCCATGGCACATTGGGCCTGAGCACACCACAAGCGTCAGGTGTGCCCTGTGGTGCTGAGTGGGCATCACTGGGAACAACATTTGAAAGGTGAGGGAGAGTACAAAGGCAAGGCACGGCCCTTGAGCACCGCTGGGTGTACTCCCCAAATCTGGAGAGGACGCATACAAAATTAGTCGTTTTAATTTTGAAAATGAAAAAAAAAAAACAAGAAATGAAAAGCCGTGGGTTATCCAGACGCCAAATCTGGGGGTGAGGCCTCCCAGGACTGGACAGGACACACACGGGGGGGGGGGGGGCAGGGCAGATCGCAATGGGATGGACAATGAGGCTCAGGAAGAAGCCAGACACAGACAGCCCGCAGGCCCCTCCGTAGGAGCAGGAAGGAGCTAGGGGCCTGGAAGAGGGAGGAAGGGAGGAGTTCGAGTGGGGAGACGGTGCTAGAGGTGTTCAACCAGCTGGGCTGGGTGATCCAAGTTCAGCACCCCTGATGCTGGGGACCACCAGTGCCATGCGTGCCTGTGTCCTACTCACTGTGGGCCACCAGGGTCACTCCTGACTGTCCTTGGGGCTCAGGCCATGTTAAGGCTAAAAAACCCTGAATGTTCTGATCCCTGTCCCCAACCTCTTGTCCCCACAGCCCTGGGTAGGGTTCTCTCTCCCCTGCCTCCCCCAGCCCTCAGGAGGGGGCCGTCCCCAGAGTAGCAGGGTCCCCCGACAGCAGACAGCAGCGTGAGAGGAGCGAGACTCGGGGCTCCACAGCCGGGCCCACAGCAGAGAGGATTGCACCAGGAACTGAGCACGGACCCCAGCTGCAACAAGACCCCGAGTGCCCTCCCTACCTCCTCCTCTGTTCCAGGGGCTGGTGGCCACAGCCATGGCTCCCTGACAACTGTCACCGCCTAAGGAAGAGTCTCATCTCCCTGCTGTCACCGCTGGGGGCTTCCCAGGCCTCCTGACACCTCCCCAGCAAGGCGACCTCATTCTCAAAGACAAAACAGATTCTGGGTCACATCCCCCTGGAACAAGAGACAAACGGGTGTGCTTATCTCCAAGAGAAAGGGGGGCACCCGGCTAAAAGTAGAACTTGGTGCCCCAGAAGGGGAGGCACGGGGGACCCTGAAAAGGGGTCTCTGGTAATGATCTCCAGATCTCAGTGTGAAGGGCATCTCCATAGGCACGGCAGGAGCACGGAGGGACCAGCCCAAGAGAATGTCAGTGACACTCGAGCTGAGGTCACTCCTCATGGGCCAGGGTCACGTACAGTGGGATGCTGTGTCTGGGGAAGGCAAGAGGGAGCCAGCCCCCAGACTCCCCAGGGCAGGTGCTTCTCGGCCCCTCTTCCTCCTCATCTGTAGCAGCTGTCTGGCTGGTGTGCACGTGAACAGTCACTCGGCTTCAGAGCACGCCTTGTTGAGAGTTCCCCAGCCTCCACATAGGTGTGTAAATGTGCCTATCACACCCCTAGGACAGTTTCTGTCCCCGCATGTAGAGCAAATCTCTGGGAGACTGAGACTGGCCCCTGGCCATGGGGGCTATGCAGACTCAGGTAGGGCCCCGTTCCTGAGAAGCCCCCTCTGTCGCTCTTGACTGGCAGGGAAGCCCTCTCCTCAAGGGCCATTTGGATAGGTACAGTGTCACTCGTGCAAGACACAGACCTGCAGGTGAGCAACACAGACCAGGGCCAGACCACATGGAATCTCAGTGGGCCAGAGGTGCCTCACCTCTGGCTAGACTCTTGCCCAAAACATACCAGCAAAGCCAGGAACTGGACCTGAGTTTCGGAAGTCGGTCTCTAGGTCCAAGGAGGGTTGGAAGACTTAAAGGAAGAGAAGTGGGTAGGGCGAGCACAGGCAGTGGCGAAGGTGAGTGTCAGTGCCCAGACAAAGGTGCAGGCAAGTGTGGACTGGTGGGTGTGACCAAGACAAGGTAGGTGTGTTTGATAGTGTGGCTGTGTGGGACAGATGGGTGTGTGGGAAAGAATGAATATGTAGAAAGGTGTGGCCATGTGGGTAGGTGTGGTGTGTGGGTGTGTGGGTGTGTGGGAAGGTATGGTGAGGGGGTACATGTGGTGTGTGGATAGGTGTGGTGGGAAGGTGTGGTGTGTGGGTGTGTGGTGTGTGGGTAGTTGTGGTGTGTGGGAAGGTGTGGTGTGTGGGAAGGTGTGGTGTATGGGAAGCTGTGGTGTGTGGGTGTGCGGGAAGGTGTGGCGTGTGGGACCATGGGTGTGTGGTATGACACAAGTGTTGGGCCGAGCGGGCGCCCTGGGTCTTGTGGCCACGCTGGAGCGAGTCTCCCGCCAGCCGGGCCGCATCACGCACGCAAGGGCCGTTCACCCGCGCCCAGCACAGCCTGGCCTGGGCTCCAGGGAGAGAAGCAGAGGAGGCGCCGCGCTGAGGAGCAGCCAGGGGCCCCCCTGAGGGGAGGGCGGGGGAAGGAGCGCGCTGGGGTTCCAGGGCGAGCCCGGCCCGCCCCTCCCCCGAACCCCGCGGCGGCCTCGTTCTGTCGCCGTGGGAACGGAGCCCGCGCCTTCGGCCTCGGTGGCGGCGGCGTGGCGGCGGTGCTGTACTGCGGGAGCATGCCCGGGCCGCCGGCCGCGCGCGACCAGGACATGTCCGTCGGGGCCCGCGAGTGGCGCGCGGCGGCTCAGGCTGCGGTGAGGAAGGCGGAGCAGCTGACAGAGCGCTGCGGGCAGGAGGCGGTGACCATGTGGCAGCCCGTGGACGGCGCGCGGGACGCCGACGTAGCGCCCCACCTGCGGCGCGCCGCCTACATGCAGCCGTGGCGCTTCCGCGTGGAGCGGGCGCCAGGCGGCGCGCCCGTGGAGAGGCCACCGCCGGGTGAGGGCGTGACGCTGTGGCGCAGCAGGATGAAGCCACCCATGTGGCACGCGCGCCTGCCGCTGCCCCTGCACCGCGACGCGCGGGCGCTGCAGACGGCGCAGCTAGTGCACGCGCACGCGCGAGGGACGCGCCTCGTGGTGGCGCGCTTGGGCCGCGCCCTGCAGCAGTTGAACCGGCAGCTGCAGCGGCTGCTGCGCCAGCGCGAGGCCACCAGCCGCAGGCTCGGAGAGGTGCGCCAGGGTCTGCTGGTGAATCAGCAGAGCAGCAAGCTGCGAAGCCACCGGCCCGAGTCGGAGAAGGTGGGAGATGCTTCCTGCACACCCCCCACACACACGCACATATACATACACACACGTACTCACGCACACACACACATGCACACACATGTGCATATATGTACATACGCACGTGCACACATGCACATATGCACACGCGTATACACATGCACACACATACACGCATGCACACACGCACATATATGTACACACCATACACACATGCACACACGTACACACACGCACGTGCACATGCACACACGCATACACATATGCACACATGTACGCACACGCATGCACACACGCACAAACATGCTCACACATGTACACATGCACTACATATGTGCGCGCACATATGTACACACACATGCACACACGACACACACGTACATGCACGCACATACATGCATACACACTTTGACACATGCACACACGCACATACACACACACTCACGCATAAACACATGTACACATGTATGCACACACACCACATACATATGCACACACACACACACACACAAAAGAACCAGGGGCAGAGAAAGAGCCTTCGCTTCTAGGTGCTCAGCCTGGAGAAGACCCTTCCTGCAGAGAGAACACTCAGTGGAGCACACAGAAGCACGCCACCAGGACACAGTGACCAAGGGCACCCAGCCCCCGGGAGACCACCCTCAGCTGCCTGATCCCCTTCCCCAGGGGAGATTTCTCCCAGGCCCACCGAGAGAGAGGCAGACCAGTGAAAGTCTTCTGAAGGGGAAACGCACACGGCCTACAATCTAGGCATGAGCTCACCCTCCCAGCGCCCTGCCAGGAGATCCCCACTCTACTTGATTCCCAACTGAAGCCGCCATGACACACACCCCCAGAAAAGGAGGCAATGCCCTTGGGGCTCTAGACTCAGTGGAAACTCCACAAAATGTGTAGTTAAAGGACCCAGGACCAGCCCCAGCTGCTGCAAAAGCCAGGACTCGTGAGGAGCGGGGACACCGGTGGGGTCTCTGATTCACGGGCCCCATTCCAGAGAAGGTCCAAGCAGAAGGCTGTCACCCTCCCCCAAGCCAAACCCCAGCCCAAGAGAGGTGGTCTTGCAGCTCCCTGGGAAGGGGAGACCGCGCCCAGAAGGCTCAGCTTCTGACCTCACGGTTCCCAAGACAAGAGCCCTCCAATTCTGACCCATTCTTACTAAGCACAGGGGACCCCAGCCCCAGAGAGTGAAACCGGCTTCCCCAAACAGCCCCTGCATGCAAGCTGGACCCAGCTTGTATGCAGGAGCTGTTTGAACCCCCAAGAGGAAAAGGAAGAGAGAGCGCCCATCTCCTTTCTGGAGACGAGAAGCCCAGCTGAAGGCCACCTGCAGCACTAGTTCTCTCCAGTGAGACCCCAAGGGGACACATACGACTCCCACCGCCAAGCCAGAATGCATGAAGCAGCACCCCCACAGTGAGGACACCCCTTTCTCAGGCAGTGAGAGCCCCCTCCTCAGGAAGGGGGACGCCCCTGCGAAGGTGACAGTCTCCTTGCTCCCAGATTCCTGACAAGGCTGACAGTGCCCTCACCTGGGAGAGGCAAGAGCTTCGGATCCTGAAGAGCAAGATGGAGAAGGATATGGCCAAGTCTGAGACTCTGCTCAAGGTGGGCGCCAAGGCAAGACAGGGCCCCCCCCCCAAGGGCACCCCACTGTGGCAGCAGCGAGCTGCAGCCCAGCCGCTCACATACTGCCTAACCTGGGTGCACTGCTCCCTTCCCCCTGCAAATGCAAATGCCAGACTCTGAGCCGAAAATGGGGCCTCCCGAAGACCACTTGAACCAGGACCCTCTGGGGCTTAAGAAACAGCATTGGTGGAGGGAAGCAGACTCTAGTGAGGGGTGTTGAAACGCTGTATGCCTGAAACCCAATCATGAATAACTTTGTGATTTTATTATGGAAGGAAGGAGACAGAGAAAGGGAGGGAGAGAAGGCGGGGAGGAAGGGAAGAAAGGAAGGAGGGAGGGAAAAAGGGAGGGAGGAAAGGAGGGAGGGAGGGAAGGAAGGAGGGTGGGAGCGAGGGAAGGAAGGAAGGAAGGAAGGAAGGAAGGAAGGAAGGAAGGAAGGAAGGAAGGAAGGAAGGAAGGAAGGAAGGAAGGAAAGAAGGAAGGAAGGGAGGAAGGGAGGGAGGAAGGGAGGGAGGGAGGGAGGGAGGGAAGGAAGGGAGGGAGGGAGGGAGGGAAGGAAGGAGGAAAGAAGGAGGGAGGGAGGGAAGGAGGGAGCGAGGGAGCGAGGGAGAGAAGGGGGAGTAAGGGAAGAAAGGAAGGAGGGAGGGAGAAAGGGAGAGAGGAAAGGAGGGACGGAGGGAGAGAAAGAAGGAGGGTGGGAGGGAGGGAAGGGAGGAAGGGAGAGAGGAAGGAAGGAAGGAAGGAAGGAAGGAAGGAAGGAAGGAAGGAAGGAAGGAAGGAAGGAAGGAAGGAAGGAAGGAAGGAAGGAAGGAAGGAAGGAAGGAAGGAAGGAAGGAAGGAAGTCTACTGGAAGGGGCCAGAGAGATAGTACAGCCAGTAAGGCACTGAGCTCCCCTACTCTGAGCCTGAGCTCGGAACCAGGAGTAAGCCCTGAGTACCACAGGGTGGGCGCCAAAAACAATAAGGGAAAAACAATCCCATCCCCTGGAGGTCTCGAACTTCCTTTCCTGGGCCAGAGTTCACAGTGCGGATGGGGCTCAGGTGGGAATGAGGGTCCAAGATCCCCTGAGGTCAGCTGAGAGTTGCCCAT